>NC_080176.1:4926736-5226736 GCF_950295315.1 Erinaceus europaeus
TGAGCTCAGGGGTTCAGGGTGCAGTGAACAGACTTTGATTCCTAGCATTGCATCCTGCTCTGGTTCTCTCTCTCCCTCATTAATTAATACGTTTTATGATATTTCACTTATTTTTTTATTGGCTAGAGAGGGAAATCCAGAGGGAAGGGGGAGATAAAGATGGAGAGAGGGGGTCGGGCAGTGGTACACAGGTTAAGCGCAGGTGGCACAAAACACAAGGACCAGAATAAGGGTCTCATTTCGAGCCCCTGGCTCCCTACTTGCAGGGGGGTCGCTATGCAAGTGGTGAAGCAGATCTGCAGGTGTCTGTCTTTCTCTCCCCCTTCTCTCTTGATTTCTCTCTATCCTCTCCAACAACAACAACATCAATAACAATAACAACCACAACAATGATAAAACAACAAGGGCAACAAAAGGGAAAAAAAACAGCCTCCAGGAGCAGTGGATCTGTGGTGCAGGTGCTGAGCCCCAGCAATAACCCTGAAGGCAAAAATTTTTTTTTAAAATGGAGAGACAGAGAGAGAGACACCTTGTAGGTCTGCTTCACTGCTGGTGAAGCTTCCCCCTACAGCTGGGGGTCAGGGGCTTGCACCCGGGTTCTTGTGTGTGGTGATACATACACTCAACCAGGTGCTTCACCACTTGGCGCCTCAAAACACACATTTTAAAGGAAGTAAGGAGGTGAGTGGGGTGGCAGGTAGTGAGCTGAGGGGGACTAAGGCCTCTGAGATCCTGTGGGGACCAGCCTGAGGGACAGGCAGCACACCCCAGGGGTCCAAAGGCCTGAAGTGGGTTCCAAAACACAGCTGGGAAAGGGGGGCTGGATCTGGGACCTCATGTTCAGTCCATGTGGGGCTTCCTGTCCTGCCCACACGTCCGCAGCCCACAATTGGGGCTTCCTCACCTGGGCTGTGGGGTCAGTCCTCAGGACGGTCTGGAAGCCCAGGGACTCGCATAAGCCTCTCAGTGCCTCCACATCACGCTGGGCCCCGGGCCGCTCTCGCAGCACAGCCAGGATGAGGGCAGCCCTGGCCCCTGACAGGTCATACTGAGCCCCGGGGCTGCCTTCCTGCTGGGAAGCTCAGGTCATCTGGGTGGCTGGTGGAGGCCCCCACTCCCCTGCTCCCCTGGAAGCTGTGGGCTCCCCCACCTGCTCACCTCCTGATCCCACAGTCCTGCCTCCTGCAGAAACAGTGTCCCCCGCAAAGAGCTCCGCAGGACGGGGCAGTAGCTGGCCCTGCAGGACTCACGGGATGCCAGGCCAAAGACCTGCTGGGTGCGGTGCAGGGGACCTCTCAGGAGGCTGCTCCACTAGGGTGGGGGGCACAGAACCCTGACTCCAAGAGATGCTTGCCCAGGCTCATGGCTACTGCATCTCTTTGGGGTTCCCTGCCAGAATGCAGGGGGGCGGGGGCAGCAGAAAGTGGGGCAGCAGGGCACAGGAGGCCTGGGGCTGGGACTGCGCGGGCACAGCTTCATTCACCACACAAGTGGAGAGGTGGACTTCAGGAATTCAACAAGCAGCCGGTGTGTGGGGTGGCGGTGAGGCAGGAGGTCCCAGCTGAGTGAGGATGGCTTCCCAGACAGGACAGCCTCAGGGTCATCGAGCAGGTGGTGGCAGGGTCGAGTGTGGTGGGGGAGGGCATGGGGGCCTATGCTGGGCCGAGGGAGTGAGAGGGCAGGGGGGGAGGAGGCGAGAGCTCCAGGCAACACTCGAGGGAGACAAGGCGGGAGCCTCCGGGTGACCTGTGTGACCAGAGGGTGGCAGGGGCTGAGGGGCCCACCTCAGTCAGCAGCTGCAGGAGGGACCAGTGAGGACAGCGGCCACACAGCTCCCTCAGGCCTGTGAGGAAGGCCCCGGGCTCAGGGGCCGCTGGGAAGAAGCAGCGTGTCGGCCTGGAGGAAGGACCTAGGCCTCCCCCCCAGCCCCCCCTCCCAGATGGGGTCCCTGCCCACTCACACACCCCTAGGAGCACTTGAGAGCAGCAAGAGGATTTTGGGGTGGCCCTGCAAGGCCTCACAGCGGCTCAGCTCCCGCACCAGCAGCTGGGGTCTCCTTAGCTGCTCACGGGGGGCTACCAGGGCCACGAGGGCACAGCTCACAGGGCCCCCCTGGGCATCCAACTGCTCCCGGAATCTAGCCAGCTCCCCAAGGAAGCCCTAAAGCAGGAGAGAGGGGGCTGGCCAGAGGGTCTTCCCAGCTCCCCTGTGTCGGTGCTCCCTGGACTCCCCTGCAACACAACTCCCCTGCGGCCCCGCCCCGGGCTCCCCTGCACCCACATCACCTGCACCCTGCCTCCTGGGGCACCTTCCCCCTTCCCACCTGTGCCGAGGCCTCCCTCCTCTGGCAGCTGTGGAAGCCTAGGGCCTGTAAGGTGGCCTCCAGGATGGCGACGGTGGAGTCTGGCACCTCAGGACTACAGATGGTCAGGGCCGCCCTTGGGGCCCGCAGGCTGTACGTGCCCTGAGAAGGCAAGGCCAGGCTGGGCAGGCTGGGGCCAGGCAGGGAAGGGAGCAGGCAGGCGGGCCCCCACCTTCCCTCTACCTTTCTGGCCAGGCTGTCCTGGGCATCTGCCATGTGAGCAGCCACCCGCAGGGTCCCAGCCACCAGGAAGGCCATGGGAGCTAAGCCGAGCCTCCTCCACAACTAAGTGGGCTTCCTGCCTCTGGCCTGCTGCCTGCTGCCAAGCCCTGAGTCCCCAACCTCGCCCTTGCTTTCGCCTGGGCTGTGAAGGGTCTGGACTCTGACCTGCCCTGGAAACCAGTGCCCTGTCTGTGTCCTTGTCCCCTGCCCTGTTCCTGTGGGCCCCCACCTGAGCCAGGAGCCAGAGCCCAATCCTATTCTTAGGCCTGGCCCCACTCCCATCTGATCTCGTTACACCCTGATGCTCCCTTCCTTCAAGCGAGGCACCAGCAGATGCTGCACCCAGCAGCCCACGCACTGGGGCTCTTGGGGAGCCATGGCAACAGCCCAGAGGGAGCCCCCACCTAGAGCCAGTGGTTGCTCCACCTGGGAAGCCGGGTCACCCCCCAGAAGTGTGGGGAGCCGGTGGAGAAAGGGCCATGTGGCAGAGAATGGCTCATTCCAGACCACCTTTGCCGTGCCCTAGGCGGGTGCTGAGACCACCAGGTGAATGGGGCAGGGCTGGGCCAGGGGCCCATAGGGAGGATACACAGCAGGGCTGGGCAGGCAGTGCCCTCTCCCCGAGGGGCACGGGGCAGCTTCTCATCTGGACCACACCGCCCCCCCACACCCACACACCAAGCCACGGAGAGCAAGGGTGCCCCTGTGGCCAGTCCTTCTCTCCCCTGTGCTGTGCACAGACCCGGTGGCCTCAGCTGCACAAGGCTGCTGCTGCCTGCAGAGCACAGCTGACCAGGAAGCCAAGGACCAGGCTCCACACATGCTTCTTGCCCACCAGCTCATGTGCCTCTGGGTGTGACTCCAGGCCCCCTGCCTCCACCCCCACCACTCCCCCCAAAAAACAAACAAAGCAGCCTGGAGGAAGTTTCCACATTTATTCACCCTCTGCCCAGAGAAGCCCAGCTGGGTGGGGGAGTCAGCTGCCAGCACTGCCAGAGTGCTAGTGTTAGGACCACAGTCTCCATGCCTGGAGGAGGAGGCAGAGGGCCCCACCCCTCACCAGACTAGTGATGGCCAGGAAAGGGGGAGGGCTGCAAGGTCCTTGCCACCCCCAGAACCTCCTCACTGGTCCCCAAGGTCCAGGCCTGTTCTGCAGGGCAGCCCCGCAGCCTGAGGAGGTGAGAAAAGGTAGCCAGTGCAGCAAGGCTGGGGGTTTGCACGGGGGGCGGGTCCTCACTCCAGAGGTGCTGAATGTCTGGGTTGGTTGTGGGCAGGAGGCAGCCCTGTGGACGCACCCTCAGACCTCACCCCACAGGCTGGGCTGTACTGGCGCACAGGCTCTGGTGGGTGATGAGGTGGGCGTGCTGCCTGAAGGTGAGCCTCAGGAGGCTGGCCCAGGCAGGAGGGACACACACACACACACACCTCCCTCATGGCCACACTGCAGCCAAAGGCTCACTCACCGCCGTAGCTGTGCGCTTCCAGTGTGCTGGTGGCCAGTGTGGCGACCCCAGTGTCAGGGGAAGCCCCTTGGCACTGAACTCTCAAGCATGAAGTCCTGAGTTCAATCCCAGGCTGCATATGCATCAGAGTGATATCTGATCCTCTCTCCTAGCTTTCTCATTAATAGATGTTTTTGTTTTTTTTTTCAGTGAATCACCAGCTTCGGGGAAGGACAGGTTTTGAAACTGAAAACTCTTGTCTGTCTGTTTCAGAGTCCACAGGCAGAGACACTACTCCAGCCTGACAGTATAGTAAATGTTTTTTAACATTTTTTTAGAAAGTTTTTTTTTAAATATTTATTTTATTTATTCCCTTTTGTTGCCCTTGTTGTTTTATTGTTGTAGTTATTATTGTTGTTGTCGTTGTTGGATAGGACAGAGAGAAATGGAGAGAGGAGGGGAAGACAGAGAGGAGGAAAGACACCTGCAGACCTGCTTCACCGCCTGTGAAGCGACTCCCCCGCAGGTGGGGAGCCAGGGTTCGAACCGGGATCCTTATGCTGGTCCTTGTGCTTTGCGCCACCTGCGCTTAACCTGCTGCGCTACAGCCCGACTCCCTAGAAAGTTTTTTCTAAAAGATTTTATTTATTAATGAGAAAGATAGGAGGAGAGACAAAGAACCAGACATCACTCTGGCACATGTGCTGCCAGGGATCAAACTCAGGACCTCATGCTTGAGAGTCCAAAGCTTTATCACTTCACCATCTCCCGGACCACTTTTTAAAATATTTTTATATTTATGTATTTATTTTCCCTTTTGTTGCCTTTTTTTATCATTGTTGTAGTTATTATTGTTGTAGTTATTGATGTCGCCCTTGTTGAATAGAACAGAGACAAATGGAGAGAGGAGGGGAAGGCAGAGAGGGGGAGAAAAAGTCACTTGTGAAGCGACTCCCCTGCAGGTGGGGAGCCAGGAGCTTAAACCCCAGATTCTTCCTCCGGTCCTTGCACTTTGGTGCAAAACTTTTGCTTATGGTGGTACAGGGGAATTGAGCCTGGGATTATGGAGCCACAGGCATGAGAGTCTCTTTGCATAACCTTTATGCTATCTACCACCACCCATAAATAAAACATTAAAAAAAAAAAAAGGATACAGTACACTTAGGTGTATGTCCAAGAACACCCCTGCAGAACCTGAGGCAGTACCCAGTAATCAAAAACTGTAAACAGTGTGTGTGTTTATATCACAGCTCTGCTCATCTCTGGCTTATGGTGGTACTAGGGGTTGAATCTAGGACCTTGGACTTTTAAGCGTTTTCTCACCTACTTTACCACTTGTGAAACTTTCCACCTGCAGGTGGAGACCAGGGGCTTGAACCTGGATCCTTATGCACTGTAATGTGAGTGCTTAACCACGTGCCCCACTCCTTGGCCCAGGATTTCTATTGAAGCTCAGTGAATCCCTGGTGGGAGAGGGAAAAGAAAGAAAGAAAGAAAGAAAGAAAGAAAGAAAGAAAGAAAGAAAGAAAGCAGTACATGGGAGGTGCTGGGAGATGGCTCAGGCAAAACATGTCATGGAGCTGGGCAGTGGTACACCCAGTAGAGTGCACATATTACCATGCACAAGGGACAGGGTGCAAGGCCCTGGTCACCACTTGCTCGTAGGGAACCTTCATGACCAGTGGAGTAGTATGGCAGGTGTCTCCCTTTCTACTTCTCACTGTCTTATTAGAAAGAAAAAGTAGGGAGGTGGTGGTGGCCCAGGAGATGCCGCGGTGGATAAAGCACTGGACTCTCAAGCATAATTTCTTGAGTTCAGTCCTCAGCAGCACATGTACCAGAGCGATGTCTGGTTCTTTCTCTCCTATCCCTCTCGTTAAAAAAAAAAAAAAAAAAAAAGCAGGAGGGCGGGGCAGGTGGTGGTGCACCTGGTTGAGCACACATATCACCGCGTGGCGGTGTACTTTTTAAATTTTTATTTATTCAGTTATTGAATAGAGACAGAAATTGAGAGGGGAGGTGGAGAGAGGGAAAGAGACAAATACCTGCAGCCCTGCTTCACCACTTGTGAAGCTTTCCCTCTGCAGGTGGGGGCCAGGGGCTTGAAGCTGGTCCTTGCGCACTGGGATGTGTGGGCTTCAGCAGGTGCGCGGCCGCCTGGACCCTCCTTTCTTTGCTTTTTTTATATTTTTTATTATATTTTTGAGAGAGATACAGACAGAGAGAGACACAGAGAGAAATTCCAGAGCACTGCTCAGCTCTGGTTTATGGTGGTATGGGGGACTGAACCTGGGACTTTGGAGCCTCAGGCATGAGAGTCTGTTTGCATTAACCATTATGCTATTTCCCCCACCCCTTTCTTTGCTTTTTGTACTTCGACGCAAGGAAGTGGGAGGGATCTCAAGGATGCAGACAGATACAGGCGACAGACGGACAGACGACCCCGGACTCTGCCCAGTTCTTCCACCAATGGGGGCTTCCTGCTCCGCGGTCCCAGCTCCTTGCCCAGGGCCCCGGAGGAGTCCGATCGCTCGCCGCTTCACTCCATTACGGGGACGCGCTCCCTCCGCCTTGAGGAAGGTCGGGGACTCTTCAGAGTGGCTGAGCTGAGCGCGATAAGGGAGAGACGTGGCCGCGGCCGCCGCCCGCACTTCCCAGGGGCGCGCACCTGCCCTGCAGCCCGAATCCCCGAGCCGCAGCTCTGAGCTCCGTGACCGGTGTACTCACACCTCCCGCAGGCGCCGTGGTCTCCCACTTCCGCCGGAAGTCCACGCAAGGCAGGCGGGGAACCACTTTGCGCATGCGCGGCAACAAGCACCGAATGCCACACCTCCCGGGAGGCTGTTCGTACAGAGCCCACCTCCTTCCTGACAGCCAATGAACAGAGAGATTCTCAGAGCTAGCCAATCAGAAGGCAGGAGTGTCACGCACGGTTATACCCCCTTCTGCTCTAGACTAAGGGCTCTCGTCTGTCTCAAAGTCTTTTACAATGTCCTCTGGGCGCTGGATACGAACGGCGATGCCAAGGCCGCCCCAGCCTTGAATGGAGCGCGCATTCCGCCAGGACAAGTGCCCTGCGGCCAGCTCTCCCACCCGGAATGGTCGGTGGCTGGAGCTCCGACCTGGGAGATTCGCACGTAGTCTTGTGCCCCAGTTCTCCGTGCAGGATGCTGAGCCCCAGAGGCCGCGCGCTCCCACCCGCCGCTTCATGGAAGCAAGTGCTGTCCCGGGAAGCAAGTGCTGGGTGCTTCCAGGCCCGCTCCCACTCTCCATTACTCTCAACTTGGAGATCCAAAACCCCAGATGTTTTTCTGACATAGAAAGAATTTGCATTTGACTGTGCAAGTATTGAGTACGTCGTGTAGAAAAGACAACTGAGATCGGCTAGAAAAATAGCACGCGAGGTTGGTTGATGGAACAATGGACTTGCATGAGTTGAGTCCCTGCCACTGCATATGCCAGATAACCAGGTCCCTCCCGCTTCTATCAATAATAAGTCACTTTTTTTTTTAAAGAAAAGGAAGTTGAGAAAGTACAGGGAATTAAAATATTTTCATTCTCTAGGCTAGCTCCTCACTCACACCTGCTCTATATAAACTCCAAAGGGTCCCAGGCTGGCCTATTTTCCCCTTCAAACATTAGTGAGATATATTCGCAGTATTTCGGGATAACCGAGGGCCATCGGTTCCATAACGAGCTGGAAACCGAATAGCTCTCCAGTAACTTTCTCTCAGAAGTGGGTAGTATTTCCGCCTTCAAACAGCAGGTGCTAGTTTTGCAAAGCTAAATAAAGCTCTCACTTCTGAGTGCAGAGTTACATTTTTGCCCTTTGCTGCCCAAGGACTGGCTTCTGGCGAGGGCTCCCTCTTATCAAGTGGTCTCTCACCACTCAAAGCTCCCTGAGGTCAGGCCGCCTTCCTGTCCCACCCCTAGCATTGTGCCTGCCACAGTATTTGCTGATTAACAAGCAAAGCTTTCCAACGACGCTATTCCGAAATAATCACTGTCAGTATTCCAGTCTCTTCTTATAGTTCTACAGCTGCCACTTGATAGCTCAAGTCAAAGGGGCTGTACATGAAAATAAATAAATCAACCCTCTCCCCCCCCAAAAAAAAAAAAGAGGAAAGAAAATAAATCAACCCGAGCCCACATCTCTCTCTGACTCAGTGCTCCTCGGGCAGCAACGTTGGCACCGCTGGGGCCGGAACTGGCTGCTGTCGGTTCACATGTGACAGCGGGCACCAGGTCTCCGCAAAGCCCCACAGAAGCCGGAAGTGGGCCACGCACTTCCTCTCTAGGGCGGCAGGAGGCTGGGTGTCTCGGTGGTAGGCTTAGGTCCTGGGTTCTTTCTGCAACAGACACGGAACTGAACTAAGGGACGCGCCACGTCGGCTGTTGCCCGGTCGACCTCGAAGCTCCTGAGCCTGGAGCTTAAAGGGCAGTACAGAAAGCAAAATCAGCCGTGATTGGCCTTTTTTAAAACTCTCGCTCCGCCCCTACATTTAATTGGTTACTGTACGGGAGGGGGCGTGGTATTCTGGAGCCACGTGGATCAGGTTTCCAGGGAGGCGCTGTAGCCCGCAGTCGTTGGGCGGAGGCCGACCCTGCAGCCTGCCCAGGCAGGACACGGCTGGGATAGCCGCTTTGTCCCCCTCACCAGAGCCCACTCTGGAAGGCGCAGGTCGGCTCGGCTGGAGGAGCCAGATCAGGTCTTCAGTCGTGGGGCTGGGGTGTCAGTGTTTAGAGAACCGGGCACTCCCCCCCCCCACACACACACACACTACCCAGCATCACCAAGACCCTCCCTGGAGCGCTCCGCCCAGACTCTTGCCTCCCAGAGGGGCCCCATCACCCTAGAGATCACCGACAGCCTTCAGCCTGGTATCCCAGGCCCTGCCATCACCTCCCAGCTACCTCCTCAGTCTTCCTTGCTCTTGTCAAATATATGTCTATATTATTATTATTATTATTATTATTTTTGCCTCCAGAGTTATCGCTGAGGCTCGGTGCGTGGGGGTGGGAGTAGGGGGCTTGGTGCCCGCATTACGATTCCACTGCTCCTGTGGCCGTTTTTTTTAGTGATAGGACATAGAGAAAAACTTTTTTTAAATTTTTTTATTGGGGAATTAATGTTTCACATTCAACAGTAAATACAATAGTTTGTGCATGTATAACATTCCCCAGTTTCCCATATAACAATACAACCCCCACTAGGTCCTCTGTGACATAGAGAAATTGAGAGGGGAGAAGATAGAGAGGGACAGAGAGACACCTGCAGACCTGCCTCATTGTTTGTGAAGCCCCCCTCCCTGCATTTGGGGAGCCGGAGGCTTGAACTGGGATCCTAGTGCAGGCCCCTGCACTTTGTACTATGTATGCTTAACCCAGTGCACCACCTCCCAGACCTCATTCTTGTCAAATATCTCCCAAACTGCTCAAATTCAGTGTTAAAATGGCCCAGCCAGGTCTGTGTAGGAAGTGGCCTCCAGCACTGCCAGGCCATTTTTATAGTGGAATGAGCTGCTTGAAAAATAGTTGACATGAGCAAGAAAGCTGAGATCCCCAGGACAATGTGTAGTCTTTAAATGATTCCCTTGCTCACTTAACACACCTCCAAGCAGTTCTGGCTGGCCACAGAGCTTGAGGCAGTGACAAGGGATGCAAACACCAGCTGTGCAGACCAGCTAAGCCCCAGTGTCCTCATCTCAGTCTTTCTTCAGAAGACAGAGAAGCAAGCTGAGTCCTCTGGCTCCTCAGCCCCTCGCCCAGTAGAGAAATCTCACTTACACCGAGTGACCAGAACCCCATGGACAAGATGGGAGGACTGCTTTCTTGCTTGACACCTCAATAAAAAGCTATCTCCTGAGCTGGGAAGATAGCGAGTGCTTGTTCAAAAAGACTGTCTTTTTTTGGAGATGGGTGGTAGTGCCATGGGTTAAGCGCACATGGCACAAAGCGCAAAGACTGGCATAAGGATCCCGGTTCGAGCCCCCGGCTCCCCACCGGCAGGGGAGTCACTTCACAAGTGGTGAAGCTGGTCTGCAGGTCTTTCTCTCCCCCTCTGTCCTATCCAACAACAACAATAATAATTATAAGGGCAACAAAAAGGGAATAAATATACATTTTTTAAAGACAAGTTTTTTTCTCTTAGTTTTTAAAAATATTTATTTTACCAGAACACTGCTCAGCTCTGGCTTATGGTGGTGTGGGGGATTGGAAGGTACTTTGGAGCCTGACTCTCTAAAGTCCCAGGTTCAACCTCCACCACAAGCCAGAGTTTAACAGTGCTATGGTAAGGGAAAAAAAAAGTGGTCCAGGAGGTGGTGCACTGGCTAGGGCTCTCAAGCAGGAGGTCCTAGGTTTGATCCCTGGCAGCACATGTACCACAATAATGTCTGGTTCTTTCTCTCCTATCTCTCCAATAATAAAAAAAAATCTTTAAAAAGTCATAAATTAAAAACTCTGTATAGCCATTACACTGTCTCCACAGCACCACCCACAAATCAAGCTTTGGGGGTAGGGTGGGGGAAGCTTCATGCTATGATGTCATTTCATTTCACTTACTTTAAAAGTGCACAAGGACCAGCATAAAGATCCCAGTTTGAGCCCTGAGCTCCCCACCTGCAGGGGAGTCGCTTCACAGGCGGTGAAGCAGGTCTGCAGGTGTCTATCTTTCTCTCCCCCTCTTCTCTCCATTTTTCTCTGTCCTATCCAACAACAACAATAACTACAATAAAAAAGGACAACAAAAAGGGAATAAATAAATATTTTTTTTAAAAAAGAGGAAAAAGACAGAAACCCTGCACTGGTTCCTGCTGATACACCCTCCCCCCCAACACACACACACACACACACACACACACACACACACCTTTCTGGACTCTTGAGTCAGCAACTTCCTGGTGTCACACAAGACCCTTCCCCACACCTCCGTCTTCAGTGTCCCTGAAGGTCAAGTCTACTGTTTGATTGTTTTCTTTTTGGACAGGCTTGTCTTGGTATTTTTCTTTTTTAATTTTTTATATTTATTTATTTATTTTTCCCTTTTGTTGCCCTTTTTTTTTATTGTTGTTATTGATGTCATTGTTAGATAGGACAGAGAGAAATGGAAAGAAGAGTGGAAGACAGAGAGGGGGAGAAAAAGATAGACACCTGCAGACCTACTTCACCGCCTGTGAAGCAACTTGCCTGCAGGTGGGGAGCTGGGGGCTCAAACCGGGATCCTTATGCCGGTCCTTGGTCCTTGTGCCACATGCCATGTGAGCTTAACCCGCTGCATCCTGTCTGGCTCCCATTGGTATTCTTTACATAATAGAAGTCCAGGGACCTGAGCCTCAGCTTCCAGCTCTCTCTAGGGGTGTGTGACTCTGGGCAGGTTTTCCGGGTCACAGCCTGTGTCCTCCTCTCTAACAACTGCTCAGAGCTGCCGAGCAAGGACCAGCTACTCCTGTTCAGGTTGTCTGGGAGCCCCAGCCACTGTGTCCCTGGGAGGTGCAGCCCCCAGAGACAGGTGTGGTCTCTGCCATACAGGTGTCCTTAAGCAGGTCAGAGTTATAGCTGAATGTCATCTTGGGGTCTGGGCTGCAAACCTGGATAACTGCAAGCTGGACTCCCACCCCTTGGGGGTAGGAATGGGAGATGGTAGTGACAGGCAGGGCCTCCAGGGTGACCTGAAACAGGAGTAGCTGCCACTTGCTGAGCAGCTGCTCTGGCGGGCGGTTCCACAGACAGGTCCTGTGGGGGTCGGGGCTGTCCCCAGTTTCACAAGAGCCTGGTGCCAGCTCTGGAGGTCTCAGTGCTCGGAAGCCTCGGCCTTGGCCTCAGGTCCTGGAGCTCTGAAGCCGGGAGGGGCGAGCCCAAGATCTGAAGACTGACTCAGGGCCAGGATGACTCAGGGCTGGCCCAGAGGGCCCTGATCCCCTGCAGGGGCCCCAGGAGGCGGCTGGAATTCCAAGGCCTTTAATTAGCAGCCAGCGTGCCTGCCCCCTGGCCTCACCCCATGCCAGCACCCTGCAGCCCCAGCCGGCGGCCCCTAGGTGGGCGCAGACGGGGGCGCAGCAGCCAGAGCCCCGGCCGCCGCCGCCGCCCCCAGCACCAGCATGGCCAGCGCCTTGGGCCCGGCCGTGTGGATCTTCTCGTGCCGGTGCAGGTTGGAGCGGCGGCTGAAGCTCTTGCCGCACAGCGCACAGGGGTAGGGCCGCACGCCGCGGTGTGTGCGCTGGTGCGCCGTCAGGTGCGAGCTGTGGCTGAAGCTCTTGCCGCAGTCGAGGCAGTGGTAGGGCTTCTCGCCCGTGTGCGTGCGGTTGTGCGCGATGAGGTTGGAGCGCTGGCTGAAGCACTTGCCGCACTCCGGGCACGGGTAGGGCTTGACGCCGGTGTGCGTGCGCTGGTGCGTGACGAGCGCCGAGCTCTGCGTGAAGCACTTGGCGCACACCGGGCACTTGTGCGGCTTGGCGCCCGTGTGGGTGCCCTGGTGCGTGACCAGGTCCGAGCGGCGCGTGAAGCGCTTGGCGCAGCGTTCGCACACGTAGGGTTTCTCGCCCGTGTGGATGCGCTGGTGCTGGATGAGCGTGGAGTGGTGGCTGAAGCTCTTCCAGCAGGCCGGGCAGGTGTAGGGCTTCTCGCCCGTGTGGATGATCTGGTGCTGGATGAGGTGCGAGCTGCGGCCGAAGCGCTTGCCGCAGTCCGTGCAGGCGTAGGGCTTCTCGCCCGTGTGCGTGCGCCGGTGCGTGGCCAGGTGCGAGTGCCAGCTGAAGCCTTTACCGCACTGCTCGCAGCGGAAGGTCTTCCTGCCGGCCTCGCCCTCGGGTGCCTCCTGGCTGCCCTGGCTGCCCTTGGCCGCATCCTTTGGGGTGGGCCTCGGGGGTCTCTCCTCTGGGGGATCCAGCGGCCCCGCATCCGGGTTCTGCCAGCCGACCCCTTGGGCGCCCCCCAAGGACTCTGCATCCTCAGAGGTCGCCAGGGAAGAGGAGGGCTCCTCCTTCCCCCAGTGTAGGGCTCCTGGGGGGAGTAAGGAGAGCAGGGATTTGTTGCGGCTGGGGCATTGTGGGGAAGGGCCAAAACAAGCGCTGGGTGGGGGGCTCCACAGAAAGAGCAGTGTGTTTGCAGCCACATGGACAAGGGGTCACCTGCCCTGCACGCACCTGCCTCATCTTCAGTGTGTGGGTGCAAGCTGGAGGCCTCCGTCTTGGCCTGAACTTGGGAGGCCCGGAGGGGTCTGCCCACAGAAAGCCCTGCCGAGAGGGAGAGATGGGGGGATCTCAGTCCCACCCTGCACACACAGGGGTGCCCCGAGATGAGCAGAAGGGGGTTCCAGGCTAGTGGGAGGGGGAACTGCCTGACCCGTGATGAGGGACAGAGAGGATTCAGTCCTTTATCCCAGAACAAGCCCAGATGCAGGGGATGGGGCCAGGCCTGGAAACTGGACAGTCCCAGATCTCCTTTTCCCAGCACCAGGCACAGAGCGCTCCTGGTGAGACCAGGGGACAAAGACCAATGTGACAGTCCCCCTCAACCCCATGACAGTGGGAATGCAGTGGGGGCCTGTCCTGAGCCTGTGACAGGGAGGAGTGTGCCAGTCTGGTGGTGGTAGGCCTCTGTGGGACTGCCAGGACCTGTGGAGAAAACCAGAGCCTTCAAGGATGTGGCCAGTCGTCCTCAGGAGTCACTACTTGTCCCCAGAGGAGAGGCCCTGGAACAGATGACAGCTACTGGAGAGGCTATTGGGTCCCCTTCCCACTCTGCAGGCAGCTTGCTCCCCACTCCTCAGCTCTTGGCTCAGCCCCTCCCATGCCAGACCCCCAGAAGGAAGCTGCAGGACCAGCCAAGCTCTATGAGGCAATTTCCCTGGGTTGCTTTGTTGCCCCCCACCCCTCCCCCTCCAGCAGGCTTCTGAGGTTCAGAGGAAATGAAATGGACATCTCTATCTGCAATGCACTGACAAGCCCTGCACCGACAGGACGGCGCTGGACGGCATGGTACAGGTTGACTGAAGAGAGAGGTTATGGCTTGGAAGGGGCAGAGGGAGACTGGGAGAGGGACGAGCCACCTCAGATAGCTCAGAGCTGGAGAAGTGGCGCAGGGCCATCTGCCTCACCCAGGGACAGCCCAGTCGTCCTCTGCAGGATGTCCCTGTAGCAGTTCTGCTGTGCATGGTCCAGCCGCCCCCACTCCTCCTGCGACAGGTACAGCGCCACGTCCTCGAAGGTCACCGGCATCTGGAGCACAGAGTGGGCCTGCTCACCAGGACAGGGCTGAGGGACAGGCCCAGTGACAAGGAGAGCTGCTCCCAGAGGCCTGCCCGAGGGTCTGATCAGGAGAGGACAGCTCTCTGGGGTGGCTCGGGACGAGAGCACAGCAGCTGTCCCTGTCCAGGGGTGGTGCAGCCACACAGTACAGGACTTGCAAGCAAAGGTCCAGAGCTCACTCTCTCTAGCACCACACATGCCAGAGTGCTGCTCTGGTTCTCTCTCTCCTTAATTGATACATTCAAAAAGAAAAAGAACAGCAGCTGTGTGGAGCAGAAGACAGAAACAAGCATCCTTCTGGGGATCCTAAGAAGAGCTCCTCCTGAATATTCCTTTCAGCACCTGCCCCTGGGCAGAACTGCTGCTCTCCACTTCTTTCTGCTTTTCCCTGGCCTTGAGGGGGACACTCACCTGGGTCCAGGCACTGAGCAGGGCAGCGGCCATCTGTCGGTCTCTGGTCTTGCCCTGGCAGGCAAGCAAGGGAACCTGGGGACAGGGGAGGGCTGGGAGGGGAGAGGGGTCCTCAGACAGCCAGTGGAGCAGGGGGGCCCCTGCCCACTACAGCCACCCCACCACACCCCTGTCCTCACCCCTGGCAGGCAGAAAGGGCGCTTTCTCCCTAGAGCCCTGGCTTAGTGGAGCCCAGCTGTGAGTTCCTTGAACCCTGTCCTCCTGCAATGTCTCCTCGGGATGTGGCTCTTCAGACTCTGTCTTGATGTGTGGTGACTCCCCAGCAGCCCCCGTCTGCTCCAACCCAGAAAGGGTTTCTGGACAGGCATGCCGGTGACATGGGTCCTAAGAGTGAGTGACAGTGCCATCAGCTCCAGGACCGTCTTTGGGAGCAAGGTCGAGAAGGGAATCTTGAGCTGAGAGTGCCCGGGTCTGGGGGGTACATAACCCTGCCCCCACTCACACAGGCTTCTCCAGGGAGACTCCCCGCTGGGCGGGCACCTCCCACTCTCCTGCACAGATAAGGTGTGAGAAAGATCTTCACTCTGGAAGGCTCTGGGTAAACATAGAGTGTCTCTGGTAATTATTGCTATTAGCCTCCCTGCGTGAGCGGAACCCCCACGACTGCGGTCACACACAAGTGCACACAGGGGCCTAGGTGCTGGGGCACAGAGAAGAGACAGCTTCAGGCGGGCGAGCTGGCCTTGCCCGCCGACCAGGCCTCCTGAGGGTGCTGGGCAACACCCTGACAGCAGACCTCTCCGCTGTGGCCAGTGGCCTCTGTTGCCTGACCGGAATCACCAGGAAAGCAGCAGAGCAGCTGCAGGTGGGAAGTGTCTCCGGTCACATCACTTCACCCCCACTTCCAGCCCTGCTCCACCACTGAGCTGCTCTTCCAGGCACCCTGCCTGAAGATCCCCTGGTACCTCTCCGGCTCTGCCCTTGTCGGGGGTGGCCTGGTGGCCGCTGCCTTCTGCTGACATTTTCTCTCTGGAGCCGGGAGCACAGTCCCTCTTGCTGGCCGAGCCTGGAGAAGCAGCGACATCAGCTGCCATCCCCTGGACACCCGCGGGGCAGGGTCACACTCGTCTGGGGTCCCAATCAGGAGTGTGTCTCCCTGACCACTGGGGTCCCCTGCTGTCCCTTGGTCCCCTCCCCAGGCTGTTTTGTCCCCTTTGTCCCAGACCCGCTGGCAGGGGCCGCTGGGCTGAGCCTCCTGTCACCAGCAGCCAGAGTTGTGCAGAGGCTGCAGAACAGGTGCCCGGCCCCACCCACCCGCGCGCACGCCGGCACCCCACCCGGACGGGACCCCTCCAGTCCCGGGTGTCCCTGCCCTCCCCGACGGCCCCCAGCCTGCCACCCCATGCCCCAGCCCCTCCCCCAGCCGCCTCCCTAGCACCCCTCTCACCCCCGCGAGGCGGAGGGGCCGGCCCGGGCAGGGCGGTGGGCCCCTCCCCCGGCAGGGAGCGCCTGCAGCCTGCAGCGGGCGGGGAACCCGGGAAGCTGCGAGCAGGGACAACAGGAAGTCCCTTCCAGATCCCGTTCCCCCCGCAACTGCAGCTCGACAGGTCCCCGGCATTGAGGGTTCCGGGCCGGGGGTCCCCGCTCCAAGCGCCGTGCTCTCTGCCGGGAGGTGGCCTTGCTCTGGCTCGTGGGGTTCGCGCGCCCGTGAAAAGCCAACCCTCAGCCGGGCAGGGGCACCCACCCAGGAAGATGCGTTTTGCGGAAGGATCTTGATATTGGGTGTTTAAAGGGGTTACTGCCTGTGGTCTGGGAGGTTGTACAGTGGGTAAAGCATTGGACTCTCAACATGAGGTTCCGATTTCAGTCCCTGGCAGCACCTGTACCAAGAGTGATGTCTGATTCTTTCTCTCTTTTATTTTATCATTATCTTTATTTATTGTATTGAGATAGCCAGAGACTGAGAGGGAAGGGGGTGATAGAGAGGGAGAGAGACAGAAAGACCCCTGTAACGCTGCTTCACCGCCCACAAAGCCCCCCCCCCCCGCAGGTGGGGACCAGAGGCTTCAAACCGGGTCCTTGCACATTATAGCATGTGTGCACCACCCGGCCGCCCTGGTTCTTTCTCTCTCTCCTTATCTTGCTAGTAAATAGTCTATGGGGAAGTACAGAAATGTGAGAGAGGTGGGGAAACTGGAAGACCTAGCAGAGCACTGAACAAGAAGGAAAAGAAAGCAGGTCAGTGTTATATAGACAAGGCCCAGGAATAGTCATTTTATTTATTTATTGCTTCCGGGGTTATCGCTGGGGCTCCGGCAACATGAATGCACTGTTCTTGGTGGCCATTTTTCATTTTTATCATTTAGGACAGAGAGAAATTGAGAGGGGAGGGGAAGATAGATAGGGGGAAGATAGACAACTGAAGACCTGCTTCACCACTTGTGAAGTGACTACCCTGTAGGTGGGGGTGGGGCTCAAACCCGAATCCTTGGGCTTAGTATGATGTGCACTTAATCCAGTGCACCACCACCCGACCCAGGAATAGTCTTTTTTTTTTTCAAAAGATTTATTTATTTTTTTATTAATGAGAAAGATAGGAGAGGGAAAGAACCAGATATCACCATGGTCCATGTGCTGCTGGGGCTTGAACTCAGGACATTATGCTTGAGAGTTCAGTGCTTTATCCACTGAGCCATCTCCCAGACCACAAATAGTGTTTTCTTTTGCCTCCAGGGTTATCACTGGGGCTTGGTGCCTGCACCACTGCTCCTTTTTTCACTTTTGTTGCCCTTGTTGTTTATCGTTACTGTTGTTATTATTATTGTTGTCATTGCTGTCATTGTTTGTGGGGTTTTTTTTTGTGACCCCCCCTGCAGGTGGGGAGCCGGGGACTGGAACCAGGATCCTTAAGCCTGTCCTTGTGCTTTGCGCCACGTGCGCTTAACCCGCTGCATTACCACCCAACTCCCTGTACTGTTATTTCTATGTAAAGATTTCAGTAAATTAAATCCATTACAGTACTTTCTCAATTTAGTATTATTTAGCACATGGGATACCAGTGAATGTATCTATGTTTCTTTCTATTTATTTATTTATTTTAAAATATTTATTCCATTTTTTTGCCCTTGTGTTTTTTATTGTTGTAGTTATTATTTCATCGTTGCTGGATAGGACACAGAGAAATGAAGACAAGAGGGGGAGACAGAGAGGGGGAGAGAAAGATAGACACCCGCAGACCTGCTTCACTGCTTGTGAAGCTACTCCCCTGCAGGTGGGGAGCCGGGGGCTTGAACCGGGATTGTTATGCTGGTCTTTGCTCTTTGCGCCACCTGCGCTTAACCTGCTGCGCTACCCCCGAATCCCTATTTATTTATTTTTACCAGAGTACTACTCAACTCTGACTTATGGTGGTTCAGGGGATTGAACCTGAGGCTTTGGAGCCTCAGGGATGAAAGCCATTTTGCATAACCATAATGCTATCTGCCCCCTCCCCCCCAGTAACTATGTTTCACGGAGTAACAATGTCAGCTGCATGGGCTGCATGCTGAGTGCATTTTATCCTGGGACTATGAGGTAAAAAGCTACCATTTCCTGTGAAGGAGACTGAAAGTTATATGCAGAGGTCATGGTCAATTTGTTGGGATATGGTCAAGAAGGGCTGAGGGAATCTCTGACCTTGTAAACCTGCAGGAAAGTAGCTGAAGAAGCTGTAGTGTTTGAACTTGACTTTGTTTAAGAAATTTAAACAGAAATGACAGGGTAAGGTTTTCATTAACCTCATGGTTAAGTTTTTTTTTTTTTTTTTTAAGTTCAAGCTTGTGGTCCGGGAGGTGGTGCAGTGGATAAAGCATTGGACTCTCAACCATGAGGTCCTGAGTTCGGTCCCTGGCAGCACATATACCAGAGTGATGTCTGGTTCTTTTTTTTTTTTAATTTTATTTTTATTTTTTATTTTTTAAATAATTTCTTTATTGGGGAATTAATGTTTTACATTCAACAGTAAATACAATAGTTTGTACATGCATAACATTCCCCAGATTCCCATATAACAATACAACCCCCACTATGTCATTCATCATCTTTCATGGACCTGTATTCTCCCCATCCACCCACCCACCCCAGAGTCTTTTACTTTGGTGTAATACTCCAATTCCATTTCAGGTTCGACTTGTGTTTTCTTTTCTAATCTTGTTTTTTCAACTTCAGCCTGAGAGTGAGATCATCCCATATTCATCCTTCAGTTTCTGACTTATTTCACTCAACATAATTTTTTCAAGGTCCATCCAAGATCGGCTGAAAACAGTGAAGTCACCATTTTTTACAGCTGAGTAGTATTCCATTGTGTATATATACCACAACTTGCTCAGCCACTCATCTGTTGTTGGACACCTGGGTTGCTTCCAGGTTTTGGCTATTACAAATTGTGCCGCCAAGAACATATGTGTACACAGATCTTTTTGGATGGATGTATTGGGTTCCTTAGGATATATCCCCAGGAGGGGAATTGCAGGGTCATAGGGTAGGTCCATTTCTAGCCTTCTGAGAGTTCTCCAGACTGTTCTCCACAGAGGTTGGACCAATTGACATTCCCACCAGCAGTGCAGGAGGGTTCCTTTGACCCCACACCCTCTCCAGCATTTGCTGCTGTTACCTTTTCTGATGTATGACATTCTCACAGGAGTGAAGTGATATCTCATTGTTGTCTTGATTTGCATTTCTCTGACAATCAGAGACTTGGAGCATTTTTTCATGTGTTTCTCAGCCTTTTGGATCTCTTCTGTGGTGAATATTCTGTCCAAGTCCTCCCCCCATTTTTGGATGGGGTTATTTGTTGTCTTGTTGTTGAGTCTGGCAAGCTCTTTATGTATGTTGGTTATTAAACTCTTTTTTTTTTTAAATTTTTTATTTAAGAAAGGATTAGTGAACAAAAGCACAAGGTAGGAGGGGTACAACTCCACACAATTCCCACCACCCAGTCCCCACAACCCACCCTCTCCCATGATAGCCCTCCCATTCTCTAGCCCTCTGGGAGCATGGACCCAGGGTCGTTGAGGGTTGCAGAAGGTAGAGGGTCTGGCTTCTGTAATTGCTTCCCCGCTGAACATGGGCGTTGACTGGTCGGTCCATACTCCCAGTCTGCCTCTCTCTTTCCCTAGTAAGGTGTGTCTCTGGGGAAGCTGAGCTCCAGAACACATTGGTGGGGTGGTTATTAAACTCTTATCTGATGTATGGCATGTAAAGATCTTCTCCCATTCTGTGAGGGGTCTCTTGGTTTCTATAGTGGTTTCTTTTGCTGTGAAGAAGCTTTTTAATTTGATGTAGTCCCATAGGTTTATACTTGCCTTAGTCTTCCTTATAATTGGATTCGTTTCATTGAAAATGTCTTTAAAATTTATGCGCAGAAAAGTTCTGCCAATATTTTCCTCTAAGTATGTGATAGTTTGTGGTCTAACATCCAAGTCCTTGATCCACTTGGAATTTACTTTTGTATTTGGTGAAATACAGTGATTCAGTTTCATTCTTCTGCATGTTTCAACCCATTGTTTCCAACACCATTTGTTGAAGAGACTCTGCTTTCCCCATGTAATAGTCTGGGCCCCTTTGTCAAAGATTAGATGTCCATAGGTGTGGGGCCTCATTTCTGGGCTCTCAATTCTATTCCACTGATCAGTGTGTCTGTTCATGTTCCAGTACCAAGCAGTTTTGATGACAATGGCCCTATAATACAGTTTGAGATCTGGGAGTGTGATGCCTCCAGTTCTGTTCTTTTTTCTCAAGATTGTTTTGGCAATTCTAGGTCTTTTCTGGTTCCAGATAAACATTTGTAGCATTTGTTCTATTCTCCTAAAAAATGTGCTTGGGATCTTGATGGGGATAGCATTAAATTTGTAGATGGCTCTGGGTTATATATTCATTTTGATGATGTTAATTCTTCCAACCCATGAACATGGAATATCTTTCCACTTCTTTGTGTCTTTTTCAATTTCTTTGAGTAGTGACTCATAATTTTCAGTATACAAGTCTTACACTTCTTTGGTTAGGTTTACTCCTAGATATTTTATTGTTTTTGTTGCTATAGAAAAAGGAACTGATTTCTGGATTTCAATTTCTTCTAACTTAGTGTTTGCATAGAGGAATGCCACTGACTTTTGAATGTTAATTTTATAGCCTGACACCTTACTGTATTGCCTGATGATTTCCAAAAGCTTCTTGCTGGATTCCTTAGGTTTTTCTGTGTATACTATCATGTCATCTGCAAATAAGGAGAGTTTGACTTCTTCTCTTCCAATCTGTATGCCTTTAATTCCTTGCTCCTGCCTGATTGCTATGGCAAGAACTTCCAACACTATGTTGAATAGTAATGGTGATAGTGGGCAGCCCTCTCTAGTACCTGATCTGAGGGGAAATACTTCCAGTTTTTCACCATTGAGTATGATGTTGGCTGTAGGTTTGCTATATATAGACTCCACTATCTTCATGAATTTTCCATCTATTCCCATTTTTTGTAGTGTTTTGATCATAAAGGGATGTTGTATTTTGTCAAAGGCTTTCTCTGCATCTATTGATATCACCATGTGGTTTTTGGTCTTGCTTTTGTTGATGTGGTGGATCACATTGATTGATTTACGTATATTAAACCAACCTTGCATGCCTGGGATAAACCCCACTTGGTCATGATGAACAATCTTTTTGATATACTGCTGTATCCGGTTGGCTAGAATTTTGTTCAATATTTTCGCATCTATGTTCATCAGAGATATTGGTCTGTAGTTTTCTTTTTTGGTTGTGTCCCTGCCTGCTTTTGGTATCAGGATGATGTTGGCTTCATAGAAGCTGGCAGGGAGTATTCCAGTGTCTTCAATCTTCTGGAAGACTTTTAAAAGTATAGGTATTAGTTCTTCTTTGAAAGTTTTGTAGAATTCATTTGTAAAACCATCTGGTCCAGGAATTTTATTTTTGGGGAGATTTTAATAACTGTTTCAATTTCATTAGCTGTAATGGGCCTGTTCATGTTATCCACTTCCTCTTTACTTAGTTTTGGAAGTTGGTAGGTATCTAGGAAATTGTCCATTTCTTCCAGGTTCTCTAGCTTGGTGGCATATAGTTGTTCATAGAAGCCTCGCATGATATGTTGAATTTCTGCAGTGTCTGTTGTGATTTCTCCTCTTTCATTTACTATCCGATTTATTTGGGTCTTCTCCCTTTTTTGTTTTGTGAGTCTGGCTAAAGGTTTGTCTATTTTGTTTACTCTTTTGAAGAACCAACATTTACTTTCATTGATCTTTTGTATGGTTTTCCTATTCTCAATGTTATTTATTTCTGCCCTAACTTTAGTGATTTCTGTCCTTCTGGTTGCTTTAGGATTCCTTTGTTGTTCTTCTTCTAGGTCTTTAAGATGTGCAATCAGGCTGTTTATTTGTGCCTTTTCTTGTTTCCTAATGTGTGCTTGTATAGCTATGAACTTCCCTCTTAGGACTGCTTTAGCTGTGTCCCAAATATTTTGATAGCTTGTGTCTTCATTTTCATTGAACTCTCGAAACATTTTGATTTCTTCCTTGATTTCCTCTTTGACCCAGAAGTTGTTAAGAAGTGTACTGTTGAGCTTCCACATTTTGGGACTGTTACTAATCTGTTGTTGATTGTTAAGTGTTAGTTTAATTCCACTGTGGTCTGAGAAGATGCTTGGGATGATTTCAGTGCTCTTGAATTGGCTGATGCTGTCTTTGTGGCCTAACATATGGTCTATCCTTGAGAATGACCCATGTGGATTTGAGTAAAATGTGTATTCCAGTTTCTTGGGATGAATGACTCTGAAAATGTCCAATAGTTCTAGTTTGTCTATCTCTTCATTTAGCTCCCTTTTGTCTTTATTGATTTTCTGCCTGGATGATCTGTCAAGTTGAGAGAGTGGGGTGTTGAAGTCCCCTACTATGATTGTGTTACTGTTAATATATTGCTGTAGCTCTTTCAGTAGAAGTTTGATGTATTTAGATGGCTTCTCATTGGGTGCATAGATATTAATAATTATTAAGTCCTCTTGATTGACTGATCCTCTGAGCATTAAGTAGTGTCCATTCCTATCTTTTTTAATCTTATCTATTTTAAAGTCTATCATGTCAGATATGAGAATAGCTGTTCCTGACCTTTTTTGTGGGCCATTGGCTTGTATGATAGTTTTCCATCCTTTCACTTTAAGTCTGTGTTTGTCTTGTTGACTTAGGTGAGTTTCCTGTAGACAACATATTGTTGGGTTGTGTTTTCTGATCCATCTTCCTACTCTGTGTCTTTTAATAGGTGAATTCAGGCCATTGACATTTATTGATATCAAAGATTGAAGATATTTTAACGCCATTCTTGACGAGTTTTAGAGTGTTTTGATATATGTCCTATTTGTGGTGGTCTGGTTGTTTATAGGAGACCTTTCAAAACTTCTTTCAGGGCAGGCTTGGTGATGGTTGCTTCCTTCAACTGTTGCTTGTCTGAGAAGGTTTTGATGCTTCCATCTAGTCTGAATGACAGTCTAGCAGGATATAGTATTCTTGGATGAAAGCCTTTCTCATTGAGCACTCGATAGATATCTTGCCATTCTCTTCTGGCCTGTAGTGTTTGTATGGAGAAGTCTGCTGCTAATCTTATGGGTTTTCCTTTGTAGGTGACTCTTTGTTTTTCTCTTGCAGCCTTCAGGATCCTTTCTTTATCCTTATTCCTTTCCATTCTAAGTATGACATGTCTTGGTGTCTTTAGGTCTGGGTTAATTCTGTTTTGGGACCCTCTGGGCTTCTTGAATCTTTATGTCTTTGGTATTGTCTAGACTAGAGAAATTTTCAGCTATTATGGTCTGGAGAATGCTTTCTTCCTCTCCTTCTCTTTCTTCCTCTGGTAAGCCAATAATGCGTATGTTGTTTCTTTTGAAGTCATCCCATAGGACTCTGTTGTTGTTTTCAGCATCTCTTAATCTCTTTTTGAGATCTCTTACTTCTTTTTTAGTTGTCTCTAATTCATCCTCAATCTTGCTAATTCTGTCTTCAGCCTCATAGATTCTATTCTCTCTGCCCTCTACTGCTTTCTGGAGTTCATCTATTTTGTTGCCCTGCTCTGATACTGTTTTAGCTTGTTCAGCTAGTTGCCTTCTTAGCTCAGCGATTTCAGCTTTCAGCTCTCTAATAACCATGAGATTATTAGAATTTTCTTCCATATTCTCATTTGTTGTTCCTGCATTTCTGATTACAATTTTTTCAAATTCTTTACTCACTCCTGTGATTATTTCCTTAGCTAATGTTTGGATGTTGAACTCGTTGTTTTGTGCTTCACCCTCTGGAGGACTTTTAGCTGGACTCTTGTCCTGGTTTGAGTCTCCAATATTTTTTCTTGTTGTTTTTACCATTTTATATATTATGTTATGAGTTCCCTTTATCAGTACTTTTCAAATTATTGATCACTATTGCCTGGATTGACTTGTGTCTAAGTAAGTTAATTAAAGGGTTCACAGTGGTGGAAGTTAACAGTTATTTCAATCCCTGAGTTGGAGCTCAGTGGTGTAAAAGCCTCTTTCTTTTTTTTTTTTCCTTCCCTGTAGGCTATGGGAGCCTGAGGGCTTTTAAACTATCAATAGGCTTCTTAGCTTAGTCACTGATTCTGACCAAGAGATAAAGCAGGGTGTGGCAGAGATAATCCACTGGTTATGCAAAGAGACTTTCACAGCCCCTCAGCTATGCCACCGAGGTATAGGTCTTCTCCTGAGTTACCCGGTTAGATCTCTCTCCCCTGGTGTCCCTCCCTGCCACTGCTCCAGATTCTCAGGGTAGTAGCAATGGAGACTCATAGTTGCACTTGGTGAGTCTCTGGGGAGTCCTCTCCTCCCTTAAGCTGTCCCCTTGTTGGTGGAGCAGACTGGAGGTGGTGTTTCCACTGATAAACTGTTGAACTGTTAGCAATCACTTAATCTCTCCTTAGTCCCCTCTCTCCTCTCTGTCACCAGCCACATGTGTTTGTACTCACGGGTGATTTACTGGGTTCCTGTGGTCATTCTAGTCCTGTCTTGTTTCGGTCCGGGTGGTCTCCTTTGGTATTCCTAGTTGATCCGGGAGAGGAGAGGAGAGGAGAGGAGAGGAGAGAAAGCGATCTGCTGCTCGTAGCTCCGCCTCCGGAAGTCGAATCCCTGTCATTGTTTTTGATAGGACAGAGAGAAATCGAGAGGAGGGGAGGACAGAGAGGGGGAGAGAAAGATAGACACCTGTAGACCTGCTTCACCGCTTATGAGGCCACAGGTGGGAAGCCGGGGGCTCGAACCGGGATCCTTAACGCTGGTCATTGTGCTTGGTGCCATGTGTGCTTAACCCGCTGCACCACTGCCCGGCGCCCAGGAATAGTCTTTTTTTTTAATGATTTTATTTTATTTTATTATTATTATTTTTAAATTTTTATATTTATTTATTTATTCCCTTTTGTTGTCCTTGTTGTCTTATTGTTGTAGTTATTATTGATGTCATCGTTGTTGGATAGGACAGAGAGAAATGGAGAGAGGAGGGGAAGACAGAGAGGGGGAGTGAAAGACAGACACCTGCAGACCTGCTTCACCACCTGTGAAGTGACCCCCCTGCAGGTGGGGAGCCAGGGGCTCAAACTGGGATCCTTCCTCCGGTCCTTGAGCTTGCGCCACCTGCGCTTAACCCGCTGTGCTACCGCCCGACTCCCCAAGATTTTATTTATTAATGAGAAAGACAGGAAGAGAGAGAGAACCAGACATCACTCTGGTACATGTGCTGCCGGGGATCAAACTCCGCACTTCATGCTTGAGAGTCTAAAGCTTTATCACTGTGCCACCTCCCGGACCACAGGAATAGTTTTTTTTTTTTTTTTTTTTAAGATTTTATTTATTTATTAATGAGAAAGATAGGAGGCAAGAGAGAAAGAGCCAGACATCACTCTGGTACATGTGCTGCCAGGGATGGAAATCAGGACCTCATGCTTGAGCCTCTAGTTCCTCAACCACTGCGCCACCTCTCGGACCACAAGAATAGTCATTTTTTTCTTTTTTCTTTTAATATTTATTTATTCCCTTTTGTTGCCCTTGTGGTTATTATTGTTCTTATTGATGTCATCGTAGTCGGATAGGACCGAGAGAAATGGAGAGAGGAGGGGGAGACAGAGAGGGGGAGAGAAAGACAGACACCTGCAGACCTGCTTCACTGCCTGTGAAGGGACCCACTGCAGGTGGGGAGGAGGCCTTGAACCGGGATCTTTAGGCTGGCCCTTGTGCTTTGTGCCACGTGCGCTTAATCCGCTGCGCTATCGCCCGACTCCCAAGAATAGTTATTTTAAAGAAAAAAAAATTCAGAAAAAAAATAGCGAATGACCTCAAGACCTGGGAGACTAGGACCCAGGAGCCTGGGGGTCATCATTGATTCAGGGAAACAAGGACGCGTTGTCTAGGCAACGCAGATGTCCCGCCCCTTTCCATCGATTGGCTACAGTCTAGGTCCCGCCCCCTCTCGCGCCCGGGCCCGGGCGGGGCTGTCTGGCTGTGCGGGAAGGGTCACCCTGGAGCCGGTGCCCATGTGTTTCCCATCCGGCTGCCCCATTCTTACTTCCGTTTTTCCGGGCTCTATTGCGGTCCCTGCCCATTGGGGCCGGAAGCGCGGCAAACACTCCCACTCCTGGGGAAACAGGCCTCTCAGGGTGGGGCGGTGGTGGGGGGAGCTTGGCTTCAGAGCAGGAGCTTAAGCCTTGGGGCCCAGGAAAGTTCGTTTTGTTTCCAAAATGGGAAAGTGCTGGGCTGCTGGTGATGTGGAAAATAGAGTAAAATAAATAAATAAATAAATAAATAAATAAATAAATAGAAAGGGGGAAGCAGCATGCCAAAGGAAAGACCACAGATGATCTATAGAGCCTAAGATATTTTATAATTTAAAAAAACCGAAATATTAAACGTGTGCAAAAATGAAATCCTATGTGCTCAATGTCAGTGCCTGGTAGAAAAGGATCATGTGGCAGCAGCAGTCCTGTCTGGTACCTGCTCCTCGTGCTGGGCTGGCAAGGAGCTGATGGGTGTGCATTTCCAGATTGCCATGGTCATCACCCCAAGATAGCCCTCGTGGTTGCCAGTTTCTGCCATATGATACCAGAGGCCCCCCAGCTGTGGTGGAGTTCACCATGACCTGGAGAAACTCACAGCAGGGTCGGGGCACTTTGAGGGGCATTCTACCTGGATCCTCTGGCATTACCTCCCCAGCCCCTGTCTTCACTTCCATCTGGCTGCTTCCAAAAGCCATCTTTTTATGATCAGTTGGTGGTAAAGCACTTAAATAGGCCTCCTAAAATGATCTGGACTGACCAATCCTGCGTATTTTCTGAAGACAAATGAAATGTTGGGCCAGGGGGAAGCAATTACAGAAGCCAGACCTTCTACCTTCTGCAACCCACAATGACCCTGGGTCCATGCTCCCAGAGGGATAGAGAATGGGAAAGCTATCGGGGGAGGGGGTGGGATATGGAGATTGGGCGGTGGGAATTGTGTGGAGTTGTACCCCTCCTACCCTATGGTTTTGTTAAGTAATCCTTTCTTAAATAAAAAAGAAAAAAAGAAATGTTGGGCCAGGACAGAGATATCACAGTGGTAACCCACTGGACTTGCAATTGAGAAGTTCCAGGTTCAATCCCTGGCATCACCAGTTGTGTGATGTTCTGGTTAAAGCCTAGACGGCACAAAAAAGTGAAAATCCTACATTGTCTCTGTTTTATTTATAATCAGCATTAATATCACTTTATTTTTCCAGAGTACTGTTAGCTCTGACTAATGATGGTACTGGTACTAGGGTATTGAACCTGGAACCCCAGAGATTCAGACATATTTTATTTATTTATTTTGCACTAACATTATGCTATCTCTCCATATCCCTATCTAAAGGACTGCAGGCCTTTCAAGGACTGAAGCAGTAGGACCCGGTGACACTCCTCATTCAGGGTGACAATACAGAGGCATCCAGCCTTCCCCACCATCTCTCTCTAGACTCAGGAGGATTTTTCCAGGTGGCTGCTAGATTGAAAAATAGATGCTCAACCCAAACAGATAGTTTTGTCTTGAACAGATGCTCCATATGATAAAATGAGGATATTTTGTTGGTTAAAAATAAGACAACTGGGAGTCGGGCGGTAGCGCAGCGGGTTAAGTGCACTGGTTCGAGCCCCAGGCTCCCCACCTGCAGGGGAGTCACTTCACAGGTGTTGAAGCAGGTCTGCAGGTGTCTATCTTTCTTTCCCCCTTCTGTCTTCCCCTCCATTTCTCTCTGTCCTATCCAACAATGATGACGTCAATTACAACAATAATAATAACTACAACAATTAAAAAAAACAAGGGCAACAAAAGGAAATAAATATTTAAAAATAAGACAACTAGGGGAAAATAAATAAATAAATCTTTTAAAAATTGGGAGTCCGGTGGTAGCTCAGCGGGTACAGCACAAGTGGCGCAAAACGCAACAACAGGCATAAAGATCCCAGTTTGAGCCTCTGGCTCCCCACCTGCAGGGGCGTCTCTTCACAGGCCGTGAAGCAGGTCTGCAGGTGTCTATCTTTCTCTCCCCCCTCTATCTTTCCCCCCTCTCTGCATTTCTCTCTGTCCTATCCAACAACAACAATAAATCAACAAGGGCAACAAAAGGGAATAAATATTTTTAAAAAAATCTTTTAAAAATGTTTTAAAAAAGTGGTCTGGGAGATAGTGCAGTGGATAAAGCAAAAACCTCTCAAGCAGGAGGTCCTGAGTTCAATTCCCCAGCAGCACATGTACCAGAGTGATGTCTGGTTCTTTCTCTCTCTCTCCTCCTATCTTTCTCATTAATTAATAAATAAAAATCTTTTTAAAAAATGTTTAAAAAATTAAAAAAAAAAGACAACTGGGAGTTGGGCGGTAGCACAGCAGGTTAAGTGCAGGTGGTGCAAAGTGCAAGGACCAGCTCTAGGATCCTGGTTCAAGTCTCTGGCTCCCCACCTTCAGGGGGGTTGATTCACAGGCAGTCAAGCAGGTTTGCAGGTGTCTTTCTTTCTCTCCCCATCTTTGTCTTCCCCTCCTCACTCCATTTCTCTCTATCCTATCTAACAACAATGACAACAACAATAATAATCAACAACACTAACAACAACAATAATAATAACTAAAACAATTAAAAAACAAGAGCAACAAAAGGGAGTAAATAAATAAATATATAAAAAAAGACAACTAAGGGTTTGTGTCCAATTGGGTGAGCCACCTGTTGACTTTCTCTCTCTCTCTCTTTTTTTTTTTTTTTTTGCCTCCAGGGTTATTGCTGGGGCTCGGTGCCTGCACCATGAATCCACTGCTCCTGTAGGCCATTTTTCCCCATTTTGTTGCCCTTGTTGCTGTAGCCTTGTTTTGGTTATTATTGTTATTGTTGATGTCGTTCGTTGTTGAATAGAACAGAGAGAAGTGGAGAGAGGAGGGAAAGACAGAGAGGGGGAGAGAAAAGACACCTGCAGACCTGCTTCACCTCCTGTGAAATGACTCCCCTGCAGGTGGGAAGCCAGGGGCTCCAACCAGGATCCTTACACTGGATCTTTGTGCTTTGGCCACATGTGCTTAACCCACTGTGCTACCGCCCAACTCCCTGTCTATCTCTCTTTTTTAAAGATCTTATTTATTTATTAATGAGAAAGATAGGAGGAGAGAGAAAGAACTAGACATCACTCTGGCACATGTGCTGCCGGGGATTGAACTCAGGACCTCATACTTGAGAGTCCATAACCTTATCACTGAGCCACCTCCCAGACTACTTTCTCTCTCTTTTTAATCCAACATGTGCTTATTGGGATGTTTTCCAACTCACCTCTGTTCAGGGCATGCCTAGTCCTGCTTCATCTGTGGGAACCTCCTTGTGTGAGGCTCCAGCACTGCAGACAGTGGAGCAGCCAACACACAGCTGTGTCTGTGCATGGCTAAAAGCAGTGCTGATTCTGCAGTCAAGTGCTCTCCCACTGAGTTACACCCCCTGAAATGCTGATTCTGTAGCACCTGGGGTACTTGATGTCTCTGAAGTGGGAGCAGGGGCTCAGCTCCAGGCAGAGTGCACTTCCTCTCTGAGAGGAATGGAGGATGCCCTTCGCCAGAGGCTTGTTCTTTAGGGGATGTCCTCACAGCAGAAAGATATTTTTTCTTTATTTTTCAGCAGAGCACTGCTCAACTCTGGTTAATGGTGTTGCTGAGGATTGAATCTGAGATCTCAGAGTCTCAGGCATGAAGTCCTTTTGTGTAAGCACTGTGTTCATTGTTTGATAAGTTTATGTTCTGGTCCCTCCCTTGTCCAATGTGGAGATCTGGGTGCTGGGTGTTGGTGTGTGTGTGGGTGTAGGTCCCCAGGTCACTCTGGTCCACCAAGAGTGGTACTCAGCATAGAGGACGCAGAGTGGGCACAGGAAACTAATCGCTGTCCACAAGGAGCATGGGCTGGTGAGGGTCATGCCGAATAATGAGACGGCGGAGCTACAAGGCCAGGCTGCTGGCTGAGGGGAGCCAGCACTCTCAGGGAACCACCAGGGGCCAGCAGGTGCCCTAAGCCCAAGATGTCCTAGGGCGCTCTGGATTCCCTCCAGAACAGTCCCTTCTTAGCCATGGCAGGGGCTGATCCCAAAAGAGCATCTTAGTACAAACGAAAGCCTTGACTTTAAACTTGGCCTTGGGCTGGAAGTGGGCGCTGAGGTTCCTTCCCACCATAGAGCCTAGTGTTCTCAGTAGACACAGAGTAAGCTCAGTACTGGGGGAGGCCTTGCCCAGGGCTGCGCCTCCCCGCCCCGCCCTCTCCCCATCCATCTCAGACTGGGAGGTCAAGGGTTAACTCAGGAAGCCCCTCTGCACCTGGATGACTGCAGCAGGCAACTTCCTGTCCCATTTCCCTAGTCCTCCCCCAGGCAGAGGAGGCTGCTCCAGCCCTGGGACCCTCTGAGAAGCCCCCAGCACCTCCATCTCTGTAGTGGGGACCCCGAGTGGTGAGTTGCAGGGAGGCCTGGGCTACAGGTCCCCAGAATAGGGGTTCACATCAAGCTAGAGAGGAGAGGGGCCTTGGCAGTGGGGTGGGGGATAGGGATGGGAGAAAGTCCGGGAGCATGTGGGGGGAGGGCAGTGCTGGGGATCCTGGGGCCAGCCCAGCCCGTGGGACCTGATGACCTTAGGGGCATCAAGGTCTCAGGGCGTGCCGTGAACTGGGCTCACTGTATTTACAGCCCCCCTCCACCCCACCCCCCACACACCCCAGCCCTGCAAGCATGCAGCCAGGTGGACTGGTGGCCAGGCTCAGCCCCGCACTGGGTGGGGAGGGGGCGGCCTAGGCAGACCGAAAGTACCTTCCCACTGGTCCTGAGAGAAAGCCCCCATTTGGTTAGGTCCTGGGGAACCCCTTCACCCCGGGCTGGTCAACCTCAGTCCTTGCCTCCCCCTGCAGCTCCAGCGACCCCCCACCGATGAGCATTCTAACTGGGCTTTTGTCCCTGAGACCTGGGGGGTGGGTCAGCTCTGCAGGACTGACTTTTCTGGAATTCCTCCTCTTACTGTCCTTTGGGTGAGATCTCACCTGGCCCAGCGCTGGAATTCGGACTCCTCCCTTTTGTTTTTCTCCCTCTAAGAATCCCGCTGTGCTCCTCTGGCTAAGCCTGGCTGAAGGGAAGCTGGGTCCCTTTCTGCCTAGCCAGTGGACCCCCAGCCCTTTCTGTTTGTTCCCCATGGCAGGGCCCTGAGCTTGTTCTGGGAGCAAGGCCTGCGCACCTGCCAGGGGGCACCAAACCCTGATCTCAGGACGTCGCTTCTCAGGTGTTGCCTTTGCTGCAACAGTGACACTGAGGTCCAACCTCCGGGGCCATTTCTTCAGGACCCCCTGAGGCAGCACGTGGTCCCTTTGACGGCCGAGGCCCACCACATTCCTTTAGTTCTTCCCGTCGGCCCACCACATTCCTTTAGTTCTTCCCGATGATGAGCGTGGGGGCTATGGGGTGTAACAGGACTGAACCAGACACACTTCCTCACACCAGCCAGTGGGAAGGTGGCTGACAGGGGTGAGGGGACCACCAGTCACAGGGTGGGGGGAATGAAGGGAAGGGTGGTGCTGGGCCAGAAGGGACACCCTGGTGAGGACCATGAGCTCGAAAGCTGGAAAGTGGGAGATGGAAGAGTTGAGAGGGAGGGGAGAGGAGGGGGAGGGGAGGGGGCTGGACCTGAGTGTTTGTTTCAAGGTCTCTTCCCTCCCTCTTCTGAAAAGGAGGTTGGGGGATCCCTGGCTTTCAAACTGGAGCAGGCTCACATTGGCCCAATGCTCCTGGCAGCACTGCCCACCCAGGAAGGGTGGGCAGATGCCCTTAGTGTGAAGGGGACCGGGGCTCCAGGAGTGGGAGGGAACTCTGTACACTCTCAGACGCTCTCCCAGGGTCGGGGGGGCTCTGGTGGATGCCTCCCTGTCCCCAGCCTGGGGTGTTCTGTGGGGCAAGCACCTCTTCTGCTGGAAGCCCTTTGTGGCTCTACCGCTGGGACTCTGTGGGCGGGTGAGGCTGGACACCCGTCCTTAAACCCCTTCCCCAACTAAAACAGCAAAGGGGCTCCCCAGAGTGGAGCCTGGGATCTGCTCAGATCTGAGTGAGACCTGGGGTGTGGCTCAAAGGCCAAGCCCAACCCCTGTGAGTAACCAAACACCAACAGGAACCAGCCACTTCAATTCTCTGGGCTTGTGAATCCTGTGAACCAGTGTCCCCTGGTGGCCACTCAGACACTGACTTGTTGGGGTGAGGAAGCAAACCTCCCAGAGAGAATCCAGAATTCAAAAAATACATCTTCTTAGAGATACAGCCTTTAAGGGTTGGCATCTATAGTCTTTACTATCTCCATATTTTTAAAATGATTTCTTTTTAAAATTTTGTTATCTTTATTTATTGGATAGAGAACCAGAAATTGAGACAGAGGGTGAGATACAAGGGGGAGGCAGAAAGGGAGAGAGACAACTGAAGCTCTGCTTCATGACTTGTGAAGCCTTCCCCCTGCAGGTGGGGACTGGGGGCCTTCAGGTCTTGGTCCTTGTGTATTATAACATGTGCACTCAACCAGGTGAGTCACTACCCAGCTCCCCCTATAGTCTTTACTATATTTCTTTAAAGATTTAATCAGGGAGTCGGGCAGTAGCGAAGCGGGTTAAGAGTAGGTGGCACTGAGCACAAAGACCGACTAAGAATACTGGTTCAAGCCCCTGGCTTCCCACCTGCAGGGGAGTCGCTTCACAGTCAGTGAAGCAGGTCTGCAGGTGGCGCAAAGCACAAGGACCGGCATAAGGATCCCGGTTTGAACCCCGGCTCCCCACCTGCAGGGGAGTCGCTTCACAGTCGGTGAAGCAGGTCTGCAGGTGTCTATCTTTCTCTCCTCCTCTCTGTCTTCCCCTCTTCTCTCCATTTCTCTCTGTCTTATCCAACAACGAAGACAACAATAATAACTACAACAATAAAAAAGGGCAACAAAAAGGAATTAATAGTTTTAAAAAAGATTTAATCACTGCAGTCAGGGAAAAACTCTGCAGGACTGGTCTGCCTGAGGCTCCTGTCTTGACAACCATATACACTAGTGTAATGCTCTGGTTCCTGTTTCTCCTTTCTCAGGTGAAACTATCCAGATCATTTTTATTATTTTTTTTACTTTATTTTATTTTGCTTCCCGGGTTATAGCTGGGGCACAGTGCCTACACTATGAATTCACTGCTCTTAGAGGCCATTTTTCCTATTTTGTTGCCCTTCTTGTTGTTATTATTGCCATTGCTATCGTTGTTGGATAGGACAGAGAGAAATCAAGAGAGGGGGAGAGAAAGACAGACACCTGCAGACCTGCCCGGCCCCCCAGATCATGTTTATTTATTCTCATGAGGGAGAGCACCAGGGTTCAGCTCTGACACACGGCAGTGCTGGGGATTGACCCTGAGACCTTAGGAGCACAAGTCCTGTGCACTATCACTGTGCTATCTCCCTGGTCCAAGAACCCAGTGTCTTTTTATTATTATTATCCTTCAGTTTTCCACATAATAATACAACCCCCACTAGGTCCTCTAAGAATCCAACATCTTAACAGAAAAAAGAAAAGGGGGGGCCAGGTGGTGGCGCACCTGGTTAAGTGCACACATCATAGTGTGCAAGGACCTGGGTTCAAGCCCCTGGTCCCCACCTGCAGGGGGAAAGCTTCATGAGTGGTGAAGCAGGGCTGCAGGTGTCTCTCTGTCTCTCTCCCTCTTTATCACCCCCTTCCCTCTCGATTTCTGGGTGTCTCTAATAAATAAAGATAATTAAAAAGAAAATAGAAAAGGAAAATGCTTCTTTCTTGCGCTCAGCTAGTTGCCAACGCCACACCCCAGAGGCTTCTGCCATGGCTAGGCAGCAAGGATTTTCTCAACAGACTTTCATGCCTGTGGTGCCAAGGTCCCAGGTTCAGTTCCCACCACTATTATAAACTAGACTGAATAGTGCTCAAGTGGGGGAAAATGACTGTGAATTTTTAATTAATTTAATTTTATTTTTATTATTTTTTAAAATTAATTTTATTTTAATGAGAGATACAGAGAGCAAGAGCACTGCAGTTCTGGCTTCTGGTGGTGTCTCAGGCATGAGAGTCTTTGGCATAACTACTATGCTGTCTCCTCAGCCGTCCTATGATCATTTTTAGATTTTGCTCTGGGGAATGAGTCCTGGGCCTTGTGTATGTCCCATACTCCCTCTAAGTGCCTTCCCTGAGTCAAATTCTTCATTTTCTTTTTTTAAAATTTCTTTATTGAGGAATTAATGTTTTACATTCAACAGTAAATACAGTAGTTTGTACATGCATAACATTCCCCAGTTTCCCATATAACAATACACCCCCCACTAGGTCCTCTGTCATCCTTCTTCATTTTTTTTCTTTTAAAACATTTTAATATTTATTTATTTATTTTCCCTTCTGTTGTCCTTTTTTGTTATTGTTGTTGTTGTAGCTATTATTGTTGTTCTTATTGACATCATCATTGTTGGATAGGACAGAAAGAAATGGAGAGAGGAGGGGGAGAGAAAGATACCTGCAGATCTGCTTCACCACTTGTGAAGCGACTCCCCTGCAGGTGGGGAGTCGGGGACTTGAACCGGGATCCTTATGCCGGTCCTTGAGCTTTGTGCCATCTGTGCTTAACCTGCTGCACTACCGGCTGACTCCCTCTTTTTAAAAAAATTATTTATTTATTTATTCCCTTTTTGTTTTGTTTTTGTCGTTATTATTATTGTGTTGTTGTTGTTGGATAGGACAGAGGGGAAGATAGAGAGGGAGTTAGAAATATAGACACCTGCAGACCTGCCTCACCGCTTGTGAATCGACTCCCCTGCAAGTGGGGTGCCGAGGGCTCAAATCGGGATCCTTATGCTGGTCCTTGTGCTTTGCGCCACTTGCGCTTAACCCACTGTGCTACTGCCTGACTCCCAAATTCTTCATTTTCAAGAAAGGAAGAAGGAGGAGAGACACAAAGGCAACACTCCACCGTCCACACAGCTCCCTTGGTGTTAACTAGGGCACTCCCGGGTGGTTCCAGGGCTCAAACCCAGGGCCAGGAGTTGGGCTGTAGTGCAACAGGTTAAGCCCATATGACGTCAAGTGCAAGGACCAGCGTAAGGATCCTGGTTCGAGCCCCCGGCTCCCCACCTGCAGGGAAGTCGCTTCACAGGCAGTGAAGCAGGTCTGTAGGTGTCTATCTTTCTCTCCCCCTCTCTGTCTTCCCCTCCTCTCTCCATTTCTCTCTGTCCTATCCAACAACATCATTAACAACAATAATAACTATAACAACAATAATAACTACAACAACAATGAAAAACAACAAGGGCAACAAAAGGGAAAATAGATAAATAAATATTAAAAATTAAAATAAAAAAACCAAAAACCCAGGGCCTCCTGCACAGCAGGCTTGCTCAGGAGTGTCGTCAGTGTCCCCTGCTGGTTGTCTTCCAAAAGCCAGACCCCATATCCTTGTCCTTTGAAGCTCGGAAGACTACCAACAACTCAGCTTCCTTTTTTAAATATCTTATTTACTTGATAGGACAGAGAAATTGAGAGGGAAGGGGAGATAGAGTAGAGATACCCGCAGACCTGCTTATGAAGCTTCCCTCCTGCAGGTGAGGAACAGGGGCTTGAATAATTGACTTTTCAACACAAGACTTACTCCTCCCTTGCCTGTGTTGAGAAGATCCTCCAGCGGTTGCCTGTCCAGACCAGGGCCGAGACCTGGGGGACAGAAGTGACATCTTAGGCATCCCTTCCTCCAGGTGTGGCCGCAGGAGCAGGATGTCGGCGGAGGCAGGCCCCGCAGCCGTGGAGCCGGAGGAGCTTGGGATGGTGAAGCTGGAGGGGACTGCCAGGCAGGACGAGCCCTGGCAGCCGGGTTCCGTGAAGCTGGAGGAGGAGGAGGAGGCCGGCCTGGAGGGCCTGCAGCGGCCCGGGATCCGGCCTCGGCCCGAGGTGGCACACCAGCTCTTCCGTTGCTTCCAGTATCAGGAGGACATGGGGCCTCGGGCATCGCTGTCCCGACTCCGCGAGCTGTGCGGCCACTGGCTGCGGCCAGAGCTGCGCACCAAGAAGCAGATGCTGGAGCTGCTGGTGCTGGAGCAGTTCCTGAGTGTGCTGCCCCCACATCTGCTGGCCCGACTGCAAGGCCAGCCGCTCCGTGACGGAGAGGAGGTGGTGTTGCTGCTGGAGGGAGTGCAGAGGGACACGGGCAGTGCGGGGCCACTGGTGAGGGCACATCCACAGCTTTATTCAGGAGGTGGGCAGAGGGGGCAAGGCCGCTGGGCTGGCAGGGCACGTGCCTTGCCGTGTGCACAGCCCAGGCCTGAACCTGGCGTTGCATAGAAATGCCGTGGCATGGGGCAAGCTCTGGTGCTGTGGTCTATATCCTTCTCTTTGTGTCTCCATCTGAATGAGAAGAGTTGGCCCAGGAGCAGTGAAATGGTGCACGCACAAGGCCCCAGCAATGCCCCTCACCCCCCAAGAGGACAGATGTATTTTTTGTGAGCAAGGGAGACTGGAGCATATGCAGGGCCTTGTGCGTGCAGACGCTGTGCTCTAGCTCTGAGCCACCTCTCCAGCCTGGGGATGCTCCCACTGCCATCTCCAGCCCCTGATGACTACTGCCCCCCCCCCCATGTATTTTCCACAGGATTTCAGTTTCAGTGCTAACAAGCATGGTTCCCATGCCACTGCCATCCTGGAGGAACCAGGAGGTCCACCCCAGGTTCCCAGCCAGAGCCCCAAAAAAGAAGTGAACTCAGAAAGGTCTGCTGCGTTGGAGGCACCTGGGGGGCCCCTGCCCACCTGGTCTGCTGAGCTGGACACCTGGAGGTATCCCCCAGGTTCACAGCAGCCACTCAGCCCAGACCCCAAGAGGCCATTCCACTTCGTGCAAGAGAGTGGTGAGGTCTGGGCACCAAGGTGGGCAGAGATGGCATACCCCATGTCCAGGATGGCTCTGACCGCTGCCCCTTTCTCCCCCAGTGCTGTCTGGCCCTCAGGGCACCATGGTGTGGCCGGATGAGAACACCCGGGACCAGGAGTTGGTGGCTGTGCTGGTGAGTAGGGCCACTCTCCCTGCACTCGGAACCCCCTCTGCCTCAGCACAGGTTCTTAGTTTCCCCGCTTGAAAGCCCAGCACCTTGTCCACTGAGCCACCCCAGGCCTCCCATCCTGAACTTCAACTTGGAAGGTTGTTCTCCCCTGAGGTCCCAGACCCTTCACTCACTGAGGGCTTCTGCTTTTCATTCTGTTACAGGAGTCCCTCTCTTTTGAAGATGTCCCAGCCAAGAAGGTGTGGCCCATGTACCCCCAGGGTAAGAGGCCCTTTAGGGCTCAGCGTCTCTGAGGGCTGTTTTTTTTTTTTTTTTCTCAGCTCTGGCTTATGGTGGGGAGTCAGGGATTGAACCTGGGACTTTAAAGCCTCAGGCATGAGAGTCTGTTTGCATAACTATTGTGTTATCTACCACACACACACACACACACACACACACACACACACACACTGAGGGCTCTTTCCAGGCCTGTTAGGAATAGTCTCTGGAGCTCCAGACCTTGCTTGACTTGTGACTTTTTTGGCTAAATATAGGTTTATTCATTTTAAGATAGAGACTGAGAGAAGGGAGATGCCACAGCACTGGAGCTTCCTCCAGTGTGATGGGGGCTGGGCTCCAACCTGTGTCATGCACATGGCACAGCAGAACTGTCTATTCAAGTGAGCTTTTTTCTGGCTCAATATAAACTGTTTTGTTGGTTTTATCTTATTGTCATTGACTTCACTGCTCCGGGCCACCTTTTGAGATAGGAAGAGAGAGACCAGAGCACTGCCCCAGCATGCACAGTATCAGTATCAGCCCACAATAGGGAGGGAGACAGCAAGACCCAGGCTTCTCCCTTACAGTTAAGTACGATTACGTGGTGTACAGAGGGGCTCAGCCCTCGGTCGTGTGCTGGCAAAGTAGGTAGGTGCCTGTCTCCCCGGGTGAGCTATCTCCACGGCCCCAGTGTACACCATTTTGATGAGCCTTTTCTCCTTAAACCGGTGCTTTGTCTGGTTTAGTCATCCACCCATAGCTTTGAGGGGTTTTGTTTAGTTTTGTTTTGTTAACCAGAGCACTGCTCAGCTGGTTACGGTGGTGTGGGGGATTGAATCTGGGACTTCAGAGTCTCAGGCGTAAGACTGTCTTTATGTAGCCATTATGCTACCTCTCCCTACGCCTCCTGTCTGCTTCTTTCCCAGGATTTACCAGTAGAATCTCGGATGGGGACTTGAAAGAAGAGGCGCCTGCCATCTCTGCAGAGTCCGGGGCAGAGAGTCCCAGGCGAGCAGCAGAGCCCCAGGCCCAGCCCATTCAGCAGGGCCCCGAGGTGCCAGGAGGGTCCCCTGTCGGCTCCTGTGACATTTTGGAGGTGTCAGTGACCGCGGAGAGCGCCAAGAAGGACTCGCGGCTCAAGTGCATCTGCACAGACTGCGGCGACAGCTTCCCTAGGATGTCCCATCTGGAGGAGCACCGACTGCGCGCCCACCAGGCCCGCGCCTTCGCCTGCCTGTGCTGCGGGAAGCGCTTCGGCCGCAGCTCCATCCTCAAGCTGCACATGCGCACGCACACGGACGAGCGCCCTCACGCCTGCCAGATCTGCGGCCTCCGCTTCCGCCAGACCTCGCACCTGAGCAAGCACCTGCACACGCACAGCGCCGAGCCTGCCTTCCGCTGCGCAGAGTGCGGCCAGGGCTTCCGGCGCCGCAACAGCCTTCTGCGCCACCTGCTAGCGCACGCCCAGAGCTCAGATGCACCCGGAGCCCCGGAGCTCCCCAAGCCCAAGGGGGAGGTACCCGAAGCCTTGGGGCCCCCCAAGCCCAAGGGGGAGGCGCCTGGACCGCTGGAGCCCTCCAAGCCCAGGGAGGAGGTACCTGGAGCCCTGGAGATTTCAAAGCCCGGGGGGGAGGTGCGTGGAGCCCCAGAGTCTCCAGAGCCCAAGGTGGAGGTGACTGGAGCCGCAGGTCCCCCTGAGCCCAAGGGGGAGACCCCTGGAGCCCCAGAATCCAAGGTGGGGATGCCCGAGCTGACCGTGGTTCTCTGCTCCCACTGCGGCCAGACCTTCCAGCGCCGCTCCAGCCTCAAGCGCCACCTGCGCACCCACGCCCAGGCCCAGGGCCACCAGTGCTCCGAGTGCGCAGGCAGCCCGCACCAGGGCCCCGACCAGCGGCCCCATGTGTGCGGCGTGTGCGGCAAGGCCTTCCGGCGCACAGAGCACCTGGGCGCACACCGGCGGGTGCACACGGGCGAGCGCCCTTTCTCCTGCCAGGTGTGTGGCCGCTGCTTCAGCCAGAGCTCGCAGCTGGTCTGCCACCAGCGGGTGCACACCGGCGAGAAGCCCTACAGCTGCCCACACTGCGGGAAGCGCTTTGTGCGGCGCGCCGGCCTGGCCCGCCACCTGCTGACCCATGGCGGCCCGCGGCCCCACCGCTGCGCGCAGTGCGGCAAGAGCTTCAGCCACACGCAGGACCTGGCGCGCCACCGGCTCAGCCACACGGGCGAGAAGCCCTGCCGCTGCGGCGAGTGCGGTGAGGCCTTCAGCCAGAAGGCGCACCTGGCACGCCACCTGCGCATCCACACGGGCGAGAAGCCGCACGCCTGCGACACCTGCGGCCACCGCTTCCGCAACAGCTCCAACCTGGCGCGCCACCGCCGCAGCCACACGGGCGAGCGCCCCTACCGCTGCCAGACGTGTGGCCGCAGCTTCCGCCGCAATGCGCACCTGCAGCGGCACCTGGCCACGCACGCGGGGGACGCAGGGGCGCAGGCCGAGACCCCCCAGGAGTGCCCCGAGTGCGGCAAGAGCTTCAGCCGGCCCTGCAATCTGCTGCGCCACATGCTGGTGCACACGGGCGCACGGCCCTACTCCTGCGCGCAATGTGGCCGCAGCTTCAGCCGCAACTCGCACCTGCTGCGCCACCTGCGGACGCACACGCGAGAGGCCCTGTACTAGCGGCGCCCGGCTCTGCCTGTGTGCCAGCCTGAGGGCTCCATCCTTGCTTGTCTTGTTCTAACTTCAAATCTTACCCCAACCCTCACCTTCAACAAGGTCTGGGGGCGCTACCAACCCAAAGGTCCAGAGTAGGGGGTGGCAAATATATCTTTATCCTGTTTTTTTTTTAAGTACAAAAATTGAGACAGAAGGGAGAGAGAGAGAGAGAGACCTGCAACACTGCTTTATTACTGTGAAGCTGCCTCCCTGCAGGTAGGAACCGTGGGCTTGAACTTGTGCACTGATATGTGTGCCCTCCACCAGGTGGACTACTACCCAGCCCCAAGAGTTTGTCCTTAGTTCTGTCCAGCTGTTTCACTGATTAAAATGAAAGGAAGGTAGACAGGCGGTAGCGCAGCAGGTTAAGCGCAGGTGGCACAAAGAGCAAGGACTGGTTTAAGGATGCCGGTTCAAGTCCCCTGGCTCCCCACCTGGAGGGGAGTCGCTTCACCACAGGTGAAGCAGGTCTGCAGGTATCTCTCGTTATGTCTTCCTCTCCTCTCTCCATTTCTCTCTCTGTCCTATCCAACAGCATCAATAACTACAACAATTTTTAAAAAGGGCAACAAAAGGGAATGAATAAGTAAATAAAAGAAATGAAGGCCATTCCTGTGTATTGCATCAAAACAAAGGACTTTGGGGAAGGAGGGAGATGGAAGAGAACTTTGGGGTCCTGGCGCAAAATGCAGTCATACCCGCCGCGTGTGACTGAGTGCACTGTAAAGCATTGACACCCCCAATAAAAATGGAAAATAAGTAACTAAAAAATGACAAAATGAATTGCAGTGAATGGCATTTAACCCCCTCTTTCTGGGCAAGGAGGTGATGGAGTGCCCAGAGCACAGGGCTTGTCCGCTGAAACCCCGATCTTGACCCCAAAGCCCCCCCCAACACACACACACACACTTCCCCCTTCCTCTGTGACTCAGGTCTAGGCACCAGAGAGAACTCCATGGAGGTGGACAGGCATCTGTCACTATTGGAAATGTCAGTGCACTTAACCCTTTGTGCTACCACCTGACTCCCAGGAAGGGCAACGCAGCAGGTTAAGTGCAAGTGGTGCAAAGCGCAAGGACCACTTAAGGATCCCGGTTCCAGCCCAGGCTCCCCACCTGCAGGGGAGTCACTTCACAGGCGGTGAAGCAGGTCTGCAAGTGTCTATCTTTCTCTCCCCCTCTGTCTTCCCCTCCTCTCTCCATTTCTCTCTGTCCTATCCAACAACAATGACATCAATAATAACTACAACAATAAAACAACAAGGGAATAAGTAAATTTTAAAAATTAAGGGAGTCGGGCTGTAGCGCAGCAGGTTAAGCACAGGTGGCGCAAAGCACAAGGACTGGTATAAGGATCCTGATTCGAACCCCAGCTCCCCACCTGCAGGGGAGTTGCTTCACAGGTGGTGAAGCAGGTCTGCAGGTGTCTATCTTTCTCTCCTCCTCTCTGTCTTCCCCTCCTCTCTCCATTTCTCTCTGTCCTATCCAACAACGACAACAACAATAATAACTACAACAATAAAAAAACAAGGGCAACAAAAGGGAATAAATAAAAAAGAAGCCCCCAGCTTGTGAAAAAAATTTTAAAAACTGGGTCTTTTGTGCTTTGCAGCCTGTGCACTCAACTAGTTGCACCAGCCCCAGCTGCTCCAAGCCCCCCCCCAATTTCCTGCCCACCTGGCATTCTCTGCCACAAAGATAGAAAGTCATGGGACTTCTCAGGAGGCAGAGCAGAGCCCCACCCTGAGCCCTCCTCCAGGACCTCCCCATAAACATCCTGTCTGCACAGGGGCTGCGGTCAGGGCTGGGAATTCCACCAGAGGGTGAAATGAGAAGAAAGGACACTGACAGCTTTTAGTGTCCCCGAGGCCTCCTGCATGAGAGGGGCTCTGGGCAGGACGCCAAGGTGGAGGAGCCAGCAGGTGGGTTCCTGCGCTACAGAGAGAGTGTCTAAGGACCACGGGTGCTGCTTAGGGGACTACAGAAGGGGAGGGGCACATGCCTGTGTGGAGCTAGGTGAGGAAATCCCAGGTTTCAGGACAGAAATGACTCAGGGGTGGCCTAGGGAGACAGCATAGTGGTTCTTCCAGCAGGCAGATTCTCATGCTTGGGGCTCCAAAGCCCCAGGTTCAATCCCCAGTACCACTATAAGACAACTGAGCAGTACTCTGGTAAAAAGAAAAAAAAATCATAAAAATAAAGAAAGTAGTAATACAAACACACACACTTTTTTTTTTAAATTATTTACAAGACCACTGCTCAACTTGGCTTTTGATGGTGCTGGAAATTGAACCTGAAACTTGGTACCTCTCCTAGGAATCCACTACTCCTGGAGACCATCTTTTTTGCATTGTTGTTGTTGTTACTATTGTTGTTCCTGTTGCTGGATAGGCTAGAGAGAAATTCAAAGAGGAGGGGAAGACAGAAATGGGGAGAGAAAGATAGACACCTGCAGACCTGCTTCACCACTCATGAAATGACCCTCCTGCAGGTGGATAGCCTGGGGCTCGAACCGGGATCCTTGATCCAGTCCTTGTGCTTCACACTATGTGCACTAACCCAGTGCACTACCACCCAACACGCCGCCAACCCATATTTCTTAAAAATGAAAAAAAATGAAAAAATGACCCAGGTGAGGTGGGGGGTCTGCAAAAAGGATAGCCCAGCTGCTTCTCAGGGCCCAGAGGGAGGAAGACCCTCATTCTCTCCCCAAGCCATAGCAGGGCCCCTCTAGCCCTGCCCATGCTTCTGGACTCCCCTCAGCCCCGAGGGGCATCTATCTGAGAGTCAGGGTTCCTTTCTAGGCCTGGTGGGGGTGCACAGCAAGAGCAGCAGAAGGATCATGTTGTGTCTGGAGCCACCCACTGCACCCCCAAACACTCACCCACAGCCCCTGCTAGACAGGGAGCCCCCTTCTAGGCTAGGCCCTCCTTCCTGCTGGAGCTCCTGCTCTTGGGACCCCACAGATACCCCCAAGACATAGACGCTCCTGATCAGCAATAAGTGGGGAACGGCGTCAGTCAGGGCATCAGTCTGTACCCCAGAACCAGGGGAGGCCCAGCCCCACCTGCTCCTACATCTCTCAGACCCACCCACCTGCTCCTACATCTCTCAGACCCAAGCCTGGGACTCTGCCTCCCCAGGCATAATCAGTGCTTCTACACTAGACTGGGCTTTCTTTCCCTTGCTGACTGAGGCCGCCTCTTTTGTAGCCAAAGCACATGTGCATATGAGGAGCCTCAGCCTGGGTCATGACGTCCAAGGTCAGCTTTAGTCCACAGGTCTGCCACCACCCAACCTGACAAATAAAAAAAAAATTATTTCCCCCCCCAAGAACACCCCTCATCTTTGGCTTATGGTGGTGCAGGGGACTGAATCTGGGACTTGAGAGTCTGTTTGCATAACCATTATGCCATATCCCTTCTCTGTCAGCACTGCTGACAAAACCTTGTGTGGCCTAACTTTGGAGATTAGATTCTTGGGGCCACATGCCACATTTGAAGTACGTTCCACAGCCCACTGGACCCATCTGTTGCTCAGTCACCTGAAAACTAAGACTTGCAGGAAGCTGAAGCACACCTCCCAGAGGACCGCCTTCCCATAGGACCCATCACATTTCCTCATGGCTTCTTGCCCCACCGTTTTTCCTTAACCTCTCTGCAGGTCCACTCGTCTTTGCCTACCTATTCCTCCCTACTAGGAAAACCGGAAGGCTTTTTAATAGAACATTTTGGCACAGTAGAACCAAATTACAGATCAAAATAGTTTCAACTTAGCAAGAGTTATCCAATTTATGGACTAAAATTATTATTGTTATTTTTTTACTCCAGGGTTTTCGCTGGGGCTCGGTGCCAGCACTGCTAATCCACTGCTATTTTTTTACACTTTGTTGCACTTGTTGTTGCCTTTGTTGCGGTTGTTATTGTTATTGTAGCTGTTATTATAGCCACACCTTGCACTTTGCGCTGAGGCCTCTTTTCCACTGGAGCTCCACATCTGAAGGCCCATGACTTCCCGCTGAGCAATAACTGGGGAGCGGCCTGTCTGACCTCTGCCCCCAGACTCTGCAATTTGCCCCAGAACCAGGGGAGGCCCAGCGCTCACCCAGACCTCTACCTTCAGCCACAAGGTCTGCGCCTGCTGCGGAGAGTTCTGGCAATTCCTGCACAGGCAGCCCCACCAGCTCTCCCCGGCTGCTGTGAGGTCCTGTGGCCTCAGGTGCAGCATCTGGAGCAGAGACCTGTGTTGTCTGAGGCGTATTTCCTCTCCCACCTCCTTGAGCAAGGGTGTGGCATCCTGAAACAGAGGGGCTGCTCAGGGTCCCCTGGGTGCTGGCTCCACTGGGGAACAGCAGCGATCAGCGAGCTCTGTCTCTTTGATACAAAGCTGGGGACACAGTGTCCAGGTGGCCGTGGCCCCTGACGGCCCTCCTGCCATTTCTCAGATGACAGACCTGAGCTGACTGAGGCCAAGGCTTGGATCCCCAGCAAGGGGACGATACCAGGCCTGAGTGAGCTTGCCTGGAACCTGGGCTCAAGGCCTCTCCAGGGGCCGAGCCCCACCCTCTTCTGAGACTGAATCTCGACCTCACCCTGGAACCCCAGCTCTGTGGGCACAGCCAGGAGCCTCTTCCCCAGTCCCTTAGTCCCTGACTGCTCCCACAGCCACAGCCGTGGTCACAAGCCTCAGACCATGAGCAGGAGACCACATGAGCTCCAGCCGCTGTGGCTCCTCATGGCCACCACATTGAGCCACGTCCCGAGCCTGGAAGCTTTCCTCCCCTGAGAACTTGCCCCCAGGCCTGTCGGTGTCCAGTGACCTAACAACAACAAAAACTACAACAATAATAATAAATAAAAAAAAAACAAGGGCAACAAAGGGGAATAAAGAAAGAAAGAAAAGAAAAAAGGAAGTGAAGGTCATTCCTGTGTATTGCATCAAAGCAAAGGACTCTGGGGAAGGAGGGAGATGGAAGAGAACTTTGGGGTCCTAGCGCAAAATGCAGTCATACCCGCCGTGTGTGACTGAGTGCACTGTAAAGCATTGACACCCAAATAAAAATGGAAAATAAGTAACTAAAAACGACAAAATAAAATGCAGTGAATGGCATTTAACCCCCCTCTTTCTGGGCAAGGAGGTGATGGAGTGCCCAGAGCACAGGGCTTGTCTGCTGAAACCGGATCTTGGCCCCAAAGCCCCCCCCCCCACACACACACACACACTTCCCGCTTCCTCTGTGACTCAGGCCTAGGCACCACAGGGGACTCCATGGAGGTATCTGCCACTCTATTGGAAATGCAACTTGGTCTTGGGTACAGTGGCTGTCACGGGTGAAAGGCCCAGGTGGCACAATGAGTAGCTCGTGTCTTTGTTAGATTTCTTTCTGTCTCTGTTTTGTTAGGTAGTCGAGCTCACACTGGCAGCAGCAAGAAACACCCCTCAGGTGCCGGTGAGCCAGAAGCCTCAGGCTCCAATGAGGAGGCCCAGCTCATCCTGTTGAACTATATCTCCAGTTAGACTCTGGGGGGAAAACAACCCTGTAGCCTGCAAGGGGAGCAGTGGTTAAAACATGGGGCTCTCAACACTTCCTGTGCCGGGGTGATGCCTGGGCTCTCTCTGTAATAAGTGAATCCTCTGTGGCAGGGCGCTAGTGCAGCAGGTTAAGCACACATGGCACAAAGTGCAAGGACCGGCATAAGGATCCCAGTTTGAGCTCCTGGCTCCCCACCTGCAGGGGGGTCGCTTCACAGGTGGTGAAGCAGGTCTGTAGGTGTCTATCTTTCTCTCCCCTCCTCTCTCCTCCCCTCCTCTCTCCATTTTTCTCTGTCCTATCCAACAACAATACCAACAATAACAGTAACAATGGTAACAAAATGAGAAAAATAGCCTCCAGGAGCAGTAGATTAGTAGTGCAGGCATTGAGCCCCAGAGATAACCCTGGAGGCATAAAAAGAATCCTCAACACACACAGACTCCAGGCCCTGGGTCAGTGGCCTTGCCCATCTTTTTTCCCTCTGCAGCTGCAGCTTCCACCCCCCCACTTCCTGAAACCAGAAGGGACAAGAAGCTGTCAGGGTCCAGGAGCCACATTCCCCTTGCAGGCAGCAGAGGCTGGGAGGCTCCTGTTGAAGGGGGCAGCTTGGGGTCCAGGGTGGTGACCAGGAAGGAAGGCGTTTAAGTGGCTTCTAATGTCACCCAGGGAATTGACCCTGGTGCTCAGCTGGTGATAGCATGGAAGCAAGATAGGGAGAGAACCTTCTGGAAAAGTCAGCATGCAGAGATCCAGGAAGTGTTTCCACTGGAATCATGTCTGTCCTCTGAAACAAAACACACCCTGGATGCCAGCAGGCCGCATTCCAAGAAAGCTTCATGCCTTAAAAGGACAAGCTTGCCTGTATGAACCCAGGAGGACTGAGTCACTGGACTAGTCACTGCTCCTGCCCTCCCACCCCAGGAATGAAAAGCCTCTCCCTCCTCCCCAGCACTGTGCTCCTCCCTCCATAGCATCCAGAGGTTAAGTGGGCACAGTTGAGCAGAAGGTGGTGGGTAAAGCTAGGAGGGCTGCCTGGAGGTGCTGTCCAGTTCCTGTATCACCATCCCTCTAGAACTGGGACAAAGGCCTGCTTGTGTACCCCACCCTAGTTGCTGGGGGATCAGCCCTGAGCCCTGGCTTCAGCTGTAAATCCTTAGGCCTCTCCAGCACAGATTGAAAGTCACGTGACTTTTCAGGCCCGGAGCCCTTGGTTCTGGAGGCTTCTTACACACATTCTGTCTCCAGGTGGGGGAGTGCTAGCAGCCTGTGGGCTGGGTACCTCCACCACCAGAAATAGAGGAAAACCACGTCCCCTAGTGGTGGGCTATCCCCACCCCAGGCAGAAAGCACCCCAGGCCCAGGACACCTGATACAGGGAAGGGGAAGCCCAGAGCTGGGACATCCCAGGCTTTGGGATTCAGGGGGTTGGGGATCAGGGTCGAGACACAGACCCTTGGAGGATCCCAGGAGCAAATTACCAGCAGGAAGGATGGGGTCACGGGGTCACGGGGTGGAGAGGGAGGAAGGGGGAGCCCACACATCTATAGGGGTCCTTTCTGAGGTTCCCTGAGAACATGGGCGTGGGGCAGCGGCTGGGCCTGCACTGGGGGAGCAACAAGGGACAACGGGAGAGATATGGCAGAGGGCGACCTGTGCAAAGCCCCTATGGTGGGGCAGGCAGCTGCAACAGTCCACGAGGGGGCACCCTGGGGGACCCAGCACCCTCCTTTTCACAGGGACTCCAGTGACTCCTGCAGAGGCCAGAGTGGCAGCACCAGCTGGGAGTTTCAGTGTCCAGGCTCGGGGTTACTCAACACTGGGCATGGCTATGGGGACCACTGTGCTGTCCTCTCTCCCATGCCCACAGACACTCGGTTTGGTTCATTGAGCTACTTATTTATTTCTTTATTCCCTTTTGTTGCCCTTTTTGTTTTATTGTTGTTGTTACTGATGTTGTCGTTGTTGGATAGAACAGAGAAATGGAGAGGGGAGGTGAAGACAAAGGGGGGAAAGAAAGACAGACACCTACAGACCTGCATCACCACCTGTGAAGCCACTCCCCTGCAGGTGGGGAGCTCCGGGGTTTGAACTGGGTTCCTTTCCCCAGTCCTTGTGCTTTGTACCACCTGTGCTTAACCCACTGCTCTACCGCCAGACTCCTGGTTCACTGAGCTTCATTGAGAGCAGAACATGGAGGAGAAGCTGCCCAGCAACTGGCAAATCCTCCCCACCCCCTCCCACAGCACGACCCAGCAGGTGTGTACTATCCACTCCCCCACCCCTACCACAGTGCAGAGCAGTTTCCTCAAGGCTTGCACCCAGGCCAGCACACCCTGCCACAGCTGCCCCAGGCCCTCCAGCAGCTTCCTGAACGCCTTCAGGGCCACTTCATACAGGCTCTCATTACTGTCCTCGTCCTCCTCTATGTAGATCTCAGTGAGAGGCTTGGACTCCTTTTCCACCTGCCTGTGCAACAGCTCCAGCACCTCCTCTGTCTTGGACCTGGGGACCTGCGGGGGGGAGTCTGCTCAGGGGCCTGGAAGCCTGGGGGATCCACCCTGCCAGTCCACAGCCTCTGTGAGCACTGTGGCAGCACATAGACAGACACCTCCACCTTCCTGCCACAGTGCCCAGACACACTCTGCCCCTCCAGGCAGAAACCCAGACACAGCCCCTGCTGCTGGGGCTGTGGGGAAGGGAGGCTAGAGGCTGACATGTGGGGGCCCCATTCTCTCTGGGCGACACCCACAAAGAGGGGAGGAGGGCAGAAAGGGGAGGCCTGAGGCCTAAGGGCTCACTCACTTGGCTCCTCTTCCTGCACTCTGTGTCCAAGAAGTTCAGAATGGATCTATTTATTTTCTCCTGGAGAGAGGGGGCGATCCCATGGTGACCTCCAAACTCAGGGGCATCCTGGGGACTCAGGGCCCCTCCCACCCCAGTGACTGACTGTGTCCTGGGGATGGAGCCTTGGGGAAGGGGCACGGTTGGACTCACCTTGACCTCTGTGAGGAATGACATGACCTGTGGGGGGGCACAGAGTGAACCCCCAGCCTTCCTCCCCTTTTGTCCCTCAGCCTTGGGAGCCCAGCCCAGGCCCTGTGGTGTTCTCTGGGGACACCTGTGCCCCCCCCCCCCCGCGCCGGGCACAACACCTACCGACCCTTTGTCTTGGGGTTTGGATTCTGCCTTGTCACAGAAATCATCTACCGCTTTATGCTGTGAAGAAACACAGAGTTGGGGTCCTCAGGTCTGAACTCACCCTCCCAGGCCCCCGGTGATCCAGAACCTTCTCGGCTGAGGGCCAGGCAGTGGCACATCCCACTGTGTGCACACATTTACCATGGGGAAGGACACAGCTTGGAACCCCAGTCCCCACCTGCAGGAAGGATACTTTCTTATTTTTTAAAAATTATTTATTTATTTATTTATTCTTTTTGTTGCCCTTGTTTTTTTTATTGTTGTAGTTATTATTGCTGTCATTGTTGTTGGATAGGACAGAGAGAAATGGAGAGAGGAGGGGAAGACAGAGAGGGGGAGAGAAAGACAGACACCTGCAGACCTGCTTCACTGCTTGTGAAGCGACTCCCCTGCAGGTGGGGAGCTGGGGGCTCCAGCCAGGATCCTTATACTGGTCCTTGCACTTTGCGCCACGTGCGCTTAACCTGCTGTGCTACCGCCCATCTTCCAACTTTTTAAAAAAAATATTTATTTACTTATTCCCTTTTGTTGTCCTTTTTTTTATTATTGTTGCAGTTATTGATGTCATTGTTGTTGGATAGGACAATGAGAAATGGAGAGAGGAGGGGAAGACAGATGGGGAGAGAAAGACAGACACCTGCAGACCTGCTTCACCGCTTGCAAAGCGACTCCCTATAGGTGGGGAGTCCAGGCGTGAACCAGGATCCTTATGCCGGTCCTCACACTTTGTGCCAGTGCACTTAACCCTCTGTGCTACCACCTGACTCCCTGGAAGGACACTTTAAAAAATTATTTATTTCCTTTTGTTACTCTTGTTTTTTTATTGTTGCAGTTATTGTTGTTGTTGTTATTGATGTCGTTATGTTGGATAGGACAGAGAGAAATGGAGAGAGGAGGGGAAGACAGTGTGTGGAGAGAAAGAGAGACACCTATAGACCTGCTTCACCACTTGTGATGCGGCTTCCCTGCAGGTGGGGAGCTGGGGCTCCAAACAGGATCCTTGGCCAGTCCTTATGCTTCAGGTCACAGGCACTTAACCCACTGCACTACTGCACACTCCCTGGAAGGACACTTCTTAACCAGTGAAGCAAGTCTGCAGGTGCCTGTCTCTCTCTTTTTAATTATCTTTATTTATTTATTAGACACAACCAGAAGTCAAGAGGGAGGGGGTAATAGAGAGGAAGAGAGACAGAGAGACACTTGTAGGCCTGCTTCACCACTCGCAATGCTTTCCTCCTGCAGGTGGGACTGGGGCTTGAGCCCTGGTCCTTGTGCACTGTAACATGTGCACCCAACCAGGTGTGCCGCCACCTGGCCCTGCAGGTGCCAATTTCTCTCCCTCTCTATATCCCTCTCCCCTCTCAATTTCTCTCTGTCCCATCAACTAAGATGGAAAAGGAACCAACTTTCCTCATGAGCAGTGGGTTCATCATAGTGGCACAGAGCCACAGTGGTAACTCTGGTGGCAATGAGCAAATCAAAACAAAAGACAAAAACCTTCTCAGCCTGGCACAACCTCCCCCATTGGCATGTGACCCTTCTCACCATGAATTTCCGCAGTTTGTCCACTTCATCTAGATCTCTCTGTGGAAGAAGCAGGGACACTCAGGCCTGTGACCCTGCCACCTGCAGACATAGTGGATTCACGCACATTCACTCACACTCACACCAAAGGGGACACATCTTGTGTTGGGACACGGCCCCCATCCTGCACCTCCATGATACCGGGGCAAGATAGTCAGGGCGGGGAGCCTCTCAGGCTATGTATGGCCCAGAGGCAGTGGTGGTCTTTTAAGCTCCCCTCCCCTTAAGGACCTTTGCCCAGGCCCCTTGGCCATTCTCACCCCACCATGAACTGCACAGAAAGGGCCCCCAGACTCCAGAAAACTCTGCCCTGCCCACATGCCCTGGAGAGGGCTCAGGCCCCACTCAGACCAGCAGCCCTGGAAGATCCCTCGGGCTCCATCTGACCCTGAGCTCAGGGCAGCACCTCAGGGGCCTCAGCCTCTGGAGCAAGGCTGGTGAGGCTCAGCCTCAGAATCCCACCCTCACAGTGGGCAGCACCTGGCTCTGGTCCCCCTCAGGGGAAGTGGGGGGGTGCAAGGTGTGGGAGACCCCAAAGACAGAAAGAGCCAAGTGGGGACAGTCCTGGGCTGTGGATCAGGAGTCAAGGAGAGGAGGACCCTGGAAACAGACAGCCCCCCCCCCCCGCCCAATGCATCTTGGGGCCACGGGACTGCTGGGATTGGACTTTTCTGACCCCTAGACCTTCTTCAGCAGCCTCCATAGAAGGCCTCGTTCTGAGGGTCTGGCAATAGCTCAGCAGGCTATGCGCACATGGCACAAAGTGCAAGGACCGGCTTAAGGATGCCAGTTCAAGCCCTTGGCTCCCCACATGCAGGTTGGTCGCTTCACAAGTGGTGAAGCAGGTCTGCAGGTGTCTATCTTTCTCTCCCCCGTCTGTCTTCCCTCCTCTTCAACAAGAAAGACATCAATAACAACACCAATATAACCACACAAGGATAAAACAAGGGCAACAAAAGGGAAAAAAATAGCCTCCAGAAGCAGTGGATTCATGGTTCAGGCACCGAGCCACAACAATAACCCTGGAGGCAAAAAAAAAAAAAGTCTTCATTCTTCAAGTGATAGCTCAGATGGTTGAGTGTACATGTTGCAGTGCACAAGGACCCAGGTTCAAGCCCCCCATCCCCACCTGCAAGGGGAAAGTTTCACAAATGGTGAAATAGGTGTCTCGTGTCTCTCTGTCTCTCACCCTCTCTATCTCTCCCTTCCCGCTCTATTTCTGGCAGTCTCTATCCAATAAATAAAGACAATAATTAAAAAAATTAAAAATAAAGAAGGCCTTATTCTTAACTTCTTATTACATAATATCCACTACTGCTTTTTAAAACACTTATTTATTTATTTATTCCCTTTTGTTGCCCTTGTTGTTTTATTGTTGTAGTTATTATTGTTGTTGTTATTGATGTTTTGTTGTTGGATAGGACAGAAGGAAATGGAGAGAGGAGGGGAAAACAGAGAAGGGGAGAGAAAGACAGACACCTGCAGACCTGCTTCACCGCCTGTGAAGTGACTCCCCTGCAGGTGGGGAGCTGGGGGCTCGAACCGGGATCCTTATGCTGGTCCTGCGCTTTGTGCCACCTGTGCTTAACCCGCTGTGCTACCACCCGACTCCCCCAGTGCTGCTTTTGACAGGCACAAGCATGTACACACACACACACACACACACACACACACACACACACACACACACAGCCTGTTACACACTCCATCACACACACTGTTAAGCACACCGCCTGCTCACCAGCCCCCATTCCCCACTAGCCTTAGCGTAGCACATGGTGGCGCAGGCAGCAGGCAGGGGGCGGCTTCTAGGGATGCAGGAGGGTCAGGTCCTCAGTGCTGCACAGCTGAGCAGCTAAGAGCCCAGCAGCTGCTTTAAGGAGGATGGGGAAGGCAGGTGGGGCCAGAGAGGGAGGGTGGGGCATGCTGGGATGTCAGGAGAGGGGTCCACTTCTGATACTCTGGGTGCCTTCTGGTCCTGCCCTCCCTTCTGTGCAGGTGGGGTCTGTGGCCCAGGAAGGTCCCCCACTCCTGCTCCCCTGCCACCTCTTCTGGGCTTCCAGGGAGGGGAGGAGGTGGGGGAAGAGGAGGGAGGGAGAGGCTGAGAGTAGATAACTTAGTAGTTATGCGGGGAGGAGGGAGGGAGAGTGGCAGGAGAGCTTCCCTATTGCTAAGTCATCTGAAGGTCTGTTACTCAGACACCCCTTTCATGGGCTTCCTGGCCCTGGGCCCAGGCTGGGTCGGGGTGGAGGAGGATTCTCAGAACAGAAGTTCAAGACCCGAGCAGGCCTGTGACAAGCTGCCCTGACACACACCAACCTGTACCCCAGAGCCCCTGGGAGTGGCCTGTGCCCCAGCCGCTCTGCAGCCCCAAGACCTGCCTGTCCTAGCGCTGCCTCATGGAATCACATGTGTGTCCCTTGTGGCAGCTTGTGACACTCAGGGGCCATGCCCAGGGTCACACAGGGAACTGAGTGACAGCCTGGGGTCTGGGTTCCCCACCTGGTTTCCGTCCAGCTGCCAGGGACATGGGGGTCTCCCTGGCTGCTGTGAGTGAATCTGGGGGTCCCGGATGTGACCCTGCTTGGACAAGGGTCCCCCTGGCATGAGCCTAGGATATGGACCCTCAGGACCTGCAAAGGGCCACATGGTGCTATATCCTCGGCCTCAGGGGGTGAGGGTCCCTGCTGCCTTACATCCCCTCAGCTCTGTGCTGTGTGCTGATGAGTCTGTCCTGGGGTGGGGAGGGGGCACTCCACTCTCCCCTGAGCTAGTGCCTCTCACGCAGCCACACCCAAGCCCTGTGATCCTGCCCCCACAACACCCCAGGAAGCTGGGCCCCTTCCGGGGGTGCAGGGCATCGGATTACAGGGGTACTGCTGCAGGGTATAGAGGTGAAGCTGGGAGGGCTGCCTGCAGGAGGATGTCTGGGTCTAGCCAGAAAGCAGCAGCTGGACTCTGGGTCAGGCTGGGCATGTTAGTGGCTCCTCTGGTCAGAGAAGTCCCCCACACCAGAGGCTATAACCATTCCTTTGTGACCCCATGGTCTTCAGGGTGGACAGAGTTCTTTTTTTTTTTTCCCTCCAGGGTTATTGCTGGGCTCGGTGCCTGCATCATGAATCCACCGCTCCTGGAGGCCATTTTCCCCCCCTTTTTTTGCCCTTGTTGTTGTAGCCTCGTTGTGGTTATTATTATTGCCCTTGTTGACGCTATTCTTTGTTGGATAGGGCAGAGAGAAATGGAGAGAGGAGGGGAAGACAGAGTGGGGGAGAGAAAGATAGACACCTGCAGACCTGCTTCTCCGCCTGTGAACCGACTCCCCTGCAGGTGGGGAGCCGGGGGCTCGAACCGGGATTCTTACGCCAGTCCTTGCGCTTCGCGCCACATGCGCTTAACCCGCTGCACCACCGCCCGACCCCGGTGGACAGAGTTCTGACCCTCCGAGGATACACACCCTGCACTAAGGCCTCAAGCCACCCTGGGGAGACAGCAGGCTGATGCAACTCTGGTCCTGGCGCCCCCTCTCCCCTGGCCCCAGCTCCAAGTCCCTATTTTCTTTTTTAAAAAAATTTCTTTAATTAGCTTTATTGATAGAGACAGTCAGAAATCAAGAGGGAAGGGGGAAATAGAGAGGCAGAGAGACACCTGCAGCTCTGCTTTGCTGCTTGAAAGCTTTCCCACTACAGGTGGGGGCTGGGGACTTAAACCTGGGTCTTTGGGAGTTGGGCAGTAGCACAGGGGGTGAAGCAGGTCTGCAGGTGTCTTTCTCTCCCCCTCTCTGTCTTCCCCTCTTCTCTCCATTTCTCTCTGTCCTAACAATGCTGACATCAATAACAATAATAACTACAACAATAAAATAACAAGGGCAACAAAAAGGAATAAATAAATATATATTTTTAAAGTGGTCCAGGAGGTGGCGCAGTGATAAAGCTTTGGACTCTCAAGCATGAGGTCCTGAGTTTGACCCCTGGCAACATATGTGCCAGAGTGGTGTCTGATTCTTTCTCTCTCCTCCTATCTTTCTCATAAATAAATAAAATTTATTTATTTATTCCCTTTTGTTACCATTGTTGTAGTTATTATTGTTGTCGTTGTTGTTGGATAGGACAGAGAGAAATGGAGAGAGGAGGGGAAGACAGAGTGGGGAGAGAAAAACAGACACCTGCAGACCTGCTTTACCGCTTGTGAAGCGACTTCCCTGCAGGTGGGGAGCCAGGGCTTGAACCTGGATCCTTATGCTGGTCTTTGTGCTTTGCGCCACCTGCGCTTAACCCGCTGCGCTACCGCCTGACTCCCTGATAAATAAAATCTTTTTAAAAAACCCCAGGGAGTTGGGTGGTAAGGACCGGCATAAAGATCTCGGTTTGAGCCCCCGGCTCCCCACCTGCAGGGGAGTCGCTTCACAGGCGGTGAAGCAGGTCTGCAGGTGTCTGTCTTTCTCTCCCCCTCTCTGTCTTCCCCTCCTCTCTCCATTTCTCTCTGTCCTATCCAACAAGATGACATCAATGACAACAATAAAACAAGGGCAACAAAAGGGAATAAATAAATATTTAAAAACAAAACAAAACAAAACAAAAAAAACCCGGGTCTTTCTGCATTGTAGCCTGTGCACTCAACTAGGTGCACCAGTTCGGGCCGCTCCAAGCCCCCCTCCCAGTTTCCTGCCCACCTGTCACTCTTGGTCTCTCCCACAAATACTGAAAGTCACGTGACTTCTCAGAAGGCAAGAGGCAGAGCAGAGCCCTGCCCAGAGCCCTCCTTCCGGACCTCCCCACAAACATCCTGTTTGCAGTGTCCAGGTGGCCCTGGCCCCTGGCAGCCCCCCTGCCATTTCTCAGATGAGAGACCTGAGCTGACTGAGGCCAAGGCTTGGATCCCCAGCAAGGGGACGATACCAGGCCTGAGTGAGCTTGCCTGGAACCTGGGCTCAAGGCCTCTCCAGGGGCCGAGCCCCACCCTCTTCTGAGACTGAATCTCGACCTCACCCTGGAACCCCAGCTCTGTGGGCACAGCCAGGAGCCTCTTCCCCAGTCTCTCAGTCCCTGACTGCTCCCACAGCCACAGCCGTGGTCACAAGCCTCAGACGATGAGCAGGAGACCACATGAGCTCCAGCCGCTGTGGCTCCTCAAGGCCACCACATTGAGCCACGTCCCGAGCCTGGAAGCTTTCCTCCCCTGAGAACATGCCCCAGACCCATCGGTGTCCAGTGACCTGCCTCCGGGAGCCTGACCTCAGGCCGGCACAAGGCCAGGCAGGAGCCAAGCAGTCAGGTGCTGGCCTGCTCAGAGAGCCTGTCCTCACAGCAGGCTTGGCCTGTGCTCTCTGTGGTAGACACAAACACAACAACAATCAGTTCTTCAACCTCCTTTAATTCCAGAGCCTAAGAGGAGGCTGGGAGAGGAGTGTGGGGGGTCAGGTTGACCGGGGTGGGGAGGGAAGGCTGCTTCAGGGCACTCACTGCAAGAAGTGGGGCTAGAGGAGCTGTCTTGGTCTGGAGGGGGGAGCCCTCTGCTGCATCTACACAGAGTAGCTGAGTGACTTGAGCATGTTGCTGAGGGGCAGCAGGGTGTCACAGATGGCCTCATAGCAATCCAGCAGCCAGGGGCGCAGGACGTCCTGCCAGATCTCCCGCAGCATCTGCACTGTGCTGTGGAACATCCTGCACACCCAGTCCCACCAGCTCTCGCTGGGGCCCTTGTCTGTGCCTCTGTCCTGTGGGGGTGCAGAGGCCTTCCGGACCCTTGAACGCAGCTCCGAACTCTGGATTGGGCACTCCTGCAGAAACGAGGGCTGCTCAGTGCCCCGGGGTGGCCCTATCTCTTGCCACTCGGACCCCCAGTCTACGTGAACACTCAGGCACAGACGCAGATGGAGACCTTCTGTTTTCTTGTCAAAGTTCCTGGACTCATGGAATGTTCTAGAAGCGTGGCCTCCACCACCACTCCCTCTCCATCCCAGGCACTACAGAAGCCATACCTGCTGCTGGTTGGCAGGCCCTTAGCTCCCACTCTCCCACACCATGAACTCAACAGTCTGGAATGGAGCACAGGGCTGGTTGTGGGGGCCCACAGGGACCCTCACCCACACAGGGCAGCACACACGTCGAGGAGGGCTGAGGGGGCTTCTCCTACTCACCACGTTGTTTTTCTTACATTCCTCATGCAGTGTCTCAACCAGGGACTCATTCATATCCAACTGGGGAGAGGGCGTGCAGGCTGACATCTGTTTCCCCGTGGTGGCCTCCACACTCAGGGGCATCCTGGGAAGAGTCATCTCTCCCCTACCCCCCCCCCCTGGCTGACCACCTCCTGGGGACTGAGCCTCAGGGGAGGGTGAGCCTGGACTAACCTTGTAGTCTGTGAGGGCTGAATTGACCTGTGGGAGAAGCACATGGTAGAGCCCAGTCTTCCTCATGTTCTGTCTCCCAAGTCCAACATGTTCTCCCCCACGTCACTGAGTGCTCCCCAGAGCCTGGGAACCAGGCGTGTCTGGTATCCCTGCCCTGTCACCAACACACCTGTGGGAGACCTGCCCCCAGCCTCTAGTCCAACCCCATTTGTGCACCAGCCAGGCTGGTGAGCCTGATGGAGAGTGGGCCCATCCCGCCCACCCAGTGGGGTCACCTACGGACTTCTGGTCTCCGTCTCGTATGCTTTTGATCTTGTCGATAAATTTGTCCAGATTCTTGTGCTGGCAGAGAAGCAGAGTCGGTGTTATAAGTCAGCTGTCTTGCTCCAGGGCCCCAGATGTGCTAAGACATTCTCAGCCTCACAGAAGAGTCCACATTCCCCTCCCTCCTCCATTCATGGGGAGACTTACCAACTTGGGCCTCATAGCTTCTAGTATGATTATACCCATCTGTGGAGAGGACAGTGACACTCAGGCCTGTGAACCATGCCAGTCAGTCCCACACTCTATCCAGGAGGGAGGCCAGAGTCAGGTGCTAGTGAACAGATCCTGAGAGCCCACCTTGACCTCTCCTTGTTCCCCTCTACAGAGCCTGCCACAGAGAAGCCGGGGCTGGTGGACAGTGTGTGTGGGCCCTTGGCAATGCCACATGGGGGGAGAGTGGGTGGGTAACAATGTGTGACATCAAAGCTTTATAAGGGGCGACCACAAGGCTCTGGTGAGTCATTTCTGCATGACAAGACCCCTTACTCAGCCAGGAGAGCTAGCACAGTGGTTATGCAATGGAATCTTGTGCCTAAAGCTATGAGGACCCAGGTCCAACCCCTGGTACCACTATGTCAGAGTTGAGGAATCCTCTGGATTTTAAAATGTATTAATTAAATTAAGGTGGAGAAATATTTATGTATTCTTAAAGATAGAAGAAGAGAGAGAGAAAGAACCAGACATCACTTTGGTACATGTGCTGCCAGGGATTGAACTCAGGACCTCATGCTTGAGAATCCAAAGCTTTATCCACTGTCCCACCTCCCAGACCACTCTGGGTTTGGTATTTATAAGAAGCAGTGAATTCTGGGCGGAGAAGGGGTCCTGTGAATATTTCAGTTGATTTTTTGAGCTGCCACTTTCTCCAATTCTATTACCACCTGATTAAATCAACTTTGCTCACATCAACTCTTGTTCTCAATACATTTTTTAAGTATTTATTTTATTTATTTATTCCCTTTTGTTGCCCTTGTTGTTTTATTGTTGTAGTTATTATTGCTGTTGTCGTTGTTGGATAGGACAGAGAGAAATGGAGAGAGGAGGGGAAGACAGAGAGGGGAAGAGAAAGACAGACACCTGCAGACCTGCTTCACCGCCTGTGAAGCGACTCCCCTGCAGGTGGGGAGCCGGGGCTCGAACCGGGATCCTTATGCCGGTCCTTGTGCTTTGTGCCACCTGCTTAACCCGCTGTGCTACAGCCCGACTCCCCTCAATACATTTTTTGATTAGCCAGCGCTAAATTTTCTTTTGGGGAAAACAGGGACTTGGGCTCCACCATTTGGCCTTTCCTGGTCCCAGGATTGTTAGCTCAGGGTCCGGGTGGTAACCTGTTGAGTCTGGGCTCCACACCCACAGCCAAAAATATTCCCTGCCAGGCTCCTTGCATCGGTGACCCAGCCTCCCCCATTCTGGAACTCAGGGAGGAGGGCCAGAGCCAGGTGGCTGGGGGGGTGGGGAGGTTAGAGGACACTGGGCAGAGGGACAGGGGAGGGAGACTCCAGGTACCCTGTCCCTGCCCACCCAACACCATGCTCACTCACCGTGGAGAGGCTCATGGCTCTTCAGTCTGTGGCTGGGGCTTATGGGAGGACGGAGGGAAGGAAAGTCTTCCTAGCAGCAGACTGGATCTTCTAGGCTCTGCAGTCCCTTCTTCCCTGATATAGGCTGGGAACGCCTGGGGAGGGCTGGGCCAGAGCAGCCGGGTGCAGAGGTGAGGGGAGTGTGGTAGAGACTGGCAGAGGCAGCTGGAAGTGGATACTGGACTCCAGGCCTGAGGGGCAGGGCAGGGACACCTTGCCAGGCCCTGTTCCTCCCCCCTGTGCAGATGGGAGTCTCCACCCATTAGTCAGGAGTAAGGGAGGGTCTAAGGAAAGACAAGCTTGGAAAGTCCCTTCTGGGAAACAGAAAGTCACCCAGCCCCAAAGTCCAGATGGGTGTCAGGAGCCGGTCCAGCTCTGCAGCAGCAGGGCCCACCCCACCCCCATTCCACAAGCAGAGGACTGGCAGGACCACTGAGCCAGAGAGACGAGGGCTGATGTGAGGAGAGGCAGATTTGTTTCATCAAGACAATGGGGACTAAGACAGTCTTCCTCTCAGACCTGGGTTTGGTATTTATTTATTTAATTTTATGTTTTTAATTTTTTAATATTTATTTATTCCCTTTTGTTGCCCTAGTTTTATTGTTGTACTTATTATTGTTGTCATTGTTGGACAGGACAGAAAGAAATGGAGAAAGGAGGGGAAGACAGACAGTGGGAGAGAAAGACAGACACCTGCAGACCTGCTTCACTGCTTGTGAAGCAACCCCCACTGCAGGTGGGGAGCCAGGGGCTCAAACCGGGATCCTTATGCCAGTCCTTGGGCTTTGCACCACGTGAGCTTAACCCGCTGCGCTACCGCCTTTATTTTATTTCTTAAAAATATTTTATTTATTTATTCTTGAAGATAGAAGAAGAGAGAGAGAAAGAACCAGACATCACTTTGGTACATGTGCTGCCAGGGATTGAACTCAGGACCTCATGCTTGAGAGTCCAACGCTTTATCCACTGTGTCATCTCCCAGACCACTCTGGCTTTGGTATTTATAAGGAGCAGTGGATCCTGGGTGGAGAAGGGGTCCTGTCACTCATCCTAGTGACAGCAGTGGTCTCAGGAACCACCAGGGCCTTAGAAGCCTTGAGGGGGCATTGCCTTAGCCCAGAAGCCCGGGTGGAGGCTCTGAGTTGAGCTTCTTTTTTTTTTTTTTCAATATTTATTTCCTTTTGTTGCTCTTGTTATTTTATTGTTGTTGTTGGATAGGACAGAGAGAAATGGAGAGAGGAGGGGAAGACAGAGAGGGGGAGAGAAAGACAGACACCTGCAGACCTGCTTCACCGCCCGGGAAGCGACTCCCCTGCAGGTGGGGAGCTGGGGGCTCGAACCAGGATCCTTATGCCGGTCCTTGTGCTTTGTGCCACCTGCGCTACAACCCAACTCCAGAGTGGAGCTTCTTATGCAGATGGCTGAAGAACACAATGCAGCCTCCTCTGTCCTGCACCCACAGCCCAGACAGCCAGGGTAGGGCTGCCCCTGATGCTGGAGGAGCCTGAGCCTTGGGTCAAACCCTCCTCCTCTGCTGTGTCCTCCCACTCTTGGAGTTGTTGTTTTTGTTTAAAGACTTTATTTATTTTATGAGAAAGATAGGAGGAGAGAGAAAGAACCAGATATCACTCTGGCACATGTGATGCCGAGGATCAAACTCGGGACCTCATGCTTGAGAGTCCGAAGCCTTATCACTGCGCCCACCTCCTGGACCACGATGCAGGAGTTTTATCCATTTAGTTTTTTTTTTAAATATTTATTTATTCCCTTTTGTTGCCCTTGTTGTTTTATTGTTGTTGTCGTTGGATAGGACAGAGAAAAATGGAGAGAGGAGGGGAAGACAGAGAGGGCAAGAGGATTGCATTGCCACTCCACCACGAGTTCATGAGTGATCTCTCCTGAGTCGCTGAGTGAGTAGCAGCCCAGGCTGGCTCCGATCAAGTTCTCTCCAACCCAGAGAATATGCTCCCGGGAAGAGGCACCCCCATGCTAGCCTGGCACTGTTCATGTGGTTCACTTCCTAACAAAGTCCCAAGTCTCCTCTCCCGGATCAACTAGGAATACCAAAGGACCGAAACAAGACAGGACTAGAATGACCACAGAAACCCAGTAAATCACCCATGAGTACAAACACGCGTGGCTGGTGACAGAGAGGAGAGAGGGGCCTAAGGAGAGATTAAGTGACTGCTAACAGTTCGACAGTTTGTCAGTGGAGACACCACCTTCAGTCTGCTCCACCAACAAGGGGACAGCTGAAGGGAGGAAAGGACTCCCCAGAGACTCACCAAGTGCAACTCTGAGTCTCCATTGCTACTACCCTCAGAATCTGGAGCAGCAACAGGGAGGGACACCAGGGTACAGAGATCTAACCGGGAAACTCAGAAGACCTCATACCTATAGGTATGAGGACTCAGAAGACCTATACCTCGGTGGCATAGCTGAGGGGCTGTGAAAGTCTCTTTGCATAACCACTGGATTATCTCTGCCACACCCTGCTTTATCTCTTGGTCAGGAGTCAGTGATTAAGCTAAGAAGCCTATTGATAGTTTAAAAGCCCTCAGGCTCCCATAGCCTACAGGGGAAAAAAAAAAGGCTTTTACACCACTGAACTCCAACTCAGGGATTGAAAAAACTGTTAACTTATTTAAAATGGTTAAAACAACAAGAAAAAATATTGGAGACTCGAACCAGGACAAGAGTCCAGCTAAAAGTCCTCCAGAGAGTGAAGCACAAAACAACGAGTTCAACATCCAAACATTAGCTAAGGAAATAATAACAGGAGTGAGTAAAGAATTTGAAAAAATTGTAATCAGAAATGCAGGAACAACAAATGAGAATATGGAAGAAAATTCTAATTATCTCATGGTTATTAGAGAGCTGAAAGCTGAAATTGCTGAGCTAAGAAGGCAACTAGCTGAACAAGCTAAAACAGTATCACAGCAGGGCAACAAAATAGATGAACTCCAGAAAGCAGTAGAGGGCAGAGAGAATAGAATCAATGAGGCTGAAGACAGAATTAGCAAGATTGAGGATGAATTAGAGACAACTAAAAAAGAAGTAAGAGATCTCAAAAAGAGATTAAGAGATGCTGAAAACAACAACAGAGTCCTATGGGATGACTTCAAAAGAAACAATATACGCATTATTGGCTTACCAGAGGAAGAAAGAGAAGGGGAGGAAGAAAGCGTTCTCCAGGCCATAATAGCTGAAAATTTCTCTAGTCTAAACAACACCAAAGACATAAAGATTCAAGAAGCCCAGAGGGTCCCAAACAGAATTAACCCAGACCTAAAGACACCAAGACATGTCATACTTAGATTGGAAAGGAATAAGGATAAAGAAAGGATCCTGAAGGCTGCAAGAGAAAAACAAAGAGTCACCTACAAAGGAAAACCCATAAGATTAGCAGCAGACTTCTCCATACAAACACTACAGGCCAGAAGAGAATGGCAAGATATCTATCGAGTGCTCAATGAGAAAGGCTTTCAGCCAAGAATACTATATCCTGCTAGACTGTCATTCAGACTAGATGGAAGCACCAAAACCTTCTCAGACAAGCAACAGTTGAAGGAAGCAACCATCACCAAGCCTGCCCTGAAAGAAGTTCTGAAAGGTCTCCTATAAACAACCAGACCACCACAAATAGGACATATATCAAAACACTCTAAAACTCTACAAGAATGGCGTTAAAATATCTTCAATCTTTGATATCAATAAATGTCAATGGCCTGAATTCACCTATTAAAAGACACAGAGTAGGAAGATGGATCATAAAACACAACCCAACAATATGTTGTCTACAGGAAACTCACCTAAGTCAACAAGACAAACACAGACTTAAAGTGAAAGGATGGATAACTATCATTCAAGCCAATGGCCCACAAAAAAGGGCAGGAACAGCTATTCTCATATCTGACATGATAGACTTTAAAATAGATAAGATTTAAAAAGATAGGAATGGACACTACTTAATGCTCAGAGGATCAGTCAATCAAGAGGACTTAACAATTATTAATATCTATGCACCCAATGAGAAGCCATCTAAATACATCAAACTTCTACTGAAAGAGCTACAACAATATATTAACAGTAACACAATCATAGTAGGGGACTTCAACACCCCACTTTCTCAACTTGACAGATCATCCAGGCAGAAAATCAGTAAAGACATAAGGGAGCTAAATGAAGAGATAGATAAACTAGAACTATTGGACATTTTCAGAGTCATTCATCCCAAGAAACTGGAATACACATTTTACTCAAATCCACATGGATCATTCTCAAGGATAGACCATACGTTAGGCCACAAAGACAGCATCAGCCTATTCAAGAGCACTGAAATCATCCCAAGCATCTTCTCAGACCACAGTGGAATTAAACTAACATTTAACAATCAACAAAAGATTAGTAACAGTGCCAAAATGTGGAAGCTCAACAGTACACTTCTTAACAACTTCTGGGTCAAAGAGGAAATCAAGGAAGAAATCAAAATGTTTCGAGAGTTCAATGAAAATGAAGACACAAGCTATCAAAATATTTGGGACACAGCTAAAGCAGTCCTAAGAGGGAAGTTCATAGCTATACAAGCACACATTAGGAAACAAGAAAAGGCACAAATAAACAGCCTGATGGCACATCTCAAAGACCTAGAAGAAGAACAACAAAGGAATCCTAAAGCAACCAGAAGGACAGAAATTACTAAAGTTAGGGCAGAAATAAATAACATTGAGAATAGGAAAACCATACAAAAGATCAATGAAAGTAAATGTTGGTTCTTCGAAAGAGTAAACAAAATCGACAAACCTTTAGCCAGACTCACAAAACAAAAAAGGGAGAAGACCCAAATAAATCGGATAGTAAATGAAAGAGGAGAAATCACAACAGACACTGCAGAAATTCAACATATCATGCGAGGCTTCTATGAACAACTATATGCCACCAAGCTAGAGAACCTGGAAGAAATGAATGATTTCCTAGATACCTACCAACTTCCAAAACTAAGTAAAGAGGAAGTGGATAACATGAACAGGCCCATCACAGCTAATGAAATTGAAACAGTTATCAAAAATCTTCCCAAAAATAAAAGTCCTGGACCAGATGGTTTTACAAATGAATTCTACAAAACTTTCAAAGAAGAACTAATACCTCTACTTTTAAAAGTCTTCCAGAAGATTGAAGACACTGGAATACTCCCTGCCAGCTTCTATGAAGCCAACATCATCCTGATACCAAAAGCAGGCAGGGACACAACCAAAAAAGAAAACTACAGACCAATATCTCTGATGAACATAGATGCGAAAATATTGAACAAAATTCTAGCCAACCGGATACAGCAGTATATCAAAAAAATTGTTCATCATGACCAAGTGGGGTTTATCCCAGGCATGCAAGGTTGGTTTAATATACGTAAGTCAATCAATGTGATCCACCACATCAACAAAAGCAAGACCAAAAACCACATGGTGATATCAATAGATGCAGAGAAAGCCTTTGACAAAATACAACATCCCTTTATGATCAAAACACTACAAAAAATGGGAATAGATGGAAAATTCATGAAGACAGTGGAGTCTATATATAGCAAACCTACAGCCAACATCATACTCAATGGTGAAAAACTGGAAGCATTTCCCCTCAGATCAGGTACTAGACAGGGCTGCCCACTATCACCATTACTATTCAACATAGTGTTGGAAGTTCTTGCCATAGCAATCAAGCAGGAGCAAGGAATTAAAGGCATACAGATTGGAAGAGAAGAAGTCAAACTCTCCTTATTTGCAGATGACATGATAGTATACATGGAAAAACCTAAGGAATCCAGCAAGAAGCTTTTGGAAATCATCAGGCAATACAGTAATGTGTCTGGCTATAAAATTAACATTCAAAAGTCAGTGGCATTCCTCTATGAAAACACTAAGTTAGAAGAAATTGAAATCCAGAAATCAGTTCCTTTTTCTATAGCAACAAAAACTATAAAATATCTAGGAATAAACCTAACCAAAGAAGTGAAAGACTTGTATACTGAAAATTATGAGTCACTACTCAAAGAAATTGAAAAAGACACAAAGAAGTGGAAAGATATTCCATGTTCATGGGTTGGAAGAATTAACATCATCAAAATGAATATATTACCCAGAGCCATCTACAAATTTAATGCTATCCCCATCAAGATCCCAAGCACATTTTTTAGGAGAATAGAAAAAATGCTACAAATGTTTATCTGGAACCAGAAAAGACCTAGAATTGCCAAAACGATCTTGAGAAAAAAGAACAGAACCGGAGGCATCACACTGCCAGATCTCAAACTGTATTATAGGGCCATTGTCATCAAAACTGCTTGGTACTGGAACATGAACAGACACACTGACCAGTGGAATAGAATTGAGAGCCCAGAAATGAGGCCCCACACGTATGGACATCTAATCTTTGACAAAGGGGCCCGGACTATTATATGGGGGAAGCAGAGTCTCTTCAACAAATGGTGTTGGAAACAATGGGTTGAAACATGCAGAAGAATGAAACTGAATCACTGTATTTCACCAAATACAAAAGTAAATTCCAAGTGGATCAAGGACTTGGATGTTAGACCAGAAACTATCAGATACTTAGAGGAAAATATTGGCAGAACTTTTTTCCGCATAAATTTTAAAGACATTTTCAATGAAACGAATCCAATTACAAGGAAGACTAAGGCAAGTATAAACCTATGGGACTACATCAAATTAAAAAGCTTCTTCACAGCAAAAGAAACCACTACCCAAATCAAGAGACCCCTCACAGAATGGGAGAAGATCTTTACATGCCATACATCAGATAAGAGTTTAATAACCAACATATATAAAGAGCTTGCCAGACTCAACAACAAGACAACAAATAACCCCATCCAAAAATGGGGGGAGGACTTGGACAGAATATTCACCACAGAAGAGATCCAAAAGGCTGAGAAACACATGAAAAAATGCTCCAAGTCTCTGATTGTCAGAGAAATGCAAATCAAGACAACAATGAGATATCACTTCACTCCTGTGAGAATGTCACACATCAGAAAAGGTAACAGCAGCAAATGCTGGAGAGGGTGTGGGGTCAAAGGAACCCTCCTGCACTGCTGGTGGGAATGTCAATTGGTCCAACCTCTGTGGAGAACAGTCTGGAGAACTCTCAGAAGGCTAGAAATGGACCTACCCTATGCAATTCCCCTCCTGGGGATATATCCTAAGGAACCCAAAACAGCCATCCAAAAGATCTGTGTACACATATGTTCTTGGCAGCACAATTTGTAATAGCCAAAACCTGGAAGCAACCCAGGTGTCCAACAACAGATGAGTGGCTGAGCAAGTTGTGGTATATATACACAATGGAATACTACTCCGTTGTAAAAAATGGTGACTTCACCGTTTTCAGCCGATCTTGGATGGACCTTGAAAAAATCATGTTGAGTGAAATAAGTCAGAAACAGAAGGATGAATACGGGATGATCTCACTCTCAGGCCGAAGTTGAAAAACAAGATTAGAAAAGAAAACACAAGTCGAACCTGAAATGGAATTGGAGTATTACACCAAAGTAAAAGACTCTGGGGTGGGTGGGTGGGTGGGGAGAATACAGGTCCATGAAAAATGATGAATGAAATAGTGGGGGTTGTATTGTTAAATGGGAATCTGGGGAATGTTATGCATGTAAAAAAAAAAAAAAAAGAAGAAGTAGAAACGCAAAGCAGAAATTGACTGAGTTTGGAGTATGGCACCAAAGTAAGAAAGCAGAAGTACACTAGAGTTTGCAGTGAGTACCTCCCTAATACTTCCTCTCCACTTTTCCAAGCTTTGGGTCCATGATTGCTCAACAATTTGTTTGGCTTTGTATGTTAACTCTCTTTTCAGTCACCAGGTTCCAGGTGTCATCAGGATGCCGGCCAGACTTCCCTGGATTGAAGACCCCACCAATGTGTCCTGGAGCTCAGCTTCCCCAGAGACCCACCCTACTAGGGAAAGAGAGAGGCAGACTGGGAGTATGGACCGACCAGTCAACGCCCATGTTCAGCGGGGAAGCAATTACAGAAGCCAGACCTTCTACCTTCTGCAACCCACAATGACCCTGGGTCCATGCTCCCAGAGGGATAGAGAATGGGAAAGCTATCGGGGGAGGGGGTGGGATATGGAGATTGGGCGGTGGGAATTGTGTGGGGTTGTACCCCTCCTACCCTATGGTTTTGTTAATTAATCCTTTCTTAAATAAAAAAGAAAAAAAAAAGAGAGGGCAAGAGAAAGACAGACACCTGCAGACCTGCTTCACCACCTGTGAAGGGACTCCCCTGCAGGTGGGGAGCTGGGGGCTTGAACCAGGATCCATTTAAGCTGGTCCTTGAGCTTAGCGCCATGTGTGTTTAACCTGCTGCGCTACCGCCAGACTCCACCATTTAGTTTTTTTTTTTTTCCAAAGCATTTTGGGGCCAGGTGGTGGCACACTCGGTGTGGTCATGTGCATGGACAGGTTCAAGCCCTAGGCTCCCACCTGCAGGGTGTCTCTCTCTGTCCTTCTCTATTCCCCCCTCCCAGTTTCTCTCTATTCTTGTTCTTTTTTTTTTTTCTAAGCCCGAGCACTGTTCAGTTCTGGCTTATGGTGGTGCGAGGAATTGAACCTGGGACTTTGGAGCCTCAGGCATGAGAGTCTCTTAGTTTTTTTTTTTTTTTTTTTTTTTTATTTGGGGGTCAGGCGGTAGCGCAGAGGGTTAAGCGCAGAGGGTTAAGCGCAGGTAATGCAAAGCGCAAGGACCAGCGCAAGGTTCCTGGTTCGAGCCCCCCGGCTCCCCACCTGCAGGGGAGTCGCTTCACATGTAGTGAAGCAGGTCTGCAGGTGTCTACCTTTCTCTCCCCCTGTCTTCCTGTCCTCTCTCCATTTCTCTCTGTCCTATCCAACAACGAATGACATCAACAATAACAATAATAACCACAATAAGGGCAACAAAGGGGGAAAAATGGCCTCCATTTTTAGATATTTATTTCTCCATTTATTTCTGCTTATTCTGTATGAGATAGTAGAGTTTCACAGGACAGTGAGAGAAAATGGAGCAGTGGATTCATGGTACAGGCACCCAGCCCCAGCAATAACCCTGGAGGCAAAAAAAAAATTATTTGTGCTTGCTTAAGCAGCACATATACTAAAACTGGAACGATACAGAGAAGATTAGCATCACCCCTGAGCAAAGATGATACACAAATTTGTGAAGCAGTCCATATGTTTTTTAAATATTTATTTATTTATTTATTATTGGATATAGAAACTGAAGGGGGAAACAGGGAGAGGGGAGGAGGAGACCCCTGCAGCCCTGCGTCACCACTTGTGAAGCTTTCCCACTGCAGGTGGGGACCAGCAGCTTGAACCTGGGTCCTTGTGCACTGTAATGTGAGTGTTTAACCAAGTGCGCCACAACTTGGCCCCATGAGTTTCTTTGTATATCCACTGTGCTATCTACCCCTGCCCCCATATCTCTCCATCTTATCAGATGCAAGGAAAAAACTTAAAAAGAGATTTGGGATTTATTTGTGGGAGTTGGGCATTAGCACAGCGGGTTAAGCTCATGTGGCATGAAGTGCAAAGACGGGCATAAGGAATTTATTTGCAAAGTTTTCTTTTTGAAAATATTTTGTTTATTTGTTTTTTTAGTGAGAGAGATTTGAGAAGAGAATGACCCCAGCACCATCATAAGCTAGAACTGAGCAGAGCTCTTGTCTCTGTAAATTTTTCTCTTTTTCTCTCTCTGTCTCTCATCTTTCTGTATTTCATTAAAACAAATAAATAAAATGGTTAAAAAAACAAAATGAAATCAATCAGTGGGACATGGCATTCTGTGTAATAAACTCATTTTTAGATATTTATTTCTGCTTATTCTGTATGAGATGGTAGAGTTTCACAGGACAGCGAGAGAAGTCTTAGAGCTCCGGGGCTGGGCTGGTCCCAAGCACCCAGGCACTGTGGCTGCCCGCTGGGCTGTTTCCCCAGCAGCTTCATCCAGTCTCAGCTTTCCAGAAGCTTCCATGGCACAGTGGAAGCACCTCTGCTTTCACATGACACCCTCCTCTGCCCCCCAAACAGTGTGGGTGCCTCTCCCTGCTCTTCCTTCTGCACCACCCTGCACCCACATTCTCTACAAAGCAGGGCCACTCAGAGGGGCGTCACCTCCCCCAGTCCATTGGCCACATGTCTGTTATGCTGGGAGGACAGACAAACATCTCTTCACCCATGGAGAGGACGCTGGCACAGGTGATTCTTGGTGACAGAAACTCAGGCCAGGGATTGGGCTGGGGTGTGGTCTTGGTGTCTGCTGGCTCCAACGTTGGCCACTGCAGCTGGGCAGTGACCCGACAGCTTAGTGAGGTCACCCTTGGGGTCCCCACTCAAGGCCATTGTTGGTACTTGGAAAACAGGAAGCTGGTGGCTGCTTGAGGGAGAGCAGAGCCCAGAAAGTTCTCACAGGGGGGCTGTTGGCCCAGCTCCTTCCCACCCCCCACAGCCCCACAATGAGGATAAAGGTATCTGCACCCTAAACTGCTAAACTGCCTGCTGTGGGACAGTGGTATGGAATATTCCAGAAACAGTTCCGTAGGTGCTAATTCAGATCCTGAGTCTCATCAGGAAGGAGTAGGGAATGAAGGCCCTGATGCACCCCTCCCCCGGCTCCTGGGAGCCACAGCTCTCCTGGAGGAAGTGGAACCCTGCAAGCTGGCAGCAGAGGTTGGGGGTTGGGGGGGCTTCTGTTGAAAGGCTGCAGCTCAGAGGTCCAGCATGGGGGACCAGAAAGGAGATTATCTGAGTAGCTGCTGATGGAGCCCAGATGTGCTCAGCTGTGGCTTCTGGGCTGTGGTCCCTATCTATGTGGCAGTCACTGACATCAAGGAAGCAGGACAGGGAGAGGGAGAACCTTCTGGAAAACTCAATATGGGGCGTGAGGGTTGGTCTCTGCCGCCCCCTGGTGGGAAATTCTGGGCTGAGCAGTGGCAGGAAGGTTAGCTTTCCTAGAGAGGACCAGGCAGGCAGCCACCACCAGCCAGGGAAGGGGAGGGGGTTGAGAGGGGGTCCAGAGGTAGGCCACGTCCAGTTTTGCCCCTGCCTCCTACCCCCCAGGGCTCCCGCCCCTCCCCTGGGGACAGAAGGGGTCACTGCATTCACAGGTGCTGGAGTGGGGTGTGGCCTGTCTCCATCAGTGGCCAGCGACATGCCCCAGCAGCAGGCTCAGCAGAAGCAGCAGAAGGGACCCCGCCGAGTGCCCTGAGGCCTGGTTGATCTCACACTGACAGTTGCAGCCTCCTGGCTGTGGGGTGGTTTGGGGGGGTCTGGGGCAATCTAGCCACTGGGGGCCCAAGGGTTGGGGGGAGTCAGGATCAGCCTGGACTGTGCCCTTGGGAAAGCGCCAGTATTGGGTGCCCTTGACAAAGTAGGTATCACCTGCAGGGAAGGAGTACTTTAGGGGGACCAGCGTGGCAGAGTCCTAGCCTATAGCCAGGTCTCCACCCCAGGTACCTGCACCCCAGAAATGCCTCCATCTCCCTGAGTGACAGGTGACCCTTCCTTTCCTTGGGGCTCCTGGGCCTGAGTCTTACCCTCAACAGGGGGGAGTCCTGCACCCCAGGATGGATTCCTTCTCTTTCAGATACCTCCTCCCCACCCTGGGCTCTGGGGGACCCCTGCAACCCAGGACCGTCCCCTCCCCTCCCCAGCATCTGGGGACCCCTGCACCCCAGGACAGCCCACTCCCCTCCACAGCATCTGGGGGACACCTGCACCCCAGGACCGCCCCCGCCCCTCCCCAGCATCTGGGGACCCCCTGCACCCCAGGACTGCCCCCTCCCCTCCCCAGCATCTGGGGGACCCCTGCACCCCCGGACCACCCTCTCCCCTCCCCAGCATCTGGGGGAACCCATGCACCCCAGGAACGCCCCCGCCCCTCCCCAGCATCTGGGGGACCCATGCACCCCAGGACCGCCCCCTCCCCAGCATCTGGAGGACCCCTGCAGCCCAGGACCGCCCCCTCTACTGCCCAGCATCTGGGGGACCCCTGCACCCCAGGACCGCCCCCTCCCCTCCCCAGCATCTGGGGGACCCCTGCACCCCCAGGACCGCCCTCTCCCCTCCCCAGCATCTGGGGGACCCCCTACACCCCAGGACAGCCCCCTCCCCTCCCCAGCATCTGGGGGACCCCTGCACCCCCGGACCGCTCCCTCCCCTCCCTAGCATCTGGGGGACCCCTGCACCCCAGGACCGCTCCCTCCCCTCCCCAGCATCTGGGGGACCCCTGCACCCCCAGACCGCCCCCTCCCCTCCCCAGCATCTGGGGGACCCCTGCAGCCCAGGACCGCTCCCGCCCCTCCCCAGCATCTGGGGGACCCCCTGCACCCTCGGACCGCCCCCGCCCCTCCCCAGCATCTGGGGGACCCCCTGCACCCCAGTACCGCCCTCTCCCCAGCATCTGGGGGACCCCTGCACCCCCGGACCGCCCCCGCCCCTCCCCAGGCTCGGGAACCCCGCGGGCCGCGCACCTGCGTTGCTGACGGTGACGTCGTCGGGGGCGAGCGGCGCCCCCTCCCAGAGGCCGAGGTCCCGCGGGTAGCCGGGGTCTGCGCGCTGGGCCGCCTCGTCGTAGCGCCAGTAGCGGCCGCCGCGCACCAGGTAGGTCTTTCCGTTCTGCGGCCACGAGAACACGGCGTCCACCTGCTCGCCCTCGGGCAGCCCCAGCGCCGTCAGCTGCCGCGGCTCCCCCTCTCGCAGCCGGTCGCGGAACACCCAGAACCGGGAGCCTGCGGGGAGGGCGCGGTGAGCGGGGTCCCGGCACCCCGCACCCCCGGGCCCGCAGGGGCGCTCACCGCTGAAGAGCAGGATGCGGCCGTCGGGGCGTGAGTAGGCCGCCTGCACCGTCCTCACGTCGGCGGGCAGCCCCTCCCAGAAGCGGTGCAGCCGCGCGGGCCGGGGTGACACCAGCTGGCCCGAGGGCTGGAGGCGCCAGAACCAGGGGCCTGGGGGAGGGGGGCAGGCGGTCAGCGCAGGCCCCCACCCCAAGCCTGTGCCCCGGGGGCGCTGTCCCCCACCCCAGGCTGGAAACCGGGGCTCCCGCGTGACCCACTGACAGTCCTCCACCGCGGGGAGCACCCACCTTTGAAGAAGAAGGTTTCTCCGCGGATGTTGGCGATGGCATCAAAATTGCCCTGGCACCGGTCCGGGAAGGGGGTGGAGGGGCTGGGGAGCACAGCAGGGGTGAGCGGAGCGGGTGCCCCCACCTTGGGGACAGCCCCAGAGGGGCCCCAGGTGGCTCACCTGTCGGGGGGCAGGGCAGGCGGCTGGGGGGGTGCGGTCAGGGGCTTTCTCGTGGGCTTGGCAGACGGGGTCTGGGACGCCTTCCCTGTGGACAGAGGGCCAGAGGGTGCAGCTTCGCCACCCCAGGGACCCTGGCAACCCCCACTGTGGAACCCTCCCCTCCCCTCCCCCTCACGGGACCCACCATAGAGCTGCTGCAGGCCCTCCCTGTCATCCTGTGACAGGCGGTATTTGGCAGGGTCACCCACAGGACCCTGGTAGAAGGGCCTCATGATGGAGTCCGGCGCCGAGGAGTGGCCCAAGCCGAGCGCGTGGCCGAACTCATGGACGGCCACCGCAAACAGGTCTGTCCCCTCGCCATCTGGGGAGAGAGGGACAGTGGACTGCAGTGGCCCCACACCGCACCCCCAGGCTGCCAGGACCCCTCCAGGAGGCCTCTCCCCAGCCCTCCCACCTGGCTGTCACTCCCCTGCAGGGGTAGACACCCACAGGATGGTAGCTCATTGGGCAGAGCAGTCCTGGCCCTGCCCTCAGATGGGGGCTTGAGCCCCTGCACCATGTGGGAGCACCATGTACAGCACTCAGTGAAGGCCCACAGATGGAGGAGCCATGCTGAGGTGTCTCTTGTCTCCCTCTGTCTCTCTCACCTCTCTCTCTCTCTCTCTCTCTGAAGCGATAGAATGAAGGGTCAGGCAGTCGTACACCTGGTTGAGCACACATGTTACAATGTGCAAAGACTCGAGGAATCATGTTTGCATGAGATCCTGGTGCCGCAGAGACAGAGAGAGAGAGACCCCTGAAGGTCAGGGCAGGGGGGAAACGGTGGACACAGGAAGAGGTGCCCAGTAGCTGCACCGGGAAGGGAAGGGGCCGGAGGGGGAGAGGAGAGCAGGGGAGGGAGGAGAGGTCAGGTCTGTAGGTTCCAGTGTGTGTGCGGGCCTGTCCAGGAAGGCTCCTCTCCTCCCAGCTGCATCTGTGGGTGAAGCCTCCCCATTTCACCAGGGGTTCCTCTCCCACCCCATGCTGCTCATTCTTGGTTCCCTGTCCTCCACCCGCCCACCTGCACCCCACTTCCTGGGCCTCACCCCAACTCTCCAGCAGCCATTCCCCATCATGATGGAACCCAGAGCCATCCAGCAAGCACTCTCTGACCGCAGTAGGCAGGGGGCTGGCAGGGGGCTGGGGGAGAAACCGCAGGGCACCAGGAGCTCCCCCCACTTGCTGGGCTGGCTGGCCGGTAGCTCATCGATCCTCCCTCCACCCTGCCCCCAGAGGAGCTGGAAGTGCAGCATGGGGGGGGGGGGCCTGCCCAGCCTGAGGGGGGGGCTGCCTGCTTTGCTGAGGGTGGGGCAGGGCACACCTGTCTCTCCTGCCCCATCCTGAGAAACAGGCACTGATGGGGGGGGCGGGATAGGGCGGGCAAGATGTGCAATGAGGAGGCCCCCAGCCCAGTGGGGTTCCAGCTGGAGGATGTGCGGTGAATTAAGAAATCTTTATCCTCTGCCCCCCCCCCACACACACACACCCTCTCACGCCTCACAGCTGGAGGAGTTGCACAATTGCTGGAACCAGCGCCCAGCCCCCAGCCTTCCGGGGCCAGCCAGCATTTGCCCCCCTCCCCCCAATTCTTAGCCTCAGCCTCCCTTTGCTCTGGACTCAGGTCCTCAGCTGCTTGGTTCCTGTTTCATCAAGGGAGCACCTTATGCAATCTGAACTTCCTGAATGCGCCAGGCATCTAGGCTCACAGCATGCCTCCCACCTGGCCCGCAGGACACCCTCCAGGACACAGACACTGCTCACTACCCACTGCCCACCTTCACCCAGCCTTGCCTAGCCAACCAGCTACCCTCCTTTCTGTCATCCTTCAGCCCTGTGTCCGTCCACCTGTCAGCCTGTCCATCTAGTCTCCCTGTATCCACCGTTCAGTCTTGTGTCCACCTGTCTGTCTGTCCTCCACCTCTCTCACTCCATTGGTTCCTCCAGTGTCCCCCATCCTAAGACACACCTGACCAGTCACCCCCACCCACCCCTACCATCAGTGAGCTGTTTGGGCAGCTTTCTAAACCCATTTGTCTTCACTTCCTTACACCTCTCTCACCTTCCCCTGTGAGCTGGAGTCCCCCCCAAACCCCCTACCCACCTAGCTGCAGGCTCTCCACACCTCCCCTCCCCACCCCAGGCTGGCTACCCACTACCCACTGGTCTGTCCTGGGTGGGCGGCAGGAGAGCGAGACACCCAGCAGGAAAGTGAGGTGGCAACTCATGCCAACCCAGCATTCCTCAGGATGTCCCCATCCCCATTTCTCAGACCAAGAAACTGAGCTTATTGAGGTCCTTAGACCCACTGGAGCAGAGGAAACCCAACTGAGTTCATCTCCAAGCTGGCATTCAAGGGCCTTGCCCCACCTTCCCCAGAGCCTGGGCCACTCCCCACCCCACCCGGCTGCTCTGCGGACACAAACAAGAGCCTTTTCCACAGACCCTCGGTCACTGACCACTTCCACAGCCAAAGCCATGGCCACAGGCCGCAGGCAGGGGCCACGTGAGCTCCCAGCCCCTGTGGCTCCTCTCAGGGCCACCACACTGAGCCGGGTCCCAGGCCTGGAAGCTTCCCTCCCCTGAGAACCTGCCCCAGAAACTGCTTAATAAGTGTTTCCATGTCCAACAGCCTCTGGGAGCCTGACCTCAGGCCAGCACAAGATCAAGGCCACAACAACCTAGCCCTGCCTCCGCCCGTGGCCCCCAGATAGGAACCTAGCCGCTACCCCACCCTCCCTATCCGGGCTCGGACACCTGCTCTCTCCCGTGTCCAGTAACTCTGGGACTCGAGCATGGTGCTGGCACCGTGAGTGCACGTCTGTGTATGTGAGTGTATATGCGTGAGGTGAGCAGCCACCACTTTCAGGAAGTCCTCCTCGTTGCAGAGCTCCCTGTGCCCAGGCTGGGGGACTTCCTCTGTGATTTTCTGAAATTATGTCACCTCACCGCATGTAGCAACAATCTGTTACTCTTCTGACTCAGCTGATGGACAGGCCTCCCAGCCCTCAGCTCCACAGAAACTGGCACCACACGGGCCTCTGGGCAGGTGCTGGGCAGACATCATGATGGAGTCAGGGGCGGGGTCACGGCTGAGGCGGGGACTTAAGGTGCAGGGGGGTCCCCTCGGCTGCCATGCGGGTCAGATTAATGTCTGCAACCAACCGGCTGGGTGTTAGGACAGTAGAGTGGGTGGGCCTTGTCCAGTCAGCTGAATGCCCAAATGTGGAAGCCCCTGAGAAGAGACAGCAAGGCTGCGGCCTGCCGGTCACCAGACTGGCCAGTGCCTCCTGTGGCTCCTTAGATCAGTCCTGCTGCTCTGTTTCTCTGCAAGGCCCAGCTGTTATTCCTTGCTTTTCTGCCTGGTTCCTTTTCTGCACTTAGTGCAGACCAGAGAAGCCTACATGATAAGCCGGGCCAGACCCAGTTCCCTTCTAGAACACAGACTTAAAAAGAGATAAGGGAGTCAGGCGGTAGCGCAGCGGGTTAAGCGCAGGTGGCACAAAGCGCAAAGACCAGAGTAAGGATTCCAGTCCGGTTCGAGTCCCCCACTCCCCACCTGCAGGAAAGTCGCTTCACAAGGTGAAGCAGGTCTGCAGGTGTCTATCTTTCCCCTCTCTGTCTTCCCCTCCTCTCTCCATTTCTCTCTGTCCTATCCAACAACAACAAGAATAATAACTACAACAATAAAACAATAACGGCAACAAAAGGGAATAAATCAATAAATAGAGAGAGAGAGGCCGGGTGGTGGTGCAGCTGGTTGAGGGCACATATTACAATAAGCAAGTTCCCGGGTCCAAGCCCATTGTCTCCACCTTCAGGGGGCAAGCTACACAAGTGGTAAGGCAGTGCTGCAGGGTTCTCTCTGTCTCACTTCCTTTTAAAAATATTTTATGGGGGGTCAGGCAGTAGTGCAGCGGGCTAAGCGCACATGGCGCAAAGCGCAAGGGCTGGCGTAAGGATCCCTATTCAGGCACCTGGCTCCGCACCTGCAGGGGCGGGGGGGATGTTGCTTCATGGTAGTGAAGCAGGTCTGCAGGTGTCTATCTTTTTCTCCCCGTCTCTCTTCCCCTCCTCTCTCCATTTCTCTCTGTCCTATCCAACAATGACAACATCAGTAACAACAACAACTACAAAGAAAAAAAGAGCAACAAAAGGGAAAATAAATAAATAAATATAAATTAAAACAAAACAGGAGAGAGACACCACAACCCCACCCCCACCATCCATGGGGCTTCGAACCCTGGGCCTCATGCGTGGTAAGGTGTGTGCTCTGCCCACTGAGCCACCTCCTGGTCCCTGGCATCTCACTCCTCAGGATGGAGTCCAGAACAGGGGAGCTGGTACCTTTCACCCCGAAAGTCCAGGTCTCCTCATCATCGAAGTGTGTGTCCCCTGAGATGGGGTGCTCCCCAGGGAAGAAAGCATGGGCCAGCGTGCCCCCGGGGCCATCAAACGGGTAGCTGTCCTCGTGGAAGTTCTGGGAGAAGCCGATGAGGATGTCGGGCTCTGGGGTGTCCTGCGTTCCCACCTCTCGGAAGGTGAGGTCTGTCTCGGCCCCCCAGGCGGCCAGGGCAAAGTGCATGAGAGTGCGGACAACATCCGGCCTCAGTGCAGAGCCACGGGGGAAGGACTGTACCCTGTGGGGGAGGTTCATCAGCACCCAGAGGGGTGGGGGGAGCCCAGGGCTGGGGTGGGGCACCCACACTCACCTCCAGGTCAGGACCCGCTTCTTCCAGGCACTGCCCCCAAGGGCATACCTGCGCCGCCGCCTCACCAGCCCTGCCAGGCCCAGCACGTCCGGCAGCGAGCATCTGGGCCTGCGCATGGCAGCCACGGTCACCGCGTCTGTGGGGGCCTGGTGTCAGCAGGCGACCCCCCCCCACCACAGACCCAGAGCTTGCATTCAAATCCAGACAATCTGATTCTGGGGGCCACCCCCACCACATCTGCCCTTCCAGCTGTGTCACCCTGACACCCTGAGCCGCCAGGCCCTGGATGGAATGGAATGGCTGCCTGGGGAGGTGGGGGGGGGTCCTCAGCTACTTGAGCCCTGGTGTTTGGATTCTGGACAGAGGAGCTTGGGGTACAGTGAGGTGACAACCCCCAGGGAGACTGACAGCACCCCCAGCCTGCACACCTCTGCCACACCCATGCCCAGCCCAGACCCACCCCCCCACGATCTAGCCCCAGTGCCTGCCGCAGTGCCTTTGCACTCCTGTCCCTCCTCCCAAAGCTGTGTGTCCCCAGGGCTTCTCTTGGGCACCTTCCAGAGGACGTGGCTGAGCATCCCTTCTGGCCATTCCCGTCCCTGCTCAGAGCCTGACCACAGCCAGATAGGGGTTTTGTGAGTCCCCACAGGCTTGCAGGCAGAGGCCGGGTCCAGCCACTGCCCGGCCCCTACCACGTCACTAAGATCCTCAAAGGACGGACACCTACCCAGGACGCCGGTCTCCGGAAGCCCAGCAAAACGCTGCATCACCTTGACCGCGTCCCGCAGCTTCAGGGGGCTCCGCAGCTGCAGCTGGCCGGGGTGGGGCGGCGGCAGGTAGCCATAGCGGGTCAGCCAGTCCTGGGGGGCAAATAGGGGTGGCAAGTGGAGGAGGCGCCTCTCCCGCCCACCCCTCCAGGCAGGCCACACGCTTTACCTGAGGGCCCACAGTCTCAGTCTGCACCACTCCAGTCCCCCCTCACCCACCCAGGCTGCCCTCGACCCCCTTACCCTCATGCCCTCATCTGCTCCCCTCACCCTGTCACCCTCATAAGCCCCCAGGACCCGCTTACCCTACTACCCCCAGGGCCCCCTCACTCTGTCACCGCCAGAACCCCCTCACCCTGTCACCCCAGGGCCCCCTCACCCTGTCACACCCCAGAACACCCTCAACCTGTCACCCCAGGGCCCCCTCACCCTGTCACCCCCAGTACCCCCTCAACCTCTCACCCCAGGGACCCCTCACCCTGTCACCCCAAGACCCCTTAAACCAGTCACCCCCAGGACCCCCTCACCCAGTCATCCCCAGGACACCCTCACCCTGTCACCCCCAGAAGCCCCTCACCCTGTCACCCCAGGACCCCCTCACCCTGTCACCCCAGGACCCCCTCACCCTGTCACCCCAGGGCCCCCTCACCCAGTCACCCCCAGTACCCCATCACCCTGTCACCCCTAGGACCCCCTCACCCTGTCACCACCAGGACCCCCTCACCCTGTCACCCCAGGACCCCCTCACACTGTCAACCCCAGTACCCCCTCACCCTGTCACCCCCAGAACCCCTTCAACCTGTCACCCACAGGACCCCCTCACCCAGTCATCCCCAGGACACCCTCACCCTGTCACCCCCAAGAGCCCCTCACCCTGTCACACTGAGGAGCCACTCACCCTGTCACCCCCAGGACCCCCTCACCCTGTCACACCCAGGAGCCCCTCACCCTGTCAACCCCAGGACCCCCTCACCCTGTCACCCCCAGGAGCCCCTCACACTGTCACCCCCAGGACCCACTCACCCTGCCACCCCCAGGAGCCGCTCACCCTCTCACCCCCAAGACCCCTCACCCTGTCACCCCAGGACCCCTCACCCTGTCAGGACCCCCTCACCCTGTCACCCCAGGACCCCTCACCCTGTCACCCCCAGGAGCCCCTCACCCTGTCACCCCAGGACCCCCTCACCCTGTCACCCCAGGACCCCCTCACTCTGTCACCCCAGGAGCCCCTCACCCTGTCACCCCAGGACCCCCTCATCCTGTCACCCCAGGACCCCTCACCCTGTCACCCCCAGGAGCCCCTCACCCTGTCACCCCAGGACCCCCTCACTCTGTCACTCCAGGACCCCCTCACCCTGTCACCCCAGGACCCCCTCACCCTGTCACCCCAGGACCCCCTCACCCTGTCAACCCAGGAGCCCCTCACCCTGTCACCCCAGGACCCCCTCACCCTGTCACCCCAGGACCCCCTCACCCTGTCACCCCCAGGAGCCCCTCACCCTGTCACCCCAGGACCCCCTCACCCTGTCACCCCAGGACCCCCTCACCCTGTCACCCCAGGACCCCCTCACCCTGTCACCCCAGGACCCCTCACCCTGTCACCCCCAGGAGCCCCTCACCCTGTCACCCCAGGACCCCCTCACCCTGTCACCCCAGGACCCCCACCCCCGCCCCACTCACCACGCCGAGGCTCAGGTCGTGCGCGCTGGGCTCCGGGGCGCGGGCGGGCGCGGGCAGCAGCGGCAGCAGCACCAGCAGCCCGAGCATCCTCTTGCGCGAGCGGGACGCACCGGGGTGGGGGGGAGTGGGGGGCGGCGGTCTTGGGGTCCCGGGAGAGTAAGGGGCGACCAGGGTCCGGGTGGCGGAGGGCTGGGAGGGGCGAGGCGGACGCACCCCAAGAGCAATGCAGGGTTTCTGGAAATGGCCCAAATCGTCCACGTCCAGCAGCGAAGGGGCGGGCCACCCGGGCCCCGGCCCCCGCCCCACCCCGGACCCTCCCCCAGGCGCTGCCCGAGCGCGGGGCCGACCCAGGAGCACCCCAAGTCTCTTCCCGGATCCCCGCCCGGCTGAGACTTCCCCGGCCCCGCGTTTCTGCTTTAGCCCGGGCAGCGCGGCCCCCTCCCCCGGTGAGGGACCCCCCTACCCCTGAGCCCCCCGTCCCGGGACCCCCGACCCCGTCCTTGAAGCCCCCTCCCCCGGCCCCTGGACCCCCACCTCCCTTCCTGGAGATCCCCGCGTCCGCCGGCCGCGCTGGTAGGCGATTTCCGGGCAGCCGGAGGCTGGGAAGCTTCCCTTCCCGGGGGTCCCGCCTCCCCCCACCGGCAGCCCCGGAGCGGCCCACCTTCACCTCCAGCCTCGCCCGCACTGGGCACCCCAGGCCCCCTCTCTGTGTCCCCGGGCGGTCGGTGCTCGGAGCGCAAGGGCTGGAGGCGGGTGTGCGGGACTGAGACCCGGGGCCCTGGGAGCGCAGCTTGGGGGTCGGGGAGACAGGCGGCCACCGAGGAGGACCCAGCCCAGCTCAGCCGGACGTTGTTAGAGAACAAATAAACAGCAGCCCCGCGGATCCTCCCGGCCAGGTGCTGCCTGGCGCCGGTCCCCGCAGGTCACTGGAGGGGTCCCTCTTCCCCGCTGACTCTCTTTCTCTCTCTCTCCCTCTCCCTCTCCCTCTCTCTCTCTCTCTCTCTCTCCTGAAGTCACTCCATCTCCACTATAAGCCAGAGCTGAGTAGTGCTCTGGTTAAAAAAAAAAAAAAAAGGCTTTTGAGGCTCTTTGATGTTGGGGGCCAGCAGGGGTCAAAGGAAAGCCCCCCCCCCCTTCAGAGCCCCTTTATAATGTGTTTATCAAGCCCCTTTATAATGTGTTTGGTATTGGGTCATGCTGGCTTGCAATGTCATATACGCAGACTTGTAGCTCCACACCTCCATTCTCAGCTCTGAGAAGAGGAGCCAGGGGTCTGCACCCCAGACCCAGAGTTCGCTCTTCAGCCCATGCAGCCCCCAAAAGTGAGCAGAGCGCTTCTCACATAGAGATCCTTGCAAACCACTTCTTAGGGTGGTGTGACCCAGTGCTGACAGCAGGTCCAGCCCCCTTGGCTACAAACCTGGGGTACACCCCACCATGGTCACTCTGGGACAGCTGCTGGTGCTCAAGCAACACCCAGGGTCCCCTCCCCAACTGCAAAAGCCACTGAGAAGCCTCTTCCAAGAGCAGCAGCCTGGGCCCTGGAGCTGGGGTGCCCCAGCACTGCGCCTGGGGGGTGCATTCCCCAGCCTCAGCTCCATAATCTGGGTTTGGAAGAACCCCCTCCCCCTCCTTCACAACTGCAGCCCCAGTGCTTGGCCTTTCCGGCACCTGGCCAAGGGCAGCCCACCCAGCTCCTCCTCAGAATAAAGACACTCAGGAAATTCCAGCTTGGACCGGGAGCTGGAGATCAAAGCTGCCGCTGTCCCCTGCATCCAGGCAGGATGCTCGGGCTCTGGGTGCTGGGCCACCCTGCAGAGAGGCTGGTGCCTTTTCTCCCGTCCCAGCCAGGCCCCTCACAACCAGAGCTCTAGGGGCCTTGTCCAAGCCTCAGGACTGTGTGAGGGCCTGGCGGGCACTGTGGCTCAGAGCAAAACCACCACCCCCCAAACTGTCAGGTGGTCTGGCAAGCCCCCAGGCCTCCTGGGCCTGGCAGAGTGTCAGACTTTGAGATTTCCAGTCCCATCCCAGGTGTGCTGCACCCAGTGCTGCTCTGTCTCTTCCCTCCCCTCCTGTCTCACACAGTAAAGCACATCTTTAAAAATAAGTAAGAGGGCTGGCATGCCTGAGATCCCATGTCCAATCCCCAGCATCACCGAGAACCAAAGCTAAGCAGAGTTCTGGGGAAAACAAACAAACAAAGAACAGAGAAAACCTACCTCCTGGTTTTTCCCACTTCTCCAGAATGGGGGGTGCTGGGGAGATGGAAAGGACTTTGGGGCAGGGAGATAGCATAATAGTCATACAAACAGACTTTCATACCTGAGACTCCCAGGTCCCAGGTTCAATGTCACACACCACTATAAGCCAGAGCTGAGTAGTGCTCTGGTAAAAATAAATAGATAAATAAATAACAACTTTTGAGGCTCTTTAATATTGGTGGCAGGGGGGAGGCGGCAGGCAGCAGGAACCAAAGGAAAGGCCACCCACCTCCCTCAGAACTCCGTGCTCATCACCCCTTATAATAAGGCTATCTACCCTCCACCAGTGTGTTTGGTATTGGGTCACTCTGGTTTGCAATGTCAGCTACTCAGGCTCCACATCTCCAGAAAAACCCAGCACTATCACAACAGCGATGTCCCCACTTCCCTCCCGGCTCCCCACAACTACCACAGTTTCTCAGAGTATGAATCAGTTTTGTTACTGTTCTGATTTTTTGCAATGTCATTTGCTTTTGTTATTATTACTATTTTTTTAACCATTTCAGCTCTGGTTTATGATAGTGTGGAGGACTGAACCTGGGACTTTGGAGCCTCTAGCACAGGAATCTCTTTGCATAACCATTATGCTGCCTACTCTCACCCACTTTTGTTATTTTATTCCATATATGAGTGACACCTTCCATTCAATAGGTGTCTTGTCTTTCTCCTCTTCCTCTTTTTTTCTTTTTCCAAATGAAAAGATAGGTTTTACTTGTAGGTAAAAAAGCAATGGATTAGAGATTTAAAAGCAAAATGTCATTGACCAAAGACTTCAGGGTTAAACATTATATCCAGGCTTGGAAGGCCACCTTGTTGGTCTGTAACAACTCCCTGCTGCCTTGGACATTTTCACCTCTCAGTCCAGCTTGCTGGCTCCCTGCCCTGGTTCTCTGTGACATCTCAGTCAGTTGATACAGACTGAGCAGGATAATTAGAATGCCCATGTTGATCACTATTACTCCAAGAAAGAAAATGAAGAAGTCACAGTGGTTGTTCGAAAGGACTGTAGCTACTCCAGGGCTAAAAACCAGCAGTCCCAGGAAGAGGAAGTTTATGATTTCCGAGAGACGAAGCCTGGAACATAGCCTGCAGAGGACTCAGTGGCCACGTTGTGGGGTTTTTGTTGCAGAGGCAGGTCCAACAAGCAGGTGTGTGTGTGTGTGTGTGTGTGTGTGTGTGTGTGTGTGTGTGTGTGTGTGTGTGTAAAAGCAAAAATACTGCTCCCCAACCAGCAAGACAGTCATCCAGATGAATCTTTTTTTTTTAATATTTATTTATTTTCCCTTTTGTTGCCCTTGTTGTTTTATTGTTGTAGTTATTATTGTTGTTGTCATGGTTGGATCGGACAGAGAGAAATAGAGAGAGGAATGGAAGACAGAGTGCGCCATCTCCGGGCCACCAGATGAATCATTACTAGGTAAATTCTCTTCTTTTTTCATCTTTGGGGCTTTACAGCTCTGGTTGGGTTGACTTTTTCAGAGACTGAGAAGGGAAACCACAGCTTCCTTCAGTGCACTGGGGGCCGGGCTCCGACTTGAGTTCTGTCCATGGCAGAGCTGTGCACTAGCCAGGTGAGCTATGTTGCTGACCCCACCAGTCTTACTCGGCATCATCACCGCTAGTTGTGCTCAGCCCCTTGTAAGAGCCCTGATGCTTTGAGAGGTTGTAGCCATGTGTTAACACCTGCACTGTAAATCATTAACACACACACACACACACACACACACACACACACTGGGACTCTCCCTGCTTCCCCCACTCCAAGTACCTATGTATTTGCTTATGAGAAAGGTGTGGGGGGCGGAGAACCAGCCTCCTTCTTGAGGGTCAAGTACTCCATCTATGGCTCCACCTCCAGGGCCCCCCTCCACTCTGTCTCTTCCCTTTATTCACTGCAATGCAGAGTCTTTCATAATCTCCACCCCCTGAAACCAGTCTCTCCACTCTCTCCACCGCCTTTCCCCTCCCCCCTTTCTTTCTCTCTTTTTTTTTTTTCTCTTACCAAAGCACTGCTCAGCTCTGGTTTATGGTGGTGCAGGGGATTGAACCTGGGACTATGGAGCCTCAAGCATGAGAATCTGTTTGCATAACCATTACGCTATCTACCCCTGCCCTTCCCCCTTTTCTTGTTGAGCAACCTTGCATACTTCTTTGTGAGAAGCCCTTTGCGCCAGGTTTCCTGAGGTGGGGAGTGTGTGTGAAAAGGAACCCCTGAGCACAACCTGGTGGTGAGGTGAGCACCACATGAAAGAGGACCCCCCCCCCCCCCCCCCCCCCGTCCACATGAAAGAGGATCGCCCTCTGCCCATGGCTTTTACCCAACCCACCAGGCTCCAGGGTGTGCAGACCCCCTTCCAGCCCTTGTGAGTGTCCCCCAAGATGGGGGCCCTACATCCCCCCCCTGCATGGGCCTCACAGCCGGCGCCCCACCTCTCATCCCCCCCCACCATGGGCTCCCACCTCCATAGCCAGCAGCAGTTCCTGCCCTGCACTGCCCTCTGCTCCTCTGCTGTCTCCCAGCCAGACCTTGGTTTTGGGGGGACTTTCTGATCGCCTGTAGAAGCTTTCCAAGAAGGGAGGGGGGTTGGAGTCCAGCAGCAGAAGCTCAGATCCCCCAGCATGGTACTTGGTACATAGTACTCGGTACTCAGGTACTCAGCACTCACTGCTCCACAAGACCTTCTGATCTGGCTAGTTGCAGGAGCTGGCTGTGTCTCTGACCCGCAGTAACTGGGTCTCCCACAGTGGCTGCTGTTACACAGGTGACCCCTCGGCCACCAGGAGTCAACCTCCTTGTCCCTGTTCTTGCTTTTCCCAAGCCCTCTGTCTGCCCTAGCCACGGAAGCCCTCACCCCCTTCAGTCCAAGGGCTTCAGGGGCTCAGCGCCAGGCACTGGGGGTGGATGCACACATACAGAGATGTTACATGCATGCTATTTACAGCCCTGGGAGGGTGCCCCCAGACTGAGTGGGGGGTCCAGGCAAGGGGGACTGGATAACTGGGCCCCAGGAGGAAACACTACCCAGCTGTCAGAGATAAACCAGACCCACGTGTCCTGGACAGAGCTCAGTGGCAGGCTTCCAAAACAAAAGGCTGTCGGGCTCCCCAGAATCAGTGCCAGGCGAGGGTGTGGTGAGGATCAGAGACGCAGGACAGCAATAGTCCAGTACCACGGGTGAGGGTGACTCTGGGCCGGGGCTGGAAAGTGACAAGATTGTCCCGCACACTCTGGAAGCCCTCCCCGGTGCAGGGCCTCAAGCCCACACCTCATGTGTGGAAAGGAACCCTCTTCCGGGTGAGACTCTGGGCACGTGGCTCTGGGCAGCACAGATGTGTCCTGAGGCTGCTGTGTCAGCCGGGGGAAGGGAGGTGGAGAGAGAGGCCTGCAGGTCAAGTGTCCTTGTCCACACTGAAAGCAGACAGATGTCTCCAGGCGTGAGTCCAGCCAGCTAAGCCTGGCACTGTCCTGAAACAGGGACTTCTCACATATCACTTCCCAGAAGCCACACACTCTCTCGGCTCCCACTTAAAGAATGTTCTGGAAAATACAGGAGCAGGCCAGTGGCTGGCAGTGGCGGTGCTCCTGGGTGTCTGCAGAGGGTCCCAAGAGGCATAAGGGAAGCGATCTCTGTCAGGGTCATGGCAGGAGATCCACTGCCCAACGCTCAGCTGACAAGATGCTTTGGAGAAGGTGCCTGCTCTTATGTGTTAGCTAGTTATTTATTTATGTGGGATAGGTGACCTTATTATTCAATTATATTATCAGACATAGGTATACTTAAGTTATATGATTATTATCTTCTTTATTATCTTTTTTTTGCTTTCTGTTTTATTTTATTTTTGTAACTAGTTATACACAAGTTATTATTTGTGGGCTGAGAAACATATGAGTGACCGGGAGGTGGCAAAGTGGATATTACAATGCTGGGCTCACAGGATGAGGGCCCGAGGTGGACACTTGGAACCACCTATGCTAGTTCTCTCTCCCACTTTTCCTTATTAAGAAAGAAATCTGGGAGTCGGGTTAAGCGCAGGTGGTGCAAAGCGCAAGGACCAGCCTAAGGATCCCGGTTCGAGTCCCTGGTTCCCCATCTGCAAGGGAGTCACTTTACAGGTGGTGAGGCAGGTCTAGGTCTGCAGGTGTCTATCTTTCTCTCCCCCTCTCTCCCTCCTCTCTCTGTTCTATCCAACAACAATGACATCAATAACAGCAATAACTACAACAATAAAAAAAACAAGGGCAACAAAAGGGAATAAATAAATAAATTTTTTTGAAAAGAAAGGAATCTTCGGGGGCCCAATGATGATTGAGTGCACACATTGAGTTCACAAGGACCCAGGTTCATGCCCTCCAGTTCCCACCTGCAAGGGGGAAGCTTTACAAATGGTGAAGCAGGCCTGTAGGTGTCTCTCTTTCTCCTTCTCTGTTTCCCCTTTTCCTCTCAAGTTTTTATCTGTCTCTATCCAATAAATAAATAGTATAAATAAATAAATATCTTTGAAAAAGAAAAACAGATGAGATTGAGTGCCAACCTCCAGTCCTTGAGAAAAGACGTCCCTTGACAGCTGAGTCAGAGACCTCAGTCCTGGATTCTGGCTGGGCCCTGAGATCCCATGTCTACGAAGAGAAGCAAAGGGCTGGAGTGTGGATGGCGCCAGCATCCACTGGCCCCTTGCTCTGTGATCCTCTCTCCACACCCTGTGTCCAGACTGGCCTGCAGAGCTCCATGCAGACAAAGGCAGTCTGTGGGCTTAGCCTCGGGGCTAGGGTTCCTGCTGGGATGGGCTGGTCTCACCTGTCCTCCCTGTTGAGGATCCCAGACTCAGGACTCAGCAGAGGGGCAAACAGGGGACCTGTTCTCCCAGGGGCTGCCTCCCAGAGGACCAGGTCCTGTAGGATTCCATAGGCTCCTGAGGGGAGGCCTCCAGGCTGGTGGGGTCAGACTTACCTGCCTGCTCCTTCTGATTCCTCCCTGCCTCCCTGGGGCTGTCTGCTCTATTGGCCCTCTTCCTCCTGGGACCCAACTGGGGATGGAGGTGAGGGGGCTGTCAGGGGCTGAGGGAGGGGGCCAGGAGCTGGGAGTTGTTCCTGGGTTCTGGGGTGCTGGTGGGGTGGGGTAGTGGAGGATCCACAAATGACCAAGGCTGGAAGCCCCGCATCTGAGATGAGAAGTCACAGGCAAGCCCCTGGGGTTGCTTGTGGTGACCCTGCACTAACCCTGGCACGAAGAGGCCTGAGGGCAGACTGGGGTGGGTGTGAACAGGCTGCTCCCACATGGGAGGACACGGCAGCCCTCTGGCACTGGAGACACCCCTTAGGGAAGAAAGCAGCATCCCAGCTCTGAGCTGGCTGGCACTGCCCTGTTGCAGCCCTGGGACCCCAGCCTCCCCCTCACTTCAGGGATCCCCAGCACCCCCCCAACACACACACAAGATTCAAGAGTCCTGCCCCCCCAGCTGAGGTGTGGAGGACCCAGCCTGCTCTGGGTGGGGTGGGGAGAGCCGGTTCAACTAAATGCTCCCTTGGCTCTCGATCAGCTGTGGGGAAGGGCTGACACCCCAAAGACTGATAAAAACCTGCAATTACGGGCGAGGGTGGATAGCACAATGGTTATGCAAAGATGCTCTCATGCCTGAGTCTCCAAAGTCCCAGGTTCAATCCACCGTACCACCATAAGCCGGAGCTGAGCAGTACTCTGGTAAAAAAACAAAAACAAAACAAAACAGAAAACCCTGCAATTACAACCGGGGTCCTCTCCTTCCTGTAACATCCTGTTTCACACAAGGCTCCTGGCAGTTCATCACTGCTCCCCACACTCCTTCCATATGAGAGGCCCTGGGCTTGAGCCCTGCCATCACACAGGAGTATCATGATGGCAGCAAGGAAGCTCCAGGGATGGTGGAGTGGGGCTGTGGTGTCTCTCTCCTCTCAGAGAAATAAAGAAGGAAAGTTTGAGCCTGGGAGATGTCAGCCAGTGTTGCCACGGGTCGAGGCCCTGGGCTCATTCCCGGTGCCGCATTGGATAGACAGTGACCCACCCGGCCATGTCCCGGGAGTCCTTCCACCTGCATGTCACAGGGGTCCAGTGGCCGCACACCAGCAGGAGGTGTGCCACCCGCAGGTGGCTGTACTGGCCTTCCAGCGGCGTGGACACCCTCAGTCACAGCTGCAGCCACAGGCTCTCCGAGTGTCTGATTTGCTCCAGCCCTGGTTCTGAGGCTCGAACCCGGGGCCTCTGGTCTGCCAGCCCGCCTTGTTCCCCGCGGCTCGGCCCCAGTGCCCAGAGGGCTGCACGCTCCCGCCCGCAGGTCCCGGCGAGTGAACGCGGCGGGGGCGCGCACGGCCACTGTCCCGCCGGAGGGAGGGCGCGGGCGGCAGGTGCACCGGCCAGGCCCCGGGGCGGGTGCGGGCGACGCGGGCGGTGACCCGGCAGGTGGCAGATCAGCCGGTTTCCGCGCGGCCCGGCCATTCCCGCCGCCAGGGGGCGCCCCGCGCACCCCGCCCCTCACCTGTGCAGGGCGCGCACCTGGCGCCACCCCCGGAAGAGGGTTGGGGAGCACCGGGCCTGGGAGGGAGCCCGGCAGCGGCAGGTGAGTCCTGGGGCGCGGGGGACCGGGGGCCCTTCGAGCTGCGAGCGAGACAGGGCTGGGGCGGGGCGGCCAGGTGGAGGAGCAGGACCCCTGGAGCCGGGCGGCGGGAGCCTCGCTCCCCAGGAAGGAGGGCGGGGCTGGGCTCGGAGGGGTCCCGGGGGTCGGGGTGGGCTCGTGTCCAGGTGCCACGTCCGGGTTGAGGTGCCAGACGGCAGCGGGGGCTGGGGGAGAGGGCCCCCCGGGTCTCTGGAGCCAGTCCGCCTGCCGGGCACACAGAGAGGGACCCCGGGTCGCCCTGGGGCGGCAGCTGGGACTGCGCCCCCCACCCTCCCCCGACCCCCGGCCCTGCTCCGGGCTCTGAGCTAATCACCTGCCGAGAGGGCTGGCGGTTGGGACAGGTGTGTGCCAGGGAGGGGGGCTGGGCTGAGGGTCCCCAGGAGGCGTGGAAGGGATCGAAGGCACCAGGGAAGCCCCTGTGTCCCCCTCGCCCCCTCCCTCCAGCGCCCCGGCTGTCGCAGCCCGGGAGGCGCAGGCTGCCATCCCCAGGGGCCGACGGTGAAGTAAACAGAAAGCTGGAGAGCCAGTCCGGCACAACCTGTTACCTCGCCCTGGCCCTGCCCGCACCCTGGCCCTGGGAAACTGGGGGGCTGGAATCCGCTCACCCTTTGGGGCAGCGGAGGGTCTGAGAGGTGGGAGCAGGAACACCTGCCTTGGGAGGAGGAAGACAGCCAGGTGGCTGGGAGGGGACACCCTAAGCCCACAGCCTGGACTCCTGGCTTCTGGGAGGAGGGAGGGGCACAGGGACTGTCTCCAGGGTGCCCTGTGGCATGGGGTTGCGGGTGGGGGTGGGCACCGGGACAGATGTACAGAGCTTCAGAGGCAGAGAATGTCAGCCAGAGGCAAATACCAGGCAGCTCATTTCCTGCTGCTCCCTGCCTCAGTTTACCCTGGGGACAATAACGGAGCACCTGCCGAGCACACAGATCATTAACCCCTTGGGGCCCAGGAACCCCTGGCTGCTGGGCAAGGGGGACCTGGCAGGGTCCCCACAGTCCCCCTGACCCCGCAGATGCTGCAGGCGCCATGAGCTCCCCGTCGGGGCTGCTGTCTGGGGGCGCCTCACCCAGCGGTGATGAGGGCTTCTACCCCTTTGTGCTGGAGCGGCGGGACTCGTTCCTGGGTGGGGGCCCAGTGCCAGGGGAGCCTGAGGACCTGGCGCTGCAACTGCAGCAGAAGGAGAAAGACCTGCTGTTGGCAGCCGAGCTGGGCAAGATGCTTCTGGAACGCAATGAGGAGCTGCAGCGGCGGCTGGACACACTCAGCGCCCAGCACTCAGAGCGTGAGGAGGTGAGAGTGTGTGTGTGGGGGGGGGGGGGCACCTCTGGGCACCGGCCGTGTCATGAGGGCCTAAGAACAAGGGTCTGAGAGCCAGTCAGGCTTTGCGTGGGGTCCCCCGCCTAGCCGTGCGGCTTTGGGTCAGCCACTGGTCTGCTCTGCATCTTGGATCTGGGGACAATTCTGCCCCCCCCCACACAGCAGGATTTTGGGGCCCCCTGCTCTCCAGCACATTCTGCATCTGTTCTGTGAGGTGGGGGCAGTTCATCCCTCTGCCTAGACTTTGGTGGGGTTACTTCTGGCCTCTAATGCATCTGGCCATCACCCTTCCCACCAGCCCAGCCTCCACTGGGCCACCTAGTGGGCACCTCAAGGGAAGTGGTATTTCACTCCCTCACCTGGTTCCCCAGCCTGGTTCCCACAACCCCTACCCCACAGGGCAGCACAGCTGGCCCCACCCACTTGTCAGCTGCCACTGCCCTTGGGACAACCAGAGGGACCCTCAAACCAGGTCTCTGCTTAGGTGGCCTCGTCTCACTTATGGAGCTGAAACTTGCTGGTGCTCCGAGTCCCTCAGGGCCAGGGGCCACTTCTTCACTCTGAGCTCTGCCACAAGATGACACAAGTCCCCAGCATCAGAGGAGCTGGGGAAATGCGGGGGTGGCTGATGGGCAGGTGTACAGATGGATGGATCAAAGAGTGGATGAATGGATAGATGGATGGATGGATGGATGAATGAGGTTGGGAGCTAGTTACAGGCTCACCCCATCCCTCCCACAGACCTGCAGACGTCCCTCCTTGAGCTGTCACTCTTATTTTCTTTTTCTTTGTCATTACTGGGACTTCACTGCTTTGGACTGACTTTTTCAGAGAGAGACAGAGAAAGAGACCACAGCCCTGAAGCTTCCTCCAGTGCACTTGGGGTCTGTCTTGAACCTGGGTCCTGCACGCGGCAAGGCAGTACACTATCCAAGTTGCTGGCCCTCCATGGTTTCATTTCATTTCATTATTTGATTTTACCAGAACGCTGCTCAGCTTTGGCTTATGGTGGTCCAGGGGACTTTGGAGCCTCAGGCATAAACATTATGTGATCTCCCCCACCCTCTCATGGCCCTTGGCTAGAATCCCTACTCTGCCAACTTGCTGTGTGTGCTGGTTGGGATGAGGCATTCACCCCACCACGAACCTCAGTTTCCTCATATGTAAGACTTTATTTTATTTATGTTTATTTATTTATTTATTCCCTTCTGTTGCCCTTATTGTTTTATTGTTGTAGTTATTATCATTGTTGTTATTGATGTCGCCATTGTTGGATAGGACAGAAAGAAACGGAGAGAGGAGGGGAAGACAGAGAGGGGGAGAGAAAGATAGACACCTGCAGACCTGCTTCACCATCTGTGAAGCGACTCCCCTGCAGGTGGGGAGCCAGGGGCTCGAACCAGGATCCTTACACCGGTCCTTGTGCTTTGTGCCACATGCGCTTAACCCGCTGTGCTAAAGCCCGACTTCCTATTTTATTTTTTTATTTTAATTTTTTATATTTATTTTCCCTTTTGTTGCCCTTGTTTTTATTGTTATTGTTGTTGTTATTGATGCCATCATTGTTAGATAGGACAGAGAGAAATGGAGAGAGGAGGGGAAGACAGAGACGGGGAGAGTAAGATAGACACCTGCAGACCTGCTTCACCGCCTGTGAAGCGACTCCCCTGCAGGTGGGGAGCCGGGGGCTCGAACCAGGATCCTTATGCCGGTCCTTGTGTTTTGTGCCATGTGTGCTTAACCCGCTGTGCTACCGCCCGACTCCCTATTTTATTTTATTTTATTTTATTTTACCAATGCACTGCTCAGCTCTGGTTTATGATGGTGTGAGGGATTGAACCTGGGACTTTGTGGCCTCAGGCACATAACCATTATGTTATCTACCCCTACCCAGGTCCCTCTCTAGGGGCCAGGCATGTAACTCAGTGGCAGAGCTCACCCCTCAAATGTGAAGCTCTGGGTACCCCCACCCCCACACACACATCCCCTTTCCCAAAAGGGTCTCTACCTGGTGGGTGGGGCAGACTAAAAGGCAGGGCTGCCCTAGGAAGTCACTAATTGTGGCCCAGGCGCCTGCTTCCCTTCCTGCTTCCAGCTCCTCTGGAGTGAGGGCCCCAAGGCTGACCCCCTGATTGCAGGCCTCCTCACGCTGCCCATCTGGGTGTGCCTGCGCGTCCCCCCACTGGTCGGACAGGTTTAGGGGGCACAGTCAGAGGTGCTGGGCCAGGGCGGGGTTGGCGGGGTAATTAGAGGGAGCTGGGCAGTGCTGGGCAGAGGAGCTCCAGAGCTCCTGCCAGGTGGGTGCAAGGCCATGGGCCGGGGCTTCAACTCTACCAGGCTCAGACGCCAGAAACGGCGCCTGCGCCCCCGAGTCCAGAAGCCACGGCCACAACCCGAGGTGAGTCAGGCTGCTGCTGGCCTGGGGCCTGCTCCCTGAGTCTCTGGGCTTCACCTCTGCCCGAGAACTCTCCACTCTCCCGTTTCCATGTCTGTCTCAGCCACTGGGCTGTGGGACTTCCTGAGTCCCTGACCCTCTGTGTCTCTGTCCCTCTGCCCACTGCAGCGGCTGCAGCAAGAGAACCATGAGCTCCGCCGGGGGCTGGCGGCACGGGGAGCGGAGTGGGAGGCCAGGGCTGTGGAGCTGGAGGGGGACGTGGAGGCCCTTCGCGCTCAGCTGGGGGAGCAGCGCTCGGAGCAGCAGGACAGCGGGCGCGAGCGGGCACGGGCTCTCGGGGAACTCAGCGAACAGAACCTCAGGCTCAGCCAGCAGCTGGCGCAGGTGGGTGTCCCCACCCCCTAGCCTGGTTCCTGGTGGGGTGGGTGCCAAGGCCCCGCTAGCTAAGGGCTCCCCTCCCCAGGCCTCCCAGACGGAGCAGGAGCTGCACCGGGAGCTGGAGGGGCTCCGAGGGCAGTGCCAAGCCCAGGCCCTGGCTGGGGCAGAGCTGAGGACACGGCTGGAGAGTCTGCAGGGGGAGGTGAGTGATGGGGAGGGTCAGCCGGGCGAGGGCTCCTGGCCAGCCAAGGTCCCCCTCCAGCTTGAGGCCTCTCCTCAGAATCAGATGCTGCAGAGCCGGAGACAGGACCTGGAGGCCCAGATCCGAGGCCTACGAGAGGAGGTGGAGCAGGGCCAGGGCAGGCTGCGGGCCACCCATGAGGAGCTGATGCTGCTGAGGAGGCAGAGGAGGGAGCACAGCCTGGAGGTGACCACGGCGGAGGGGGCTTCCTGCCCTTAGACCAGCGCGGGGTCACTGGGGGGTTAGGGGTAGGGTCCCTGGAAGATGCTGAGCAGGGGCGGTGCCCTGACCGCCAGCATCCGAGCCCGGTGTGGGGGGCAGGTCTGGGCAGTGGAGGTGGGCAAAGGAAACATGTGGGGTGGGAATCTCAGAGCTCCTGCTCAGTTTCCCTGCCTGTGAGTGGTCACAGCACAGGGTCTGGGAGGGTGAGGCGCTGAGCTGGGTGGGAGGACCGTCAGAGGACCCGCTCGGGAGGTGACCGGGTGGTCGGGTGCTGTGTGGTCAGCTGTGAGGTCCGGGCGGCGCTCCCAGCTTTATGGGTGAGGGTGGGGGGTGGCCGCGCCCGGGCGGGGCCGACGGGCTGGGCGCCTCGCGGGCGCCCCCTGCGGGCCGGCGCCGGAACCGCAGCCCCACACATCCGTCTGTCGGTCCGCAGCTGGAGCGCGCGCGCGCGGAGGCCGGAGAGGCGCTGGGCGCGGCGCGGAGGCTGCAGCGGCGGGTGGCGGAGCTGGAGGAGGAGTCGCGCCTGCAGGAGGCCGACGTGTCGGGGGCATCGCTGCAGTCCGAGCTCGCCCGCAGCCTGGACGGCGACGCCGACGGCCCCGCAGAGCCGCCCTCGCCGGCCCCCTCCCTCCCCGATCACGCCGCCCCGGACGCCCTGGAGGTACCTGGCCACCCGCCTGCGCCCCCGGAGGAGAGCCTGGAGCCCCCCAAGAAGCGAGCCTCGCTGAGCCCCGCGGAGTTACTGGAGGAGAAGGAGGCGGAGGTGGCCCTGCTGCAGGACGAGGTGGGGCAGCGCGGGGTGCCGCCCTCTCCCTCCGGCCATGCCACCTCTTCTGGGGAGACCTCCTGGGTTTCACTTCCACCAAGCACCTTCCCCAGTAAACCTCCCACAAGCCCACCCTCCCGAGTCGCCCGCGGTGTGTGTGGCGCAGCCCGGAGACCCCAGCCGCCGCCGTCCCCCCGCCCCAGGTCGCGCTGCAGCGGACGGAGCTGCTGTCGCTGCGGGAGGAGCTGCTGAGGCAGAAGCAGCTGCGCGCGCAGGAGGACCCCGAGGCGGCCCTGAGCTGCGCCCTCGCCGACCGGGACCAGGCCGTGAGCAGGTGAGCCTCCCTCCGCCCCGCGGCGCAACGGCGGGCTCCCTCCGGCCCTGCGCCGAGGCCCCAGCGACCTGTCCCCGCCCGCCCGCCCGCAGGGCCATGGAGCTGTCGCTGGAGCTCAGCCGCGTGTCTCTGGAGCGGGACTCCCTGTCGCGGGAGCTGCTGCGCGCCATCCGCCAGAAGGTGGCGCTGACGCAAGAGCTGGAGGCCTGGCAGGTGAGGGGCGGGGCCCGGTGAGATCCGGGCAGGTGAAAGGGGCGGGGCCCGGGGCGGTCCCGGCAGGCGAATGGGGCGGGGCCTGCCTGTGACCCTGGCAGGAGAAAGGGGCGGGGCCCGGTGAGATCCGGGCAGGCGAATGGGGCGGGGCCCGGGGAGGTCCCAGCAGGTGAGGGGCGGGGCCTGGTGCGATCCAGGCAGGTGAAAGGGGCGGGGCCCGGGGAGGTCCCAGCAGGTGAGGGGCGGGGCCTGGTGCAATCCGGGCAGGTGAAAGGGGCGGGGCCCGGGGAGGTCCCAGCAAGTGAGGGGCGGGGCCTGGTGCGATCCGGGCAGGTGAAAGGGGCGGGGCCCGGGGAGGTCCCAGCAGGTGAGGGGCGGGGCCTGGTGCAATCCGGGCAGGTGAAAGGGGCGGGGCCCGGGGAGGTCCCAGCAGGTGAGGGGCGGGGCCTGGTGCGATCCGGGCAGGTGAAAGGGGCGGGGCCCGGGGAGGTCCCAGCAGGTGAGGGGCGGGGCCTGGTGCGATCCAGGCAGGTGAAAGGGGCGGGGCCCGGGGAGGTCCCAGCAGGTGAGGGGCGGGGCCTGGTGCGATCCGGGCAGGTGAAAGGGGCGGGGCCCGGGGCGGTACCCGCAGGCAAATGGGGCGGGGCGCGGGGAGGTCCCAGCAGGTGAAGGCGGCGGGGCCTGGGCGGGCTCTGCAGGTGAGGGGCAAGGTCGGGTATGGTGGGCCCCGCAGGTGGGAGCAGGGGCGGCTGGCGCTGACCCGTCCCCGTCCGCAGGACGACATGCAGGTGGTGATCAGCCAGCAGGTGCGCTCGCAGAGACAGAAGGAGCTGAGCGCTGGAGCCGGTCCCCGCCGCCCCGCACCCCGTTTCTCGCTGCGCCTGAGCCCAGGCCCGGCCGGGGGCTTCCTCAGCAGCCTTTTCCGAAGGACCTGAGGGCCGTCCGCCGAGGCCCTCTATCTTTCTTATGGCAAATGGGACGCAGACCTGGATGTCTTCCAAAGGAGGGCATCACCCTTCTGGGGTGGGAGACTCGTATGGGAGCCGGCTTCGGGGTGGGGGCTCCAGGTGGGTGGCGGGGGCGGTGTCCGGTTCTCCAATCTCAGAGGTCTATCATCCCTAAGCAGTGCAACCTGGCCGTGCGAGCTCCGGGGTGGGGGTGGGAGAATATATTTATGTATCAAGATCTGACAGAGTAATATATAAATCCTCACAATCCCCAGGCGTCTTTTTGTCCAGGAGACCCAAAGGAGCAAAGCCTGAGACTTTATTTGTAAAAACTAAAGAAAGGTGCCCAGCGGCAGGGAGGGGGCAGGCATCAGAAAGACAAGGAGAAGGCGCGGTAGCCCAGGTTGGTGAAGACGTCCACACGGCAGCTGTTGCCTGCAGCGGTCAGGACCTGTGGGCGGCAGGGGGGGGGGTCACTGGCCTGACCCCCAGCCAGGCCTCCCGACACCCACAGCTCCTCTGTGCACCCACCTTGCACTCGGGGGCAGCCGGCTGCTGATTGAGGCTGAGGCTGAGCAGCCCCGGAGAGGAGCTGGGCACCTGGGCCTTGAGCTCCCCGCTCAGCTGCCAGTGGTTGGCGCAGGGGCCCTGGCCGGCGGAGAGGATCTGGGGGGTGGGCAGGAGGGTCAGGGCGGCATGTGGGGCAGGCAGGAGGGTCAGGGCAGGAGGGGCCGGGCTGGGGGCGGGGGGGGGGGCAGCAGCTCACCAGGTCCTGGTAGAAGGTGACATGCCTCTGGGGGGCCCACATAGGGAAGACGGTGGTGGGCGTGGAAGAGCGGAGGTGCCAAAGAGTGAGTGCCGGGCCCCCACCACAGACCTAGGCAGAAAGGTGGGGTCCCCAGCTGCAGTGAGCCGCTGGGCCTCGGCTGGGGACACAAACCTGCTGTGTCCCTCCCCCTCTGCTGCCCTGCTCACCATCCAGTCTGAGTCTGTTGCCAGACAGCCAATCCAGCGGCCGTTCTGGGGCCTGGAGCACTCCTGGGAGGAAGGAAGAGGGAGAGAGGGCCAGGTGAGGACTGCGCCAGGAAGCTGCCGGGAAGCTGCCGGGCAGGCTGGGGTGTGGGAGGCCCTCACCTCGTGCTTGTACACCTCGATGGTCTGCACCTCCTTGGCAGTGCGGAGATCTGGGGGGAAAGTACCCTGATTTGGAGCCATGCTGCCCTCCCCTGCCCGCCCCACAGTCCCTCCACCACCAGCCTCTTACCCCAGAGCCGCACTGCACCATCCTCGCCACCCGACAGCACTTCAGGGCTCCGCTCCCGCAGAGCCAGACAGTGGATGTAGTCTGTGTGGCCTCGGAGGGCCCGCTGAGGGAACAGAAAGTGTCAGGCCAGCTCTGGGCCTCCCCACAGCCACCCATGCACCCCCACCTGGCCTCCACACTCACGGTGAAGGTGCCCGTCTCCAGGTCCATGGTGTGCAGCTGGCAGTCTCCGCCCGCCAGGATGAGGGCATTCTCCTGCAAGGGGTGGGGGGTGGGGGGACAGGTCACTTCAGGGCCACAGGGGTCAAGAGTGGACAGGGGGGAGCTCTGGTCACAGACCTTGGGGACGAGAAGCAGGGCATTGATTTCTGGCACTTCTAGGCTGGTCCTGGGGGCAGAAAAGGGCAGGAGCTTGAGGCAGCCCCTCGCTGTGCCCTCGCCACCCCCCTGCTGGCGGCCTGGCTGCCTGCTCACCTGTACGGGGGCTGCCGACGCCACAGCTCCTTACAACCCTTTGTGGAGGAAAGCGAGGTGCCTTCAGCAGCTCTGAGGGGACCCCCAGCCCCCTGCCCCAGCCCCCACTCACAACTCACTTTTACCTTCTTGAGGATGTCTGCCCACAGCCAGGCCTTCACCTCCCCATCCCCAGCGCTGAGCAGATGGCGGTCCGTGGACGTCATGCTGTAAACCGCCCCGTCATGAGCTGAGGGGAAACAAGGGGCCTGAGTGAGGCATCCCCACACCTGCCCAGGGCCCCCCAGAGCTCAGCACTCACCTTGGAAGGTCACCACTGGCTTCTTACTTTCCTCCTTGGCCTCAGAGCTCAAAGCAGCGGACAGGCTGAGGGAGAGAGTGGGCCCCAGTCAGGAGCGGCCATGCCTAGGTGCCCAGGGTGCCCAGGGTGCCCAAGGCTGCCACATACCTGAAGATGGCGATCTGCCCGTAGTTGTTGCCAGCTGCCAGGAATTTCCCACAGGGTGAGATGCTCTGGGAGAAGATGGTCATGTGCAGCTGCCGCAGGGCCTGGAACACCTCCACCTGTGGGCGGGAGAAGGCCAATGCTCGCTCGGCTCCATCCCACCAGCCCTCCTCAGGGTGGGCTGGTGGCTGCGGCAGCTGAGGTACTGGTAGTCGGACTCCAAGGGGGACTGTGGGGAGAGCAGAAGATGAAGCCTGGGCCTGAGCCAGCAGCCAGCAAAGGCTCCAGCTCCGCCTTGGTCGTGGGGTGGCACAGACTGCCAGGGCCTTGGGGGCACCGTGGGTAGCGACTCCGCACAGGCTGCCCCCCAGGACAGTCACCACACAGACCTGAAGCATTAGGTCCCTGAAGCATTCTGATTATATTCAACGTAGCCCACTTTACCGCTGTGGGACCAGGATCTTGCACAAGCCTGAGATCATTGTTCCTGGGACTTTTTAATTCAGACACGGAGAGGTGAGGAAGATAGCATGACTGTTATGCAAACAGACTCTCATGCCTGAGGCTCTCAGATCCCAGGTTCAATCCCTGCTCTCGCCATGAGCCAGAACTGAGCAGTGCACTGGGAGGGAAATGTTAGCAGGGGGCCAGGTTAGCAGAGGGCACCTGGTTAAGAGCACACAGGGACCCAGGTTCAAGCCCATGGTGTCCACCTCCAGGAGGAAATCTTCTAGAGTTGTGAAGCATGGGTGCAGATTTCTCTCTGTCTCTATCTCCCCTTTCAATTTTGGTCTGTATCCGATAATAAATAAATAAATAAATAAATATATATATATATATATATATATATATATAATTTAACTATATATATATTTATATTTTACCAGAGCACTGCTCAGCTCTGGCTTATGGTGGTGCGGGTGATTGAACCTGGGACTTCAGAGCCTCAGGCATGAGAGTCTTTTTGACTTATCCATTACACTATCTCCCCAACCTACTTATTTTGCCATCCAGCCCACATATTTTACTATTTATTCATTCATTTATTGAATATTTTATTTGTTCATTCATTTACTGGCTGGAGACAGAGAAACCAAGGGGGAGGGTGGATAAAGAGAGACGCCTGCAGTATATGCTTCACTGATTGGGAAGCTTCCACATCACAGGTAGGGAGAGGGACCTTGAACCCAGCCCTGATTTCATATGGATTTATTTACTCATTAATCTTTTTTTTTTTAAATATTTTATTTTTTTTATTCCCTTTTGTTGCCCTTGTTGTTACTCATTAATCTTAAAGCACAGCACACTGATCTTTTTAGGATGGATCAGGCAGTGACACACCAAGTAGAGCACACATATTACAAGGCACAAGGGCCACGGTTCAAATCCCAGGCCCCCACCTAAAGGGAGAAACGCCACAAGCAGTGAAGTGTGCTGCAGGCCTTTCTCTTTCTCCCTTTTTGGTTTCTGTCTCTACCCAATAAATAATTAGATATTGTTGAGCTTCTTATTTTTTCTTTATTATTAGAGACCGAGAAATTGACAAGGGAGGGGAGCTGGAGAGGGAAAGAAACTCCTGAAGGTGAGGTGGGGACCAGGGGCTTGACACAGGTCTTCGTGTACTGCCACGTGTGCTTAACCAGGTGTGCCGCCGCCTGGCCCCTAAGTTAAATATATTTTAATATTTAATATTTAAGTTAAATATTTTTTCCTTTTGTTGCTCTTTTTTTTTTAATTGTTGTAGTTGTTGTTATTGATGTCATTGTTGGATAGGACAGAGAGACATGGAGAGAGGAGGGGAAGACAGAGGGGGAGAGAAAGACAGACACCTGCAGACCTGCTTCACTGCTTGTGAAGTGACCCCCCTGCAGGTGGGGAACCAGGGCCTGGAATCAGGATCCTTACATGGGTCCTTGCGCTTCACAGCATGTTAGCTTAACCCGCTGCGCCACCACCCAGCCCCTAAGTTAAATATTTTTCTAGGGGCAGGAAGATAGCATAATGACAATGAAAAAAGACTTTCATGTTAGAGGCCAGAGTCTCAGGTTCAATTCCACTACCAGAAGCCAGAGCTGTGCAGTGTTCTTGGTAAAAATTAATCTTTCTTTCTTTCTTTCTTTTTACTTCCAGGGTTATTGTCTTGCACCACAAATGCACTGCTCCTGGAAGCTATTTTTTTCCTTTTTGTTACCCTTGTTGTTTTATCATTGTCGTTATTATTATTGTTTTATTGATGTCATTGTTGTTGGATAGGATGGAGAGTGGAGGGGAAAACAGAGAGGGGGAGAGCAGACCTGCTTCACCGCTTATGAAGCGACCCTCTCCCCCGCAGGTGGGGAGCCGGGGGCACGAACCGGGATCCTGCGGCTGTCTTTGCTCTTCGCACCATGGGCGCTTAACCCGCTGTGCTACTGCCCGACCTCAATAAATTGCTTTCTTTTATATATATTCCCTCTGTTTCCTTTATTGTTTTTTATTGTTGTGGTTATTGTTATTGATGTTGTTGTTGTATAGGATAGAGAGAAATGGAGAGAGGAGGGGAAGACAGAGGGGGGGAGAGAAAGACAGACACCCGCAGACACCTGCGCTTCACCGCCTGCAGGTGGGGAGCCGGGTGCTCGAACCGGGATCCTTATGCCGGTCCTTGCGCTTTGTGCCACGTGCACTTAACCCGCTGCGCTACCGCCCGACTCCCAATAAATTGCTTTCTACTAAGTAACATGAGAGCGGAAATGGAAAATGACAGGGTCACTGTGGGCCCTCACGCTTGCAAGTCCCATTGTTCTAGGCTACACACCACCTCCCGGGCTGTATCTGTTGTTTTAGGGTTTTTTATGTTTTTTTGTTTTTGTTTATTTTTTTAATATTTATTTTATTTATTTATTCCCTTTTGTTGCCCTTGTTGTTTTATTGTTGTAGTTATTATTGTTGTTGTCGTTGTTGGATAGGACAGAGAGAAATGGAGAGAGGAGGGGAAGACAGAGAGGAGGAGAGAAAGACAGACACCTGCAGACCTGCTTCACCGCCTGTGAAGTGACTCCCCTGCAGGTGGGGAGCCGGGGTTTGAACCGGGGTCCTTATGCCGGTCCTTGTGCTTTGCGCCGCCACCTGCGCTTAACCCGCTGTGCTACCGCCCGACTCCCCTGTTTTAGGGTTTTTATGTGTTAACAGAACAAAAAAGCAAAACATCACTCTTGCATATACAGTGCCCGAGGGATCTCAAGTTTGCAAGTGCTGCATTCTACCCCCAAGGCACTTCCAGGGTCACCTACTAACAGCTCATTTGAAGCCGGGATAGAGTTCCTCCCCAACCCTTTCCGAGCCCAGCGCGGACTACAAGCTCCAGAATGCACTGCGCAACAGCCCGCCTCACCTGACCCAGTGGCCCCGGGGCATCCATCTTGTGGAACTACAAATCCCAGAGTGCTCTGCGCACAGCGCAATTTCGTGCGTCCCGGCGAGTCCGAGCGGCTTCTCTTCGCGGCGTCTCGCTGTCCAGACACTATTGGCCCTCGCGGCACGCACGGGGCCTACGCCAACCTCCGGAGCCCCAGGATCCCAGGTGACCACCGAGAAGGTCCCCGTGGGACACTAAGGGGTGACCGCCGCGTCCTGCTGTGCCTATCACCTCCCCCACACCTCTGCGCCGACCCGCCTTCCAGGTTCACGCCACTCGCCTTCTGCGCCTGCGCAGAGCCTAGCCGCCGCGCGCACGCGCAGCCGGGCCCCGCCCTACGTCGGACACGCCCCCGGAGGCCCCGCCCCCGAAGCCCACCCCTCTGTCGGCACCAACCGCGGGACCCCAATGATCCTGCAGCAGCCCTTGGAGCTTGAGCCCCCCGGGCGGACCCAGCGCGACAAGCGCTCCTCCTTGGGGGCGCCCCGAGGTCTGGACGTGAGGTGTGTGTGGGGCGCAGGTGGGAGCTGACATGGGGCTGGAGACCGAGCCTTCCGGGACCGGGGGCTTGGGGCTGGGGGGCAGCCCCGGCGTGGGGGCCCAGAGGGCGGAGCGCACCTGGCTCTCTTCTTTCCCCAGCTCCCCATTCCGAGGAGCTGGGCCCCTGAGCACCAAGCGGCGCCTGGAGGAGGAGCAGTGAGTTGGGGCCGGGGAGGGGCGTCTCCACGGCGGGGCCCCCTCCCATGGCTCCGCTCCGAGCACCCCAGCCTCTCTCCCCAGGGAGCCCCTACGCAAGCAGTTCCTGTCCGAGGAGAACATGGCCACACACTTCTCTCGGCTCAGTCTACACAACGACCACCCCTACTGCAGCCCCCCCAGGCCCTTCCCCCCGCCCGTGTCCCCGCCCAGGTAGGCACCTGGCACCAGTCCCCAGCGCCTGCTCCCGGCCCTGGAGCCCCGTCCAGGCTCTGCCTCACCCGGCTATTTTTAGCTGTCTACGTCCTCCCTTGGCCCTTCGCCATTCCTTGGAAGGTGCCTGTGGCCCGAAGCCTCGGGGGACTCGGGGTGGGTGGGAGGACACCGCCGCTGCCCGGCCTCTGCCCTCCCTGACTGTGGCTCCCTCCTCCAGGAACCCCAGGTCCGAGCTGCTTCTCTGGCGATACCCTGGAAACCTGATCCCGGAGACCCTCCGGTTGCTGAGATTGGGGGACATACCCGGTGCCCACTACCCTGCCACCCCAGCTGGGGATGTGAGGAAGCTCTGAGCGTGGGCAGGAGTGGATGTCGGCGCCCCGGCCAAGGGCCAGCTGAGCTGCCTAGCCTCCAGACCGGACAGACCTCTCTGAAGCGGAGGACCGACCGCCGCCCTGCCGAGTGGGGCAGCTTGGGTTGGGAGGCCAACCCAACAGAGCGGAATAAAGATTTCTGAGCTCCCGCCCGACACCAGGCCTCTGGGGACGCGGGCAGTGTAGGCCCTGGGTGCTGGGGCTCCTCTTCCCTGGAAGCCGCTGGAGGCTGGGCCAGGTCTGGGCAGGCGCGGGCATTGAGAATGCGTGAGTCAGAGCCCCGCCTCCGCCCCCGCGCTGACTCACCCCCCTCCCCCCTCTGATGCCACCCTCCAAAACCATTTAAAGTTAAAGATTCTTTTATTAATAATAAATTCTCCCGCCCCTCAAAAGGATCTCCCAAAATAAATATCTATCCCCTTTCAGGGATGGGGGGCAGTGTCTGAGGGCCAGCCCCCCCTCCTGGAGGGCCAGCCCCCTAGTGTTATTAGGATCAGGCCCCTAACCCCGGAGGGACCCCTGTGTTTGAAATGTCAATTCGAAGGGAGGTTGCCCAGGTCAGCCTGGCCTCCAGCTGTGTGTCTGGGGGAGGGGAGACCCCCTGTGCAAATGCTGCTGCAGTTCCTTAGTGTGTGGCGGGGCTGCGTGGGCTCCTCGTCGGTCCGGGAGTGTGTCCGGCGGTCAGACACCTTGGCAGGCTCCGCAGAGGGGTGACTCACTCGTCCCCCCATCCCTCCGCACCCTGTGGTTGGAGCAGCCTGGCTCTGGCTGTGTCTGGGATGCTGGAGCTGGCTCCAGGACGAATGAATGGATGAATGAATGAGTGAGGACTGGGCCGCCCCTACGGGCAGGGGGCGCTCGCGTCACTGGATGAGCGCCACGCCGGGACAGGCCTCCCCGCCGGTCTCCTCGATGGGGGCTGCAAGAGGAGGAGGAGAAGTGAGGGTGTCGGTCGGGCCACCCCCCGGGCTGGGGAGGGGGTGCGGGACGGAACACTTACTGGTGAACTTCTCTCTCCTGCGGCACCGTTTCCAGACCAGGAAGGTGGCCAGCAGCCCCAGCACCAGCAGCAGCCCCAAGGCGCCCCCCAGAATGGGCCAGAGCAGCCGGAAGGAGGTGGGGGGGGCCGCGGCACCTGCGCGGGATGGAAGTCAGACCCCGCCCTGAACCCCTGGCCCGCGCCCGCGTCCGCGCCCGCACCCGCCTCCACTCACAGCCCAGGCAGAAGTCGCTGTGCGGCCGCGCGGGGCAGGAGCCGCAGTCCATGCACTTGTCGAGGTCGGCGCTCCAGGCGCTGCCGCGGGAGCAGGGGGTGGTGCCTGGGGAGGGGGCCGCGGTCAGGCGGGGCGGGGGCGGGGGCGGGCGCGGCTATTCTGGGGGCTGAGCTCAGGGTCCGCCGGCTCCAGTAACACGAGACCCTGTCGCCCTCCCCCCGCATTCCGCGCAGGTGACCACACGGCCCGAGCGGGACGCGGAGGGAGGGGGCGCGGGGGGGGGGGCCGGTCCCCAGTCCCCCAGCCGCCGCCGGCCGGTGACTCACGCCTGGGCTCCCGGCCCGATGCCGGGCCCTCCCCCCCGCATAGCTGGGCACTGAAATCACCGGACGGAAGGGTCACCCCGCACGGCAGGCAGAAGGGGCACAGACCCCCCCCCCATGTTCGTGGACACCCGGCCCCGGAGTGCCGGTCCCTGTGCCCAGCAGACCCAGTACCGACCCGCTGGGGGCGTGCCCCTAACGGGCCAGACACCCCGCCTCCCACCCGCCCGCCGCTGCCCAAGCCTCCTGCCGGGAAACCCGGGAGCCCCCCCGCACCGGTCGGGCGGAGAAACTGAGGCCCGGAGCGAGGCTGGGGGGCTGCCACCTCCCTTGTCCGGGGGGCGCCGGGTGTGGGGAGCCCCTGAGTCGGACCCCACGCCCCCAGTCGGTGCCGCCCGTGCCCCCGCCCGGCCTACCTGGCCCCCGCTCCCCGGCCGCGGCGCGCAGCAGGACCAGCCCGAGCCCCAGTGCCAGGAGCCGCAGCCGCGGGCGCAGCGAAGCCGGGGACATGGTGCGCAGGTGGCGGCCGCCGCCGTCTGGGGCAGCCGCGGGCCGGCCCGGACTCTCACCGCCCGCCCCCGCCCCCGCCTTCCGGGGCGGTCCCCGCCGCCGCCCCGCCCGCCCGCCGCGATCCAGCATTCACTCAACAAACCCGGGCTGCAGGAGCCGCGAGGCGCGCTCCGGTGCGCACGTCGGGCGGGGGCCGCCTCTCGCGGGTGAGGCGCGGACGGGCCGTGTCTGGCCTGGCCGTCCAGGGGAGCGTGAGAGGGGCGGTCGGGCCCGCGGCCTCGGCGCTAGCGAGTGACCCGCGGAGACTGGGGCCCGTTACCGCACCCCGAGACCCCGGCCCGCTGCTGGGCGCGCAGCACCCTGCGCTCGGGCGCCCCCCAGCGGCGAGGTGCGGAATGGAGCGCCCGCAGCTCGCCCGCCGGGGTCGCTGCCCCTCCCCGGGGCGGTGGTCCAGTGACGTCACTGCCCCTTTAAGACCCCCGTCTCTGCCGCCGCCCCGCACTCGGCGGGCTCCTTCGAATCGCTACGGACTCTTGAGCAGGTGAGCCTGCGCCTGACGTCGGGGGGGGAGCAGTATGTGTGCGTGGGGGGCTGAGCCGGTGCAGGGGGCGTGGCGGAGGGGTGCGTGGGGACGGCGCCCAGGATGGGGGTCACCCTGTGGGGGGGGAGAGACCGCCCGTCCGCCAGCTGGGTGACCCTTCCCCGGGGTTCAGAAGTGTTAGACGCCCCTCCCCCCTCCCGGACAAAGACGCCGAAACCCCGGCTCCCCTCCCCCATCGGCGCGGACTCGGGGCGGGGTGCTTCTCCCCCTCCCCTGCGGGCGCCACCAGCAAGATTCTCCCCGGCCGGGGCGCTGGAGATGCGCCCTCGGGCCCAGAAGGTTGCTGGCCTCCGAGGCCGGCTTGACCCGGCCCGGCCCCACCCGAGGCCCCAAGGGAGCACCTGAAGGTCCCGCCCGGCCCCTCCCCAGGCCGCCGCCGGGTCTGGACAGCCTGGGAGGCACGTTCAGCCAGTGGAGGCTGCTCAGGCCTGCGCGCTGGGTTTGGACCCGCATAAGTGGTGGTGAATCCCTCGGCCTGGCGACCCTCCGCAAGTGGGATGGGAGTAGACAGGTGACGGCCGGGCAGTCTGAGAAGTCTAACCCCGCTCCCCGCACAGACCCCACACTCGGGTCTTAGCTCCTTTCAGGGGCCCAGTGTCCTGAGAGGGTGGCACTTCGGGCAGGAGACCACTAGAAAGTGTCCCCCACCTTGTGGCGTGCTCTTCAGGGGCTGGGGGAGCACGCGGGGTGGACTCCTTCCAGGCAGAGGTGACCTTGGAGAATGGGGGGCTCTGAGTGGCTGGGCTTAGCCTCCACGTTACACCTCGGGTGTGCGTGCTGGCTCGGCTGTGGTGCTCCTGGCTTGGCTGAGGAAGGTCTCCAGTTTGAGCCCCCACACTGCAGCAAACTTGTGCTATGGCTGCTCCGCTTTTCATGACCAGATCCTTGTGTGTCCTGGGTCTAGACGGCGGTGTCCAGTGGTGGGAGGAGCCTGAAGCAGGTGGTAAAATGCACACCCACCTGGAAGTGGCGCCTTTGCCCCTTTGCTGCGCACAGTCCCCGTCCTAACTCGCCCATTTCTGTCCCCACAGCACCTCCTGAAGCTGCCTCAGCATGGCCTCCGCAGGTCTGCAGATCCTGGGGCTAGTCCTGACGCTGTTGGGCTGGGTGAATGCCCTGGTGTCCTGCGCCCTGCCCCTGTGGAAGGTGACCGCTTTCATCGGCAACAGCATCGTGGTGGCCCAGGTGGTGTGGGAGGGGCTGTGGATGTCCTGCGTGGTGCAGAGTACCGGCCAGATGCAGTGCAAGGTCTACGACTCTCTGCTGGCCCTACCCCAGGACCTGCAGGCCGCCCGTGCCCTCTGTGTGGTCGCCCTCCTGCTGGCCCTGATTGGCCTGCTGGTCTACCTGGCTGGCGCCAAGTGCACCACCTGCGTGGAGGACGAGGACTCCAAGGCCCGCCTGGTGCTCACCTCCGGCATTGTCTTTGTCATCTCCGGGATCCTGACCCTCATCCCTGTGTGCTGGACGGCTCACGCCATCATCCAAGACTTCTACAACCCCCTAGTGGCCGAGGCGCAGAAGCGCGAGCTGGGCGCCTCCCTGTACCTGGGCTGGGCGGCCTCGGGGCTCCTGCTGCTGGGTGGGGGGCTGCTCTGCTGCACCTGCCCCTCTCGCGGCCGTAGCTCCAATCACTACATGGCCCGCTACTCGGCATCTGCCCCCCGTGGCCCTCCTCAGGGACCCTCTGACTACCCCACCAAGAATTATGTCTGAGGGCTCCTGGACCTGGGGCCTCACCCCACCCCCGGGCTGTAGCCATAAAGTCCGTGATCTGATCTGTGAGCATTGGGGGCCTGTCGTTCCTTTTGTTTTATTTGGGGAGTGGGATTTTTTTTTATTGCAGAATATCGGAACCAAGGAGAAACACAGGCTTTGCTGCCAAAGAGGTAACACTCCGGTTTGCAGAGCCGGGGTCCAATGTGACATCCAGGTGCTTTGTAACAACAGGAGCCTCTGATGTCTGTCCCCAATATTTGCTACCTCTGCTGCTGGGGGCCAGGCCTCCCTGGGTCTGCAGGACCACTGCCTGCCAAACCAGCCTCTGCAGCCAGAGACCCCTGCCACCACCCTCCCCGAGTCTGAACCCAGCCCCTCACATCTTGCCCACACACTTCTGGCCTGCCCTGCACAAACTAGGTTTTCACTAAATAAAGTGTTTTTTCTTACTACTCTGGTGTCATTGCCCATGTGCAATGCCAGCTTGGTGGGGGAGGGGTGGAAATGATGGTGCCACCGCACACCTGCAGGGCCTGGGCACAAGCACAGACCAGGAGCCAACTTAAAACACACCTTTATGGGAAGTCGGTCAGTAGCGCAGTGGGTTAAGCGCACGTGGTACAAAGCGCAAGGACCTGCATAAGGAGCCCCCGGCTCCCCACCTGCAGGGGAGTCGCTTCACAGGCGGTACAGCAGGTCTGCAGGTGTCTACCTTTCCCCCCTCTGTCTTCCCCTCCTCTCCATTTTTCTCTGTCCTATCTAACGACAACAACAATAATAATAATAAAAACATGCCTTTATTTTCAACCAAGGGTTTGTGGGAGGGCAGGGCGAGGAGTACTTGCTGAGGCACAGCTTCTGGGGTGGGGGAGGTGGGAGAGGACTGACTTCTGGTTCTTCCAAGTCAAGCTTCAGCATGGGGGGCTCTGGAGTCACCCAGGACAGAGCCAACCCCCCCAGGCTCATTCCCACAGCCTCACACATAGTCCCTCTTGTCCAGTCCAGAGGCACCAGAGCGGGAGGGGATGGAGTAGCCCAGCCTGGGGCCGCGTGGGCGGTCAAGCTGGGGTGGGGGGCAGGTGCAGCAGAGCAGGCCCCCTCCCAGCATGAGCAGGCCAGCAGCCGCCCAGCCCAAGTACAAGGAGGCACCCAGCTCTCTCTTGAGGGCCTCAGCCACCAGGGGGTTGTAGAAGTCCTGGATGATGGCGTGAGCCGTCCAGCACACAGGGATGAGCACCAGCACGCCGGCCAGGAGCAGCATGGCACCGGCCGTGAGCACAATGCGGGCCTTGGCGCCCTCGTCCTCCACGCAGGTGGTGCACTGGGCTCCCGTGATGGCCACAAGCAGGCCGAGTAGGGCCAGCAGGAGGGCGACCACACAGAGGGCACGGGCGGCCTGCAGGTCCTGGGGTAGGGCCAGCAGAGAGTCGTAGACCTTGCACTGCATCTGGCCGGTACTCTGCACCACGCAGGACATCCACAGCCCCTCCCACACAACCTGGGCCACCACAATGCTGTTGCCGATGAAAGCGGTCACCTTCCATAAGGGCAGGGCGCAGGAGACCAGGGTGCCCAGCCAGCCCAGCACGGCCAGGGTCATGCCCAGGAGCTCCAGGCCTGTGGACGCCATCGGGAGGTCAGCTCCGGCCCGGTGGTCCTGCTGGACTTGGGTGCGTCGGTCGAGGCTGGTTGGGGGTCTGGGAGCCTAGCAGGCGGAAGTCAGCGTCCTCCGAGGGCACGGACCTTACATTGGTGCCTTCTCTGTGGTGTTGCTGCCAAGCAGGCCAGTGCCAGGAGGGCCAGTGGGGCCACCCGTGGCGCTTCCAGGGGCACAGTGGCTGCTACTCTGTCCTTCTGCCGCGTCAGCCCTGCTGCAGGGACCCTGGACCCTCGGTAGGCCAGGAGAGCCACTGCAGGTGGCAGTGGGTGTGCCCTCCGCTGCCACCTGGGGACTGTGTTCTCGTGGCTGCAGGCGGGGTTTTATGCCCAGGTGGCAGGGGAGGGACAGCAGGCTGGGACTTCCAGACAGACAGCAGGAGGCGGGCGGGGCTGGGGGGACCAGGGTATCGGGTCATTGAGGGGGGCATCCTGAGCAGAGCGATAAGAGGCAGGAAGGCCCACCCGTGTGGGAGCCAGGACAAAGCAATGGGGAGGGGCTGTGGGGGCCAGGGGTGGGGGTGGTCTAGGATCTAGGTGGGGGCAGGGGACCACCTTCCAGAGAGCCCACTCTCAGCACCACTGGTTTCGATCAGGGATGCAGAGGCACCCTGGCCCCCCAGTTTCGCACACCCCTGCCATCCCCCTGCTGCCCAGACTCTGGGAATCCGATCCTTTTCCAGACTCCCTGGGCTCCTGCGGGAGGCACCCCGCCCACTTGGTTCCCCCAGCAACAGGTGCCTGGCGCCAGCTCAGGTGGCGTCACCCTGGCAACGGCCTAGAAAGCCACCCCCTTCTCGGGGCTCAGGTGCACTCTTCCTGTCGATACCGGGCTGCCGAGAGCCACTCTGAAGGGCTATGAGGGGGCGGGTGGAGGGGCCTGCAGAGGGGGTTGAGATCATGACTCCGCCGGCAGGGAAGGGGGCGGGGGTCACTAGGAGAGTATGCCGTGGGGAGAATGAAGGTGAGATGCAGAGGCTGCTGCTGGGGGCAGCATAGGAGCCCCACAGTCCCATAGACCACTTGGGACAGACCACAAGAGGTCCAGGTTCTTGACCAAGGGAGGTTAATGAGAGGCCTCAAGGGATCCACAAAAGAGCCTCTTATGGGGGCCGGAGTCTGGAGCCCTCCTCTGGGCAGGAAGAACTGAAAGTTATTGTGTAGCGAGGACGTGGGGTAGGACTCTCATGGGGTCAACCTCCCACTTCCACACCCGCCAGGCCCAGACCCCAAAAGTGCTGGGGTAGGGGGCACACCCTTCAGTGGGGCACTTTTTAAATATATTAACTGATTCAGGAGAGAAAGAGAACCAGACATCACTCTGGAGTGTGCCCTGCGATTGATTGAACTAAGGACCTCATACTTGAGAGTCCAACACTTTATCCACTTCCTGGACTGAAAGGAGATATTTCGCTTTGTTTTGACCTGCTCTGCTCTGGCTTATTGTGGTGCAGGAGGTTGAACCCAGGACTTCAGAGCCTCAGGCCTGAAAGTCTTTTTGCATAACCATTATGCAGTCTCCTCGGCCCTCAGTGGGGCATTTTTTATGGGGCTTAACTTCCCGAGGTGATTGATTGCTCCCAGAATTAGCCTGGCACTTTGGGAGGAAAGGCTTGTGCCAACACCTTGCCAAAAAGAGCCCCCTGCGCATTCCACCCCAGTTCCAGCTGGCCTGCGACAGACTGGCTGCAGTGCTGGGGGACTTGGGGTGCTCCCCTGCAGTCACTGGGGGCCTCAAGGATGGGGAGAGGGCTCAGAATGGAAAGCAGTTGGAGCCCCAGCTGCCTCACCAGTCACCCCACAGACACGCGGCAGCCCCCTCACTGGCCCCTGGTCCCGACTGGGAGGCTGAGAAGGCAAACAGAGGCGGCAGTCAGGGGGGCTGCCCAGGCCTTCAGGGGCCAGGAATCCGGCCACACTGGTTTGGGCAGGTGGGGGCGGGTCTCGCTAGGTCTTTGCTCTTCTCCTGGGCCCAGGGGCACCATGGTTTTGAGCACAGCTCAGGCTTCCAAACCCCCACCATGGCTCTGGGACCTGGAGGCACACAGAGGGACCCCACCTGCCAGGGGCCCACCCTCTTCACCATCAGTGCACGGGCTGGAGGGGGAGCTTGATGGACACCCCCTAATTCCTCCAGGATGCCCCAGGCTTTATCTCCCCCGAAACCCTAGGGGAAACAGGCAGAGAACTGTGGGAGTTGAAGGGGATGGTCTGAAAGCTTTCCACAGGGTTGAGGGGTGCACAGGGTCCCCACATGGAGATTTGAGTGGTCTCCCCCCCCAGGCACTCTGGATTCAGTTGGATCTGGGAACTGAAGAGTTAAAGTTGGGGCCTCGGCAGGGAGACTGGGGGAAGGGACATCATTGACTTGGGGAAGCTGGGGACCCCTAAGGCGCCTTTACCATCTCAAAGGTGCTGGGGCGGTTTGCGGAACTGTTGGACCTCCCCATCCCACAGAGGAAGTGGTGGGGGAGGGCACCTCCCCTCAATGCAGCAGGAAGGTAACTGAGGCACTGGACTCACTGGCCCCTCTGGGACAACAGAGCAGCTCCGTGGACTGAAGGTGGGGCCAGGTGAACCCTAGCTTGCCCAGAGACAAGGGCCTAGGAACAGGCTGGGCATCTGTGGGTCCCAGTCTTAACCCGGAGGTGGGGGGAGGGTGCTGTGCTCCTCAGAAACAGGCTGGCAGTGCTGGGCTTCCAGCGCACCCCATTGTACCTCCCACTCCCAAGTGGGGATGTCCCCTCCCTGACCTCGCTGGGCAGCCTGGGAAGTCCCCTGGAGAGAGCACAGTCCCATCACCCACAGGGCCATGTGAGCCTTTGCTCACTGAGGCACAAGTAAGCCAGCCCAGGAATGGTGATTGATTAACTTTATTTATTTATTTTTATATGTATTTATTTTCCCTTTTGTTGCCCTTGATGTTTTTCATTGTTGTTGTAGTTATTGATGTTGTCGTTGTTAGATAGGACAGAGAGAAATGCGGAGAGGAGGGGAAGACAGAGGGGGAGAAAAAGACAAGACACCTGCAGACCTGCTTCACCGCCTGTGAAGCGACTCCCCTGCAGGTGGGGAGCCGGGATACTTACAACAGTCTTTGCGCTTTGTGCCACCTGCGCTTAACCCGCTACCGCCCGACTCCCAACTTTATTTTAAATCCCTATTTCTTTTTTTTTTTTTTGCCAGAGAACTGCTCAGCTCTGATTTATGGTGGTGCAAGGGATTGAACCTGCGACTATGAAGCCTCAGGTATGAGTCTCTGCATCACCATTATGCTATCTATCCCCACCCACAATTACCTTTATTACCAGCAGAGCCACTGGCCCTTCAGTGAAGGGAGCAGTTATGGGTCACACAGCCACAAGCAGGGAGGAGGAACAGTGCCCCTCTTCTTCTGCCCCGAGACTCCCAAGATTCCCAGTCCTGAGGGACATGCTTAAGGGAGAGCTGAAAGCAGGTGTGTCCCAGGAAGGTGGCTCAGAGCAGGGCAGCCCCAGCGGAGATGATGCTGAGGCTCAGGTACGGCAGGACACCACCTACCCCTCCAAGTCCTAGCCCCTGGAAGTTGTGTGTGTCGCCCTCTGATGGAAGGGCCCCACTCTCGATTCAGGTGGCGGCATCTGAGAGGCAGGCGGCCATGGCGGGTCCCAGGGAGCTGTCCGCAGGTCCTGGAGATGGTGGCTACCTGAGTTTTCAGCCTCCAGCTTTACAGTGACCTGTCACAGGGCTAGCTTGAGCTGGCTTCATGGAGGTCCCCCAAGGTCAAGCTGGCTTCCCAGTGAGCTGGAGGAGCTGTGGAGATAGGACTTCCCCAGTCACCTGAGCCTGGCCACCAGGACAAAGGAAACTGTATTCTGAGCAGGAGGCCCTGAGAGGCTGGGGTGAGGGAGGGGGCTGGCATCCTCTCATGACTCACCTGGTGCTCTCCTGTCGGGGATGACCTCACAGTCCTTGCATGTGACCCTCTGATGCTGGCACAGTCTCCACTGTCCATTGCCACCATCCTCCTGGACGTCCTGGCCAGGGACGCCTGGCTTGGTTTCGATGGAAAGTTTGACTTGGATGAAGGCAGGACCTAGCTTCCGACAGGTCCACAGCCAAGTCCTCCCTCTGTAAGGCCACAGTGAGACTTTCCGGTTTCTCCTCAAAGTATTTTCCAACTTTAGTTTTACTTGCTCAGATTGTAATCTATAAATGCCCCTTATGTCCTAGGGGATCAATTCCAGTCTCAGATCACGGGCAGTGTGGGGACATGGCAGAAGGCCCCCAAACTCACAAAGTGTGGCTGAGAGCTGGGAGATATCGTGGTGGTGGCCCTCCAATAGTGAGGGCCGGATCACCCCAGACTGCCCCCAGCAGCACTGGCAGCCAGAACTGAGTAGTTCTGACCCCTCTCATGGAAAACAGACAAAAATCCTGGGGCTGGGAAGACAGCATAATGGCTATGCAAAACAACTCTCAGGCCTGAGGTTCCAAGGTCCCAGATTCAATCCTCCATATGCCAGAGCTGAACAGTGCTCTGGTCTGTCTCATGGAAAATAGACAAAAATACCTCAGCGGGGCGGGGTTATGCATAATGGTTATGCAAAGAGGCTCTGGTGCCTGAGTTTCCAAGGGCACAGGTGAGTTTCCAGGGTCCCAGGTTCAATCCTCCACACCACCACACCATAAGCAGGAGCTGAGCAGTGCTGTGGTTTGGAAAAAAAAGAAAAAAAGCCCTTCGGGGAGGGAGGCCAGACGTCGGGCCTCGAGGTGGCCCCCCAGCGCAGCTCTTACTCGGCGGTGGGAACCTCAGTCCGCGTCCCGGGTTCGGGGCGCCGGCTGGACGGTCGGGTCAGCAGGGCGGCCACAGGAAGAAGTGGGGCGGCGGCGGGAAGGCGGGCGGCGGCCAGGGCTCGCGGGGCGCGGGCGGCAGCAGCACCCCAAAGGCGGAGGGCCGCGCGGGCAGCGGGGGCAGCGGGTGCGGGGGCGTCTCGTCCAGCAGCGGCGGCCTTCCGCGGGCGCCCACAGGCCCGGGCACGGCGTGAAGGGCGGCGGCGGGCAGCGGCGGCAGCGGCAGGTGCGCGGGGGGCGGCGCGGGCGCGGGCAGGCGCGGCAGCCCCTGCAGGGCGAGCGCGGCGGCGGGCGGCGGGGGCGCGCAGGCGGCGGGCGGCAGGTCGGGCAGCGCCAGGTACGCGCCGGGGCCCCAGGGCGCCAGGGGCTCGGGCCGCCGCGGGAGCGCGGGCAGCGGCGGCAGCTCGGCCAGGGCCAGCGTGCGGGGCGCGGGCGGCGGCGGGCTCGGGCCGGGCGGCAGGCCGGGCAGCGGCGGGTGCGGCAGTGCGGGCGGCGGGGTCCGCGGCAGCGACGCGCGGTCCCGGCCCCGCCGTGAGCGGACCCGGCCCAGCCGCGGGTGCGAACGCGAGCGGGGGAGCCGCGCCGCCAGCTTGGCCTTCGCCTTCGCCGCGGGTCCCGGCGGACGTCCGACCGGGAGCTGCGACCGGTCGCTCGGCGGGTCGCCCAGCCAATGCGGAGCCTGTGCGCGTCCCTCCGCGGACGGGACGGCGAATCAGAAGTGGCAGCGCTCCCTGGCTCAGCCAATCGTGGACATCCATGCTGCCTCAGACCACGCCCCCTCCGGGAGCCTGCGCTGGTCCTGACGTTTTGGCCCCGGCTCCGCACCTGCAGGGAAGTCGCTTCACAAGCGGTGGGTGAAGCAGGTCCGCAGGTGCTTTTCTCTCCCCCTCTCTGTCTTCTCCTCTCTCCATTTCTCTCTGTCCTATACAACAACAATAACTAAAACAACAAGGGCAACAAAAGGGAATAATAAATACTTAAAAATAAATAAATAGGGAGTCAGCGGTAGTGCAGCGGGTTAAGTGCAGATGACGCAAAGCGCAAGGACCGGCATAAGGATCCCGGTTCGAGCCCCAGGCTCCCCAACCTGCAGGGGAATCGCTTCACAGGCAGTGAAGCAGGTCTACAAGTGGCTATCTTTCTCTCCCCCTCTCTGTCTTCCCCTCCTCTCTCCATTTCTCTCTGTCCTAACAAAGACGATCAGTAACAACAATAATAACTACGATAATAAAACAACAAGGGCAACAAAAGGGAACAGATAAATATTTTTAAATAAATAAATAAATGGTGCAGGGCTGGCCATCTCTGAATCAGAGCTCAGGAAGGTAGCTCGGCTCCCAGTTGATAACCGTGTTGCAGTCATCCTTGGGAATAATTGGCTTCCGTGTTTCTGGGTGAGTTATATGTAACTGAGGTGAGGAGATAAAGGATCTGGTCACTCTGAAACTGATATTGGGTTACTTCACTGACTTTTTTTTAAATTTCTTTATTGGGGAATTAATGTTTTACATTCAACAGTAAATACAATAGTTTGTACATGCATAACATTCCCCAGTTTCCCATATAACAATACAACCCCCACTAGGTCCTCTGTCATCCTTCTTGGATCTGTATTTCCCACCCACCCACCCCAGAGTCTTTTACTTTGGTGCAATAACTGACTTTTTTAAAAAAATATTTTATTTATTTATCAATGAGAGGGATAGGAAGAGAGAAAGAACCAGACATCAGTCTGGTACATGTGCTGCCGGGGATTGAACTCAGGACCTCATGCTTGAGAGTCCAATGCTTTATCCACTGCGCCACCTCCCGGACCACTTTTTTTTTTCTTTATTGGAGGATTAATGGCTTTTTTTTTTTTTTTTTTTTTTGCCTCCATGGTTATTGCTGGGGCTCGGTTCCTGCACCATGAATCCACTGCTCCTGGAGGTTTTTTTTTTTTCCCTTTTGTTGCCCTAGTTGTTTTATCATTGTTGTAGTTATTATTGTTGTTTTTATTGCTGTCATTCTTGGATAGGACAGAGAGAAATGGAGAGAGGAGGGGAAGACAGAGGGGGGAGAGAAAGATAGACACCTGCAGACCTGCTTCACCGCCTGTGAAGCAACTCCCCTGCAGGTGGGGAGCAGGGGGCTCAAACTGGGATCCTTATGCTGGTCCTTGCGCTTCCTGCCACATGCGCTTAACCCGCTGCGCTTCTGCCTGAACTCCCAGATCTCTAGTCTTACTGAGCACTGGTCAAAGAATAAATTACAAGGTGTTACACAGGTTACACAGGCATCTGGGAAGGCCTAAAGAAATGAGAGATTGTGGTCCAGGAGGTGGCGCAGTGACAAGGCTTTGGACTTTCAAACATGAGGTCCTGAGTTTGATCCCCTGCAACACATGTGCCAGAGTGGTTTGTGGTTCTTTCTCCTCCTGTCTTTTTTTTTTTCTAAATGTTTTATTTATTTAATGAAGATAGAAGGAGAGAGAGAAAGCACCAGACATCGGGGCCAGGTGGTGGCACACCTGGTTGAGCGCACGTTACAGTGCGCAAGGACCCAGGTTCTAGCCCCTGGCCCCCACCTGCAGGGGGAAAGCTTTGCAAGTGGTAAAGCAGTGCTGCAGGTGTCTCTCTGTCTCTCTCCTTCTCTATCACCCCCTTCCCTCTCAATTTCTGACTTTCTCTCTCCAGCAAATAAATAAAGATTAAAAAAAAGAAAGAACCAGACATCACCCCGGTACATGTGCTGCCAGGGATTGAACTCAGGACCTCATGCTTGAGAATCCAATACTTCATTCACTGCGCCACCTCCCAGATCACTCTCCTCCAGTCTTTCTCATAAATAAATAAAGTTTTTTTTTTTAATGAGAGCTTAAGGTCACTAACTGTAATAGAAAATACATATACATATATATATGGTTTGTTTTTATCAGAGCACTGATCAACTTTAGTTTCTGGTGGTGCTGGGGATTGAACCTGGGGTATATGGTGTCCTAGGCATGAAAGTCTTTTTTGCAACATTATGCTATCTCTCCAACCCTGATTATAGATTTAAACATGAACAATCCAATCCACCAGTTCTCTAATTTGGACTCAACTCCCCCACACCACAGACAGTGACCAGGTTTCCTCGAGGACAGTCCTGAGTCCACTCTGGCCCGAGGGTCTCTGCAAGCCCAGCTGGCACTTGCTGGAGTAATGAACAGCTGCAGACACAGGAGCCAGAGGGACACAGGTCTTTATTAAGAGACTGCCTGCAGGTGACCATCCAGAGGGCTGTCTTGGCCTCAGAGACACAGTCTGGGTGCCTGGTGCAGCGGCCTGAAGGGAGCAGACAGGGAGCAGGGCATCAGGGCCTGTGCTCACCCCTTCTTCACCCTAGACCCCAGGGGTGGTCAGCCTGAGAGGTTCCCTCAACAGGCTGGGGGTGTGCCCTCACCTCAGTAGCCATATCCTAGAGGGTGGCTGCGGCTTCTCTTCGCCTTGAGGTTCCCTGCGCACAGGCAGGAGGGTTAGGAGACTCCTCCCACCCGTGTCTCCCCAGTCCTTGGGGGCCCCCACTCACCAAAGGATCCAGGACCCAGCTCTGCCTTCAGCTGCCCATAGGGCCCTGGGGGAGGGAAGGACATGGGGCACTGAGTCCAGGTGGCTGTCACCTCCAACTGAAGCAGCAACCAGGCTCAAGGCTGGTCACCTCTCCTCCCTCCAGCCCACCCCATCCATCTCTCCTTTCTCCCACCAGCACCCATATTTGCACCTCAGCAGGCCCTAATCTCCTGTCCCCCCAGATCTGTTACCTGGCTGAACCCCAGCCCACTCAGGCTTTGCAGCAGCCCCCCCAAAGCTGCAGGGAGGGCCAGGGGAGTAGCTCACGAAGGCAGCTTGAGCTGTGAGGAGAAGCTGCCCTGAGCACACCACCTGCACCCAGGGTCCCTCAGTCTGGGGCCTTGGACCCCCACCCACTCCACCGGGCCTCCCATTCGCTGGCTAGGGCTCCCTGAGTTCACTACCTACCATTTCCTTCTGGGGCAGCACCTGCCACTTTGGGGTACCCCACGGCTTCTCCATATGCTGTAAGAGACCAGAGTCACCCTGCCCAGCCCGACGTCCGTCCCTCCCTCCTCTGCTCACTGTCTCCTGGCCCCACTCACCAATCCTAAAGCCGTTGGTCCTGGGGAGCCCTGATGAAGACAAAGGTCAGGATAGGGCAGGGGCTTCTTAGGGCCCACCTCCTACCCCTAGTTACCTGGCTGTGGCTGGGCCTCCAGGAAGGGCCCTGCTCCCAGACCCGCTGAGCCATAGCCTAAGCCTGCAGTAGAGATTGGGAGTGGGGTGCAGGGATGGGGGGCTCTCAGTACACCCTGTGTGGGTGGGTGGGCATGTCCCACCATTGGGTGACCACCCCTCCCCATGAGGCAACTGTTTCCCCCACTGACAGAATGGGTAAAGGAGAAAGGGACAGCCAGGTGACAGAGGATCTTCCCTGAAGGGGGGGGGCGCTACGACTCACCCACTTTCTGGGGCTTGAGGCCACCACCACCAAAGCCTAGGGGAGAGGAAAGCAGGGTGAGAGACTTGGGGGTGTGGCCCCTCCTCCCGCTAGGGAGGAGCTGGGAGCCTGTAAAGAATGAGCCCGGGGGGCCAGGTGGTGATGCGCCTGGTTGAGCGCACGTGTTACAGTGCACAAGGGCCCAGGTTCAAGCCCCTGGTCCCCACATGCAGGGGGAAAGCTTCACGAGTGGTGAAGCAGGGCTGCAGATGTCTCTGTCTCTCTCCCTCTTTATCTTCCCCTCCCCTCTCGACTTCTGACAGTCTCTAGCCAACAAATAAAGATAATTTTTATGACGCAAAGTATAAGGACCAATGTAAGGATCCCACTTCAAGCCCCCGGCTCCCCACCTGCAGGGGACTCGTTTCACAAGCGGTGAAGCAGGTCTGTCTTTCTCTCCCCCTCTCTGTCTTCCCCTCCTCTCTCCATTTCTCTCTGTCCTATCTAACAACGATGACATCAATTACAACAATAAAAAACAATGGCAACAAAAGGGATAATTAATTAATTTAAAAAAGATAAAAGAATGAGCCGATCAGGGGGACCTCAGACCTCCCCTGCCTGGGAGGCCAGGCCTGGGACAAGGTGCGGGGTTGGGGGGCACTGACCTGGGAAGCCGTGGCTCTGCACTGCGGATGGGGGCTGGGACTCGGGGAGCGCCGGCGTGGGGGGCCGGGGGAGGTGCTGGACACGGGCTCCCCTGCTGCAGGGACCTGCCGGGGCGGAGGGCATGAGGCCAGCCGCGGACCCCGCTGCCTCACCTGGCTGGGCGCCCAGCCGGGTGCCACCGCCGAAGCCTGGAGAGGAAAAGCAGAGGTGAGGGCGAGGAAACGCGGCCCGAGGTTCTGGAAGGCGGGCGTGAAAGGCCGCTCTCACCCGGCTTCTGGGGCTTCACACCGGCTCCCGGCCCTGCGGGGAGACACCGAGACCCCTGAGTCCCCGCTCACCCTGCGCTCTCTCACCCCCCCCGCGCCCCCTAGCGGCCCACGAGGCCCAGGCAGGTGCCCTGGGACGGAGAGCGGGAGGCGGGACCAGACAGCTGAGCTCCCCCAGGCCACCCCCCACCCCGCGCAAGCACTGGGGCGACCCCGCCCCGTCACCTGGCAGAGCCCCGAGGCCGGGGAAAGCTCCAGCGCCCAGCCCATTCCTGTAAACTGGGGGGAGCGATAGTTTATGAGGAGACAGTGAGGCGGTCCCCGCAGCTGCAGGGGCTCAATCCACAGATGAAGAGCTGCCCCCCATTCTTACGGTCAACCCGAGTTGGCCGCCTGTCCCCCCGGCTCTCATCGTCTGTAGGTTCAGCTCGGCCGCAGCCCCTACCAGGCTGGAGAGGTGACCCCATACCCCTCCAGCTTGGGCTTCCATGGGCTCCCTTCCTCGGGGGTGGGGGCTGTGACTCTCCAGCACGGGCTGCACCCCAGCCCCACCCCCAGGACTGAGCGTTTTCTTTAGGAAGCCTCGTTAACATAACAAGCCTCCCTATCTCTCCAATCGCCTAGAACATTCCTGAGGGGGGGCTCTTTCTGGAGAGGGAACCAGTGTGTTTCTCTGCACGGATAGCATGTGGGTAGGGGACCTGGCTTCTGGGGCCATGTAGCCTGTTGGAGAAATGGGAGAAGCCGGTGAGGGGCCCCTCGCCCATCCCAGGACCCCCCCATCTCCGTCTACAGCTCAGGACCACCATGGTGGGGGCTTGGGGAGGAGGCCTCAGATCTGGGTGGGGGGCAGGGAGCTGGCCACCTTTTCTCCTAGTGTAAGAGCCAGAAGTCCTGCCCCCCCCCCCCACACACACACACTGCTATCCTGTAAGGTGCCACCCTCTCCAAATCCGGAGACCCCCAGAGAACTTCAGCACCGGGTGGGGTGAAGACCTCCCTCCCTCCACAATGCCAGTACCTGCTCCGTAGCCATTCTGGGCTGGGGCGCCTGTGGGGGCACCCCAGTTGAGGCAGGGGGTGAAGCACCCCCTTGCAGAGCAGACCAGACCTTCCTCGCCTCCTCACCCACTGTCTCCCTAGAAAGGAGGTTCCCACCTCAGCGCCCCCCCCCCAGTCCTACCTGGCTGGGGTCCCAGTCTTCCCAAATCCTCAAAGCACAGATGAGGTGGGGGATAGGGGTCGGGGGCAGACAGAGGGGAGCTCACCTGATTTCTGGGGTTTCAGACCCCCTCCAAAACCTGGGGAAGGGACAGGGCAGGTGAGGGTCCCAGGCCCCACCTCTGGGACCCTCCAGACCCCTGGGCCTCCCCCACACACCTGGCCCACAAGGGGGTGACAGGCTGAGCCAGAGGGGAAACCCCTTTCCTTGCTTCCCCTTCCACCTGGGGTGTGGGGTGCAGAGGATACACCAGGACAGGGACCACCTGGCTTTCTGGGCTTCATGCCCCAGCCTGGAAAGACCAAGGAAGCAGGTGCAGGACTCAGTCCCCTAGACCCTCCTGCCTCTGCCTACCTGCCCCATAGCCGTTTGGCATGGCCAGACCTGTGGGAAGAGGAAGGAAGTTGTTGGAGTCTGGCTGAGGTAGGGGAGAGGGTCGACACCCCCCCCCTTAGACCAAGCCAGAACCCTGGGCTCCTGGAGTCTTGTCTACAGCTCCCCTCAACCATCCATCAGTGTCCCCTCTGAGACCTGGCAGGAGAGGCCACAGGGACCCTCGTCCAAGGCCTCCAAGTCTCACCTGGCTGGGCTTGCAGTCCCTGTGCAATTCCGAATCCTGAGGGCAGGGTGGGGTGGTGATATGTGCATGAAGTGGGTTGGGGCTGCAAACTTTGGGGGAGATAGCGACAGACAGGAGAAGGCTCACCTGGCTTCTGGGGTTTCATGCCCCCTCCAAAACCTGGAGTAAAATGGGGGTCAGGTGAAGGAGAGACACAGGATCTCCCATCTCAGTCACTCCAGGACCCCAGAGTCAGCTCCCCCACCCCCCCACCCCCCATACCTGGAAGCCTATGAGGAGGCAGGTAAGTGGGCTGATGGGTAGTTCCCCTTCAGGGTCAGGACAAAGCCCAGTGTCCTGGAGGCTCCCCCTAACTGCTCAGCCTTCTCTCTGAGGCCTAGGCTGGAGGGGACACCCAGAGGGGACCCCACTCCAAAGCCACCCACCCCCAAGTCTCACCTGGCTGGGCCCCCAGCCTGTTTCCATTCCTGAATCCTGGGGGGCAGATCAGATTTAGGGGAGTGTGAGTGTGGGGAGGGAGGATGGGTTTGAGGAGCGGAGGCAGGCTTAGCTGAGCTCACCTGGCTTCTGGGGCTTCATGCCCCCTCCCAAACCTAGGGAAGCAGGGGTCAGGGGAGGTATCGCCCTCCCATGTCCCTAATGTAGGGGGAGAGAAGGGACCATCTGGGGCCCCACTTCAACCCCCCTGGGGCATTGGGTCCCACTGGTGGGTGTCACTAACACTACCCATGCTGGACAGACAGGAGGTGGACTCCAGTGCCCCTGCCCCCCAGCATCAGCCCTGCGACCCAGCCTTGGAGCTTACCAACTTTGTGCCCCCACTATCCTCTCCTGGGTGCCCCCTAGGGCACTCCCAGCCCCACACCACCCCTTGTCCCCACCTACCAGGAGGCCCCTGTGGTAACAGTTCCTGGGGGAAAGGGCACTGCTCACCTGGCTTCTGTGGTTTCAGGCCTTCCAGACCTGAGGAGATGAGGAGACTGTCTCCCTGTCCATCCATCCTTCTGTGCCTGAATCCCCTGCCCCCATCAGTGTCCCAACCCACACAAGCCTCACCCCCCCAGCCCCCACCAAAGGCTTCTAGACTCCAGGCCTCACCTGGCTGGGCTCCCTGCCCATTCCTGAGTCCTGGGGAGACACCTGGCTTCTGGGGTTTCCCACCTCCTCCAAAGCCTGGGGCAGGGTGGATGAGCAGGTGAGGCCCCCTGGAGCCCTTCACCTTGCCCCGAGCTCCCACTTCTTTGCCGCCCCCCGCCCCTCCAAGTTATAAGGAACTGCCAACACAGGGGGGTGGGCACCTTAACCTCTCCCCAGCCTGCCTAGCAGGTAGGGCAGGGACACTGAGGCAGCCCCTCACAGCCGTCTGTGCCCCTCACACTGCCACCCCCATGGTTCTGGCTGGCTCCTGGGCCCAGTAGGACTGAAGCCAAAGTCAGTCAATGGCCAGGCCTGGCTCCTACAGCCCACAGCCTGTCTGCTGGAAGCCCGGGACTCCTCCCCATTTCTTTTTGTTTGTTTGTTTGTTGTAATGAAAGAGAGTAGATACAGAGGGAAAGATACAGAGAGACAGAGACACCAGAACACTGCTCAGTTCTGGCTTATGGTGAGGCTGGGGATTGAACCTGGGACCTCAGCGCCTCAAGCTTGAAAGGCTTTTGCATAGCCATTATGCTGTCTCCCCAGCCCTACTCCCCATTTCTTACCTGGCTGGGCCCCCAATCCATTGCCAAGGCTTGGTCCTGGAGGGAAGGGGGGCTGGGTCTTAGAGGGCAGACAGAGATGGCTGCGGAGGGTGGGGGCGGGGGACTGCCTCCCCAAGCCTGGGGTGACTGCTCAGCCCCCTTGAGGACCCTATCCCTCCCCACCATGCTTCCCTCCCTACTTCCTAGAGCACCCCCATCCCCTCTCACCTGGTGGGACTCCCACTCTTGGGAAGAGCCCAGCTCCCATCCCATTGCCAAATCCTGGGGAGACCAAGGGAAGGGGACTCAGGGGTGGGCAGGGGCAGGGGGTAGAAACAGGACAGAGAGCAGCACTTACCTGGCTTCTGAGGTTTCAGGCTCCCTCCAATTCCTAAGAAAGAAAGTCCAGACTCAAGAGAGCCCGCAGCTCCCCTGAACCCCCAAAGCCCAGACCCCAGTCTACACCTGGCCCCTGGCTGTTGGGAGCCACAGACCCTGTGGCTACATGGGAGGCAGAACTGAGCCAGTGTGGCCTGGCGGGGTGGGGGATGTGTGTCTGGGATTCCAGCCGTTCCCAGGGAGCATGCCAGCAAGAACATGGAGACACGGAGGTGGGGCCCCATCACCCCAGCATGGGACTTAGTCACTGGTGACAGAGTAGGCCCTGGAGCGTGTCCCTGTGAGAGATGGGGACAGAAAGACACCTGGACCAGGAGAGATGGAGGCAGAGAGATACCAGGGGATTGATACAGGAGGCAGAGACACCTAGGGGGCACTTTCCCCTCCCCTGGCTCCTGAGGTCTCATCCTGGGCCTGGGGAGAGAGGGTTGAGGTGCCCCAGCTCCACAGACACTGGGGGTGGCCTGGCCCCTCACCTGGAAGCACTCCAGCCCCTGGGAAGGCCCCGACTCCTTGACCATTTCTGCTTTCAGGTCCTGGGGACACATATGGAGTCAGTTAGGCATGGGGACACAGGAGGAGGGTGGGAGCTCAAGTGGGGGGGTTCTCACCTGCTTTGGGAGGGCTCATGCCACCTTCCAAGCCTGGGGGAGACAAAGGCTAAGTGCCCATCCCCTCTCCCCCCATCCCCCACCCCGTGGGCTCCCTGATGATACTGATTCTGCCCCCGCTGGTGCTCTCACCTGGCTGGGTGCCCAGCCCTGGGAAGACCCCAGCTCCTGGCCCATTCCCATATCCTGGGGAGACAAAAGGAAGAGTGAGGGGCAGGGCTTCAAAGAGAGCCAGCCAGATGGGCAGAGTGTGGGGGGCTTACTTGGCTGCTGGGGCTTCACACCCCCTCCAAAGCCTGGGGGGAGGTGGGGCTCTGAGCAGTGCAGAGACCCCATCTCCTTGGCCTGCCAAGTCCTGTTCCCCAGGGCCACTCACGGGGGAGACCCCTTCTCCAAGGAGAGTCACCAGCAGTCCCAGGTGGTAAAGTCTCCAGTACTTACCCCCCACCCACCCCCAGTCCATGTCCCCCACCACCTCCCAAGATGGCCCTGGCTGACAGCCTACCCACAGCCCCCCTCCCCCTTGGGAGATAGGTCAGGAGAGCAGGCAGGAGTGAGAAGAGGGGGTGCTCACCTGGCTTCTGGGGCTTGGTGCCCCCTCCAATGCCTGAGGAGGAAGTGGGGATCCAGTGAAAGTCTGAGGAGACCCCCTTTTAGACACACCCTTGGATCTGATCCTGCCTACCCACTCTGCCTGTGCCGAAGCCATTCTGAGCTGGAGGGCCTGTGGGGAGGAGGGGTGTGTGGGGAGGTTTGGGGGCTCAGGCAGACTGGGGGCACCTGGCTCAGAGTGTGGGGGACCTGGGCAGTGGGTGAGAGTCCCAGGGTTCTACTCTGTCCTTTCTCCCTAGCCCCTCCCAGAGGCCCCAGGTCTGAGACACAGGGTGTGCAGGAGAGCATGTCCTTGATCACTTTTTAGGGGAAACCTGCGGGGGAGGGGGGCAAGGTGGTCGTCTGTGTCCCCACAGGTGTCTGAGGTGGCTGCCTTTCCAGCCCCAACCCCACTGCCCCCCTTACCTGCTCCCAGGCCCCAGGGGGGAGCATAGCCTGTGGAGGGGAGGAGAAGTTGAGCCTAGTGCTGTGGGGTTAGGGGCCACGCTGGCATGTGGGGTGACACAGGAGGGAGCCAAGGCTGGATTTTGATGCTGTCACCCTCCAAGTGAGCGAGTTTGCTGCCATCAGCCATCTTCTGGCCCAAGTTCCCAAGTTCCCAAGCCCTGGGGCTCTCCCAGTCTCAGCTCTGTTCCAACAACTGAGCTGCCACAGACCCCTGGGGGACATGGAAGCAGCCTGGCAGGAGCAGTGCAGGCTCAGGGTGGGGACCCCAAGACAGAGAGAAGGAGGTTCCAGATGCCCTCACCTCCCTGCAGGCTGTGAGATAACAGGCAGAGCAGCAGAAGGCCCAGTGCAGAAGCTTGGATGCCCATGGTGTCTGAAGAGTAGGGGACAGGGTGCCCCTCAGCCTTTAAATGCCCTGCCATGGGCCTCCCTCAGGCCTCCAGCTGCGAGGAGGGGCCAGCCCCCACCTAGTCCTCTGCCCCTCATCCATCAGGGGTGCTGACAGCTGGGACAGGCCCCTCCACCCTGGCGCCAGGCCTCAGGCACACACTCCCCTCAGCTGGCAGCCAAGACAGGCAGGTGCCCCCAGGCACAGCCGCACACAGCTGGGGAGGGGGCGCGGGGCCAGGGCCTGGGGCCAGGCTACAGAGTCAGCCCTGCTTAGTGTGTGTGTGTGTGTGTGTGTGTGTGTGTGTGTGTGTGTGTTGGGTGGTGACTGTCCAACTGCTGCCTGCAGAAAGCCCTCCCAGTTTAGCTGTGATTTGGGGGACTGACTCTGGGGTTGCTGCAGTGGGTGCTGCTTCTTGGGGTGCAGGCTCACAAATTCTGGGAGGAGCGGGGGGTGAGGAGTTGGTGGGGGGCAGAAATGGGGAGCCAGCACCAGCACTGCCCCCCCCCCGTCTGGGGCCTCCCCAGCTGGCAGGATAGCAGTGACTTAATCCCTGGACACAGTTCCAGAGCCCCATGTCCCTCCTGTCCCCCTGCTCAGAGCCCCACACCCCTGTACCCCCTGCATAGCCAGCGTTCCTGGCACCTCTGGGTGTGGCTCCAGTCCAGCAGAGAGGCTCCAGGCAGGAGTGGGCACCCTGAGGACCAAGATCACCCCAGCACACAGTAAGTAGAGCTTTCACCGAGCCCCCCACTCAGGGTCTTCTCCCCGCACGGACCAAGATCACCCAGCACACAGTAGAGCTTTCACCGAGCCCCCCACTCAGGGTCTTCTCCCCGCACGGACCTCTTTTTGCTCACCCTGCCTGCCCTTCGTGGGACACCTGCGGGCCTTGCACACAGCACCCCCACAGCTCCTTCCCTTCTAGCACATCCCCTCAGTGAGGACCCGAATCCTGTATGGGAGGGGCTGCCCCCAGGGCTGGTGGTCTGGGGGGCGGCTTCTGACCTTCATTCCACAGCTGGGGAAATATACAGCGAGGTGAAGAGTTTGGACTGGGTCAGAAAACTCCTAAGCAGGGGGCAGGGGGGAGGTTGGCATGGAGCCCTGAGCCTAGGGTCCGCCACTCTGTGTCTGCTATCCTCCACTCATCTGACTCCCCAGACACTGCGTCACTCTGCCTATCACACACTGCATGAGGTGGAGGCCACGTGGCCTGAGGGAGAGGAGGGCCCTGTGGGGTGCAGGGAAGGCCCTAGACCTGGAGGACACACAGGCAGGAGGTCCAGGCCGGGTGCCTGCATGGCCACTGCCAGGGTGGAAGCCAGTGTCCCCACCACTGCCAGGCTGTCTGGGAGCTGGCACAGGTCAGTGGGAAGTGCCAGCCAACCTGGGGCCATGGCCAGCTGTGGGCACCCTGCAGTGCTGCCACACCCACCCCTAGCACTGCCAAGGTCCCCAGGGCACCCCCAGCCCTGACAGAGCTCAGGCTTGGGTTCTCCTGGCCCCAGGCATGAGGGAACATGTCCCAGGCATGAAGCACGCAGCCCAGCCCCAGGGAAAGCAGCAGCTTGGAGGAGCCTGAGCTCTGGAGTGGGCCACAGCACTGAGGGACTCTAGATGTGGCTCTGAGATCCAGGAAACAAGTGGCTGACATGGTGGGAATGGTGTGCAGTGGGACATAATGCAAAAGACATGATGCATAATACAAGGACTGCCACAAGGTTCGAGCCCCCGGCTTCTGCCTGCAGGGGAGTCGCTTCACAAGCAGTGAAGCAGGGCTGCAGGTGTCTTTCTCTCCCCTTGTCTATCTCCCCTCCTCTCTCAATGTCTCTCTGTCCTACCCAAGAATAACAACAAGAGTAACAACAATAGAAAAAAGATGCCTCCAGGAGCAGTGGATTTGTAGTGCTGGCACCGAGCCCCAGCGAGAACCCAGGAGGCAAAGAAAAAAAAAACACTGGTGGAGACTGGGGAACTAAAGGCCCGAGTCACCACCCCTCTGCTCCTTCAGATCCCTGGGACACCCACCCAGGCACCCCCAGACCTTGCAAAGCTTCCTGTGGGCTGGGAGATGGCTCACTCGTGTCAGTCGAGTGCACACTTTGACAAACAAGAGGACCTGGATTCAAGCCCCTGGCCACCACTTGGAAGCACCACGTTAAAGGAAGCTTCAAAAGCAGTGGAGTGGTGTGGGGCTGTCTCTCACTCTGTTTGGCGAATCATCATGATCACCACCACCACCATCATCCCCTGGGAAGATAGAAGACCTGACCTCTCGGTCTCCTCACCACCTGTCACCTGGTGCAAGTGTGAGACCGGCTACAGACTCAGCAGCTGCAGACAGAAGACAGTGGCACCCTCCCTCATCTGCACGAAGCCACTAGACAGTGGCGCCCTCCCTCATCTGCACAGACACTAGACAGTGGCGCCTCCCTCATCTGCACAAAGCTGCTAGGAAGGGAAGGCAGTGGGAAATGGGGTGGCTACCGGGGCTACCCTTTGTCCTGTGCTGGTCTCCATTTGGGGTTGTTTCTTGGTCTTTTCTTTTCCTTACAGTTCATTCTATCATTTCAATAAAATATAATTGACTTAAAAATTTTTTTAATCATCTTTATTTATTGGATAGAGACAGCCAGAAATCAAGAGGGTGGTAGAGAGGGGGAGGAACAGAGACACACCTGCAGCACTACTTCACCACTCGCAAAGCTTCCCCCCTGTAATACGTGTGCTCAACCAGGTACACCAGCACCCAGCCCCTGACTTTTTTTTTTTCCCTCCAGCGTTATCGCTGGTGCTCAGTGCTGATCCTATGAATCCACTGCTCCTGGAAGCCTTTTTTCTATTTTATTGGATAAGACAAAGACATTGAGAAGGGAGGGAGAGAGGATGATAGACACACACTGCAGGCCAGCTCATAGCTTGTGAAGTACCTCCCCCCCCCCCCGCATGTGGGGAGCCCCAGAGCTCAAACCCAGATCCCTGCGTGGGTGCTTGCGCTTAGTACTTGCGTTTAACTGGGTGTGCCACCAGCCAGCCCCCTCCAGGAGAACTTTGCAGTTTCACTTTACAGTTTAAGCACTGCTCAGCTCTCACATAGGGGGTTCAGGCATGGAACCTGGAGCCTCCTGAGACCTCAGGCCTGGGAGTCCTGTGCTCAGTTGTGAGTACCCCTCCCCCATCAGGGCCCTGGGACTTAGGGAGCCCGAGCAGCCCTGTGGCCAGTGACCAAGCCCGGGCTTCACGCGCTGAATCTGCTGAGCTTCTCCCGGGTCTCTAGGGATTTTCTTTTCTTTTTTTCAGATTAAAGTCCCTTTGGTTTTCCTTCCAGACGTTTTGGGTTTAGGGCCTGTGGGGAGAGGCTGGTGGATGCTTCTCCCTGAGCCAAGGGGCTATGGCGGTGACTGGACACACGGGGGCGCACAGGGCCATTCCCCGGACTGGAGACTAAGGTGTGTGTGTGGGGGGGGCTTTTATTTATTTATTTATTATTTATTTTCTCCTTTTGTTGCTCTTGTTGTTTATCATTTTTGTTGTTGTTGTTGTTATTGTTGTTGTTGCTGTTGGATAGGACAGAGAGAAATGGAGAGAGGAGGGGAAGACAGAGAAGGGGAGAGAAAGATAGACACCTGCAGACCTGCTTCACCGCCTGTGAAGCGACTCCCCTGCAGGTGGGGAGCCGGGGTTCGAACCGGGATCCTTCTGCCGGTCCTTGTGCTTTGCGCCACCTGCGCTTAACCCGCTGTGCTACCGCCCGACTCCCCCTTTTGTTTTATTTTTATTGCTACCAGGGTTATCGCTGTGACTCGGTGCCGGCACTATGAATGTTTGTTAGTTTGATAGGGTATAGAGAAATTGAGAGGGGTGAAGGACGTAGAGATAGAGAGATACCTGCAGACCTGTTTCACCACTTGTGAAGTGTCCCCCAGCAGGTGGGAAGCAGGGACTTGAACCCAGGTCCTTGTGCATGGAAATGTGTATGCTTAACCAGATATACCACTGCCCAGGCCCCTAGGAGGCTTTTTGTCCCTCTTTGTCCTAGATCTTTGTGACTGGGACTGGTGAGGGAGGTGGGAGAGTGAGTCCAGGATCCCTCTCCTCCAGGGACCTCCTGTGGGCCCAGGCAGCTGATTTGGTTTTATTTTATTTATTTATTTATTTATTGCCTCTAGGGTTATTGCCAGGGCATGGTGCTGCTCAGCGCTATGAATCCACTGCTCCTGGAGGCCTTTTTTTTTTTCTTCCCATTTTGTTGCCCTTGTTGTTGTTATTGGTATTGTTGCCATTGATGTTGTTGGATAGGACAGAGAGAAATTGAGAGAAAAGAGGAGGAGGCCGGGCGATAGCTCAGTAGGTTAAGTGCACATGGAATAAAGCACAAGGACTGGTATAAGGATCCCCGTTCAAGCCCCTGTCTCCCCACCTGCAGCCAGGTCACCTCACAAGCGTTAAAGCAGGTCTGCAGGTGTCTATCTTTCTCTCCCCCTCTGTCTCCCCTCTTCTCTCTATTTCTTTCTGTCCTATCCAACAACGACTACAGCTATAACAACAATAACAATAGCAACTATAAACAACAAGGGCAACAAAAGGGATAAAATGGCCTCTAGGAGCAGTGGATTCATAGTGTAGGCACCGAGCCTCAGCATTAAACCCTGGAGGCAAAAAGAAAAGAAACAGGAGGGGAAGATAAGAGTGGGGAGAGAAAGACTCCTATAGACTTGCTTCACTGCTTGTGAAGTGACCCCCCTTCAGGTGGGGAGCCAAGGGCTTGAACAGAGGTCCTTGCCCTTAGTTCTATGTGCATTTAACCCAAGTGTACTACTGCTCAGCCCCCTTTGTTTTATTTTCAACTAGAGCACTACTCAGTTCTTGTTTATGGTGATGCTGGGGATTGAACCTGGGACCTCAGAGTCTGAGGCACAAAAAGACCATTAAGCTGCCTCCCCATAGGTAGCTACATTGAAAGCCTCAGAACATGCCAGGAGAGGGCTTATTCTTTCTTTCTTTCTTTCTTTCTTTCTTTCTTTCTTTCTTGTTGTAGTTATTATTGTTGGATAGGACAGAGAGTAAAGGAGGAGGGGAAGACAGAGCTGCTTCACCGCCTGTGAAGCGACTCCCCTGCAGGTGAGGAGCAGGGGGCTCGAACCGGGATCCTTACACCGGTCCTTGCACCGGTCCTTGCACCTTACACCACCTGTGCTTAACCCACTGTGCTACCATCCGATTCCCTCTTTCTTTCTTGCCTCCAGGGTTATTGCTGGGGCTCAGTGCCTGTATTACAAATCCACTGCTCCTGGAGGCCATTTCTTTTTTATTTTACCCGCATTGTTACTATGTTTAGTGTTGTTAGTGCTGTTGTTGTTGCCGGATAGGACAGAGATAAATCTAGAGAGGAGGGGAGACACAGGGGGAGAGAAAGACTTGCAGACCTGCTTCACCAGTTGTGAGATGACCCCCCTGCAGGTGAGGAGCTGGGGACTCGAACCGGGATCCTCACTCCAGTCCTTGCGCTTTGAGCTACATGGGCTTAACCCGCTGTGCTGCCGCCTGGCCCTGAGAGGGCTTGTTCTTATCCCACCACGGAGACGCTCTCCAAGGGTGGAAACAGCTTGGAGACAGACAGCAACCCACCCGCGGTTGCTCAGCTTGGCTGGCCTCCCTGACTTCGGGCCCAGCTCTCTCTCCACCATTGGCACTTGTCTTTGCAGTGCGGAAGCATGCAGGCGTGTTACTGAATTTTAATGTTCAGGTCCAGTGAATCACGTTTCGGGAATGCAAAGACCCCTGGAGCTGAGCTGGCAGAAGGGACTGCGTGGCAGGCCTTCCCAGAACCAGCCCGTCGGCCAGAAATGCTAATGGAAGAAGGGGGCCAGGGCTGAATGCGCCCTGTAGGCGGCGCTGGCTGGGAGCCTGGCCTGGTGGGGCATCAAGGAGCCATTGGTACAATCTTGTAACATACTATTAATAATAAATAAAATAAGGGGCCAGGCGGTGGCGCACCTGCTTAAGGCACACATTACAGTGCACAAGGACCCGGGTTCAAGCCCCTGGTCCCTGCCTGCACGGAGGAAGCTTCCCAAGTGGTGAAGCAGGCCTGCGGGTGTCTCCCGCTCTTTCTCCCCCCACTCAATTTGTCTTTTTTTTTTTTTTTTTTTTGCCAGAGCACTGATAAGCTCTGGTTTATGGTGGTGCGGGGGATTGGACCTGGAACTTTGGAGCCTCAGGCATGAGCATTTTTTTTTGCATAACTATTATCTCAATTTCAGTTTCTATCCAACAGTGAATTTAAAAAAAAAAAAAAAATCTCAACTTACATCTCATTTAAAATAAACATTGTGGTCCAGGAGGTGTAACAGTGGATAAAGCATTGGACTCTCTAGCATAAGGCTATGAGTGCAATCCCCGGCAGCACATGTACCAGTCATGTCAGGTTCTTTCTCTCTCTCTCTCCTTCTTTGTCATTAGTAAATAAATAAAATCTTTTTTTTTTTTTTGAGAGAGAGCACTGGTGGTGCAGGGGATTGAACCTGGGACTATGGAGCCTCAGACATGAGAGTCTCTGCATAAACGTTGGGGTCATTGGGCGGGGCCTAATAAATATCTTTTTTTATTCTCTTTTGTTGCCATTTTTGTTGTTATTGTCGTATTTGTTGGATAGGACAGAGAGAAATGGAGAGAGGAGGGGAAGACAGAGAGGGGGAGAGAAAGACAGACACCTGCAGACCTGCTTCACCGCCTGCGAAGCCCCTGCAGGTGGGGAGCTGGGGGCTCGAACCGAGATCCTCACGACGGTCCTTGTGCTTTGCGCCACGTGCGCTTAACCCGCTGCGCTACCGCCCGACTGCCCAATAAAATCTTATAAAATAAAATCTTATAAAATAAAATAAAATAAGGAACAGGTGGGCAGGCGGGTGCGCCCCAGGGTGGTGGAAGCTGCCGCCCGGCCCCCCGCTCGCCCTGCCGGCTCTTGCTGCCTGAGCCTCCAGCCCCCGGGCAAGGCAACAGCCGCGCCGAGTCTCGGAGATAAGTTGTCGGTCCAAGGTCACGCGGCCGGGGAGGAGGTCTCGGGGCGCCCGGAGGGTCCGGGAAGAGGGCGCCGGGCCCCCAGGCCACCACACCCGGGCGAGCGGCGAGCAGTCCCTGCGCCTGCGCGCTCGGAGGGTCCAGCCGGAAGCGCGCGGGGGCGGGGTCGACGACGCTGTCGTCACGGCGTCAGGAGGAACGCGCGCCTCTCATAGGCCGATCCCGGGCGGAGGCGGGGCCGGGCCGGCCCTGGGCGGGGCCTCGAGGCCGGTTTGGAAGTTTTGGCGCGAGCGGACCGTGCGCGCGACCGGGGCCGTTCCCCTGAGAGAGCTCTCCCGGCGGCGGCGCGGCGCAGGACCCCGGCCCGTCCCCGCCTTCCGGGGGCGCCCACGGCCTCCGTCAGCCCGGAACCGAGGGGCTCGCGCCCCGCCCTCCCGCCTCAGGTGAGTCGGACCCGGCCTCGGGTTTCTCCTTCCTCGCGCGGCCCCTCCCTCGGGCCCCTCCCCCGGGCCCCTCCTTCCCCGGGGACCCCACGGACGCCCCTCCCCCTCGGCCCCGCAGACGCCCCTGCCCCTCCCCCTGACGCCCCCTCTGCCCGGCCCCACAGACGCCCCTCCCCTCCCCCTGACGCCCCTTCCTCCCGGCCCCACAGACGCCCCTCCCCTCCCCCCTGACGCCCCTTCCTCCCGGCCCCACAGACGCCCACTCCTCCCGGCCCCCTGAAACCCCCTCCCCCTCCCCGCAGACGCCCATGCCCCTGCCCCCTGACGCCCCCTCCTCCTGGCCCCCACAGACACCCCTTTCCCCCAACGCCCCCTCTCCCACCCTCTGCCCCATAGAGGCCCCCTCCCCCCGCCCCCACAGACGCCCCTCCCCCGCGGGCCCCTCCCCCAGCACCCTTTCTCCTGGAAGTCCCCTCAGCTCCACAGCGCCCCACAGCTTCTACCCGCCACTCCCTATCCCCAGCTGTCCCATCCCACAGCTCCCCCTGTTGGCCCCTCCTTCAGGCAGCCACACCCCTGTAGCCCCCCAGCCGACCCCAGCCCCTCCCCCTCTGCAGCCGTTCTTCCACAGGCGCTGGACCGCCTGAGGGAGGTGGGGGGAGCCCCAGACCCAGGTCAGCCCAGAGGGTGAGACCCCAGAGGCGCCCCCTTCAGGCTCCGCGCAGGGTCGCCCCGGCCAGGCTGGAGGTGCTGGGAGAGACTCTGAGATGGGGGCCCCACGTCCACATGTGTAGACCCCAGAGGTGATGCAGGCGGGAGGAGGGTCTCCAGGGGTGCGGGGTGAATCTTCCAGCCTCCCCTCTGCCCTCCCCCAGGGACAGGGAGGGGGACACGCTTCAGAGGCCCCTGCTGGGCACCCCCACCTGGTACGTTCTGGGCTTTCCCTTCTGGTACACACACACACACACACACACACCACGCACATGCGCACACGCCACATACACACACATACACACCATGTACGCACACACCATGCACACACACCACATACACCATGTACACACACATACACACCAAGTGCATACACACACACACACACCACACTTTATTTTAATGAGAGAAGGATACACAGAGAGACCAGAGCCCTGCATGAGAGCCCTTTGGAGAACCCTCCGCTGTCTCCCCAGCCCACTGAGCCTTGAGTCTAGTTTTGGTTTTGCTGACACCCCCAGCCCCGTCACTGCCCCCGTCCCACTTGTTCTGTCAGTGCCATGTGACCTCGGGCGTTCATCATGTGGCACTCTTCTGACCTGGCCTGCTGTGCAGATCCACAGCCCCGGGCCACGTGTGGAACTCGTTCTCCCACCGGAAAGGTGGGCTGTCCCGCCTGGGAGACACCCCCAGTCACAGCACCGGTCCTTGGAGGGAAGGGTTGGAAGGAGCTAGTCCCTCAGGCGCCCAGCTGTGGCGACAGGGGATGGCGGGCGCCCTGGCCCCCTGCTCTGCCGCCCTTGCTGTCTGTCTCCAGGCAAGCACCACAGGGTTTGATAGGTCCACAGACCCCACTGAAGAGTGCTGGCGTCTTAGTGTAGCCAGTGTTTGACCTGTGAGCCGCCATGTCTCCATCTGGCCAGCAGCCCTCAGTGGCCCTGTAGACCTGGCCTCTTACCCCCTTCCTGGTCTGCCTCCGCCCTGTGCCTGTCCGGGGTCAGGTGTCAGGGTCAGCTGCTGCAGGAACCGCCTTCCTTTTGCTTGCAGGGCAGGTCTGTCCCTGCGGAGTGCGCCCCAGTTGGTTTTATCTTGGGATGTTTTCTGCCTGCTGTTTGCAAGCTCCTGTGGACTTCTGGTTGTGAGAGAATCCCCTCACCCGCATGGCCTGTCTCCGTGGTCTCCAGGGAGGCAGTAGTCCACTGCAGGGAGGCTGGAAGTGAGGGATGTCTTGCAGCTCTCAGTAACCTCCTGCAGGTTTTAAACCCGGTGTGTCTGCCTGTGGCGCTGCCTGCCCAGCTCGGAGTCCTGATCTTTTTTTCCCCAGAGCCCTGCACAGCTCAGGCATATGGTGGTGCAAGGGATTGAACCTGGGGCTTTGGAGACTCAAGCATGCAAGCCTTTTATATAACCCTTATGCTATCTCCCCTACTCTTGTTTGATTTTTTTTTAATATTTATTTATTCCCTTTTGTTGCCCTTGTTGTTTTCTTATTATTGTTGTAGTTATTGATGTTGTCATTGTTGGATAGGACAGAGAGAAATGGAGAGAGGGGGAGAGAAAGACAGACACCTGCTGACCTGCTTCACCGCCTGTGAAGTGACTCCCCTGCAGGTGGGGAGCCGGGGGCTCAAACCAGGATCCTTACACCGGTCCTTGTACTTTGCGCCACCTGTGCTTAACCCGCTGCGCTACTGCCTGACTCCCCCCTTGATTTTTAAAATATCTTACTTATTTGTTAACGAGAGAAAAAGTAAGAGATAACCAGCACATCACTTTGGCACATTCGATGCTGGGGACTGAACCTGGCACTTCATGCTTTAGGGTCCAGCACTTTATCCACTGTGCCACCTCCTGGGCCACTATTATTTTTTAAAATCAGAGCACTGCTCAGCTCTGGCTTCTGCTGTGAACTGCTGTGCTGTCTCCCTGGCCCCCATCCATGATGCCTTTGCCTGTCTGTCCTGCTCTTTCTAGTGGCGGGGCTGCAGCCACATATTTCTCTGCTACTCTGAGACTACTTCCTTCTTCTTTCTTCTTTTTCTTTTCTTTCTTTTTTTTTTTTTTTTTTAATATTTTTGCCTTTTGGCTCATGATTAGTTAACAATTTTTAATATTTATTTATTCATTTTCCCTTTTTGTTGCCCTTGTTGTTTTATTGTTGTAGTTATTATTGATGTCGTCATTGTCGGATAGGACAGAGAGAAATGGAGAGAGGAGGGGAAGACAGAGAGGGGGAGAGAAAGACACCTGCAGAACTGCTCCACCACCTGTGAAGTGACTCCCCTGCATGTGTGGAGCCAGGGGCTTGAACCAGGATCCTTGCGCGGGTCCTTGTGCTTTGCGCCACCTGCGCTTAACTGCTGCGCTACCGCCCGACTCCCTAGACTGCTTCCTTCTGGGGCTGCTGCCAGCACTCCAATCCCCCGCTCCTGGCGAAGGTAGAGAGACAGGAAACCTGCTGTTCACTGTTCATGAAGCATCGCCCCTCCTGTGGGGTCACTGCTAGGTGCAACACTGCTCCGCCCCTCTTCGATACTGTTTCTTTTTTTTTTTTTTTCTTTATTATTATTATTTTTTAACCAGAGCACTGTTCAGCTCTGGCTTATGGTGGTGTGGGGAATTGAACCTGGGACTTTGGAGCCTCAGGCATGAGAGTCTGTTTGCATAACCATTATGCTATCTACCCTCCGCCCTCACCGATAATTGTTTCTTTTCCCTTTTATTTTGGGAGTTCAAGAAGCCACAGGACTTCTTGCTCTCAGTCCTGGCTCCAGGCCCTGCTGCCCTGCACACCTGGCCCGGGTTCCAGCCACCGCGCCGGTTTCCTCTTGCACGGCATCTGCTTATCATTCCTGTCCAGTTGTTGAGATTCTGTGTGATGCGGTATTGCTATGCCTCCATCACTTCCTTCCCAGAGGTTTCAAGTGCTAATTTCCCCCCCCCCCCCAGAGCACTGCTCAGCTCTGACTTGTGCTGAGAATTGAACTTGGGACATCTGGTGCATGAGAGTCTATGGCTTAAACTGCTGTGCCATTTCCCCGGTTTCCTGCTGGGTTTCAGGTAAAGTTCTGTTTTGCAGGAGCCTTGGTGCTCTCTGCCTAGCATAGTGGGTAGAATTGTTCCCTCGTGGGCAGCCTGGAACCTTCCTCTCCAGAGTGATGGGCCCAGCCCAGGGAGTCTGCTAGCGGGGATCTAGCTGACAGCTGAGGTCAGGAAACAAGACAATAGCCAGGAGAGTCAGCCTTCTTTCTAGAGTTGGAGAGTTGGGGACTAGGGGTAGGGGCGAGCCTGGGGATGCACAGGCAGCCTGAGTGGCCTCTGCCCTCCCTCTGCAGGCTGCATCCCGTCTTCATGTTTGAAGTGGAGTGTGAGTTTGGCCTGGACACAGTGCCTTTCTGCTGCCACTTGGGGGCCCCCAGGCCCAAGCGCTGAGTGAGTGGACGCTGGCTTGCACGCTGCCCTCGGACCCTTCGGCACCGGCCATGCCTGTACCCACGGAGAGCACCCCACCACCCCTGAGTGGCACCCCTGTCCCTGTCCCAGCCTACTTCCGCCATGCTGAGCCTGGCTTCTCCCACAAGAAGCCCCGGGGGCTCAGCCAGAGCCTCCCACCCAGGCCCCCAACCAAGGGCAGCATTCCCATCAGCCGCCTATTCCCATCTCGGACCCCTGGCTGGCATCAGCCTCGGCCGAGGAGGGTGTCCTTCCGAGGTGAGGGCCCCGAGACCCTGCAGAGCCCCAGCTATGACCCCAGCCGGCCCGAGTCCTTCTTCCACCAGAGCTTCCAGACACTCGGCCTCCTGGGCCATGGCTCCTATGGGGAAGTCTTCAAGGTGAGTGTGGTCTCCCCTCACTTGTCAGCTCTGGCGGCATGCCAGCCTGACACGCCAGCCTGGCACGTCTGGCACTGGCTGTCTGCTACCAGCCCGCCCCCACAGTGCAGGCCGCACCCTGTCCTTACCCCCAGTAGGTGGTCAGCCACACCCGGGCACCAGCTGTTGTTTCCTAAAATACCTTTCCCAGTCATTTGTATTTCCCCTCAGAGCAGCGACTCTCCTCACCAAGTGCAGTGAGCCTCGCTTCCTTCCAAGCCTTTCTGTTGCCCACTAGAGCTGACTGCAGAGGGTTGAGAGCATGACCTTTCCCCCAGCCCCTGGGCCCCTGCTCTGTAGCCAGCTCTTGTCATGCAGCCACAGGCCTAGAAATGGGGGACCCCATTCCAGGTGCGCTCCAAGGAGGATGGCCGGCTGTACGCGGTGAAGCGCTCCATGTCTCCATTCCGGGGCCCCAAGGACCGGGCGCGCAAGCTGGCGGAGGTGGGGGGCCACGAGCGGGTGGGGCGGCACCCGTGCTGCGTGCGGCTGGAGCGTGCCTGGGAGGAGGGCGGCCTGCTCTACCTGCAGACGGAGCTGTGTGGACCCAGCCTGCAGCAGCACTGCGAAGCCTGGGGTGCAGGGCTTCCCGAGGCGCAGGTCTGGGGCTTCCTGCGTGACTCCCTGCTGGCACTGGTCCACTTGCATGCCCGGGGCCTGGTCCACCTGGACGTCAAGCCCGCCAACATCTTCCTGGGGCCCCATGGTCACTGCAAGCTGGGTGACTTTGGACTGCTGGTAGAGCTGGGGGCAGCTGGTGCGGGCGAGGCCCAGGAAGGGGATCCCCGCTACATGGCCCCTGAGCTGCTGCAGGGCGTCTACGGTACTGCGGCCGACGTGTTCAGGTGAGCTGGGGTGAGCTCAGAGGGCATGCAGCTTGGCCCCAGGCAGGGAGCCACTGCTGCCTGTCCTGTCATCTGACAAGATGGCCATGGTGGCCTGTGGGCTGGCTGGGCATGGCTCACACTCCATGAGCCCCTTCCCTGCCTGGCCTGTTGCTGAGGCCAACCCCGTGCCCCTCTCTCCCCATGTTCCAGTCTGGGTCTCACCATGCTGGAGGTGGCCTGTAACATGGAGCTGCCCCGCGGTGGGGAGGGCTGGCAGCAGCTGCGCCGGGGCTACCTGCCCCCCGAGTTCACTGCTGGTGAGTAGGGAGGGGAGGGGTAGCCACGGGGTGTGGCCCTGGGCCCCTCTGAAAAGGCCCTGCCCCACACAGGCCTGTCCCCGGAGCTGCGTTCTGTTCTTGTCATGATGCTGGAGCCTGACCCTGCACTGCGGGCAACAGCTGAGACTCTACTGGCCCTGCCCGCGATCAGGCGGTCACGGCCCTGGAGCACCCTGTGGGATGTGGCAGCCCAGGCTCTGAGCCGGGGCTGGGCCTTGTGGCAGGTGAGCCTGTTGGGTGACAGGCTGAGCCCCCACCCCAGCCTCAGGCGCACCCAGCCTGGCTCAGTCCTCTCCCCACAGGCCCTACTGGCCCTGCTGTGCTGGCTGTGGCACAGGCTGGCGCACCCCACCAGCTGGCTCTGGCCTCCCCACCTGCCAGCCACTCCACCTCACTCTCCCACTCGAAGCCTCTTGGATGGCAGCCTCTCCAGCCACTGGGATGACGACAGCTTAGCAGGGTGAGGCAGGGGGGTGCTGTCTGAGTGTTCAGGCCCACCCCAGAACTCATACTCAGGGAGCAGTGAGTCCCCCAGCACACCCAGGGGAATTGTGAATGAGGGTGAGTTTGGCCTGAGTGTTCAAGGCCCAGTGGGCATCTGCCACCCACAGTCCAGAGCAGCTGCCAGGGACCTGGCTGTCACACCCCCTGCCCAGGCCCACACTGGGAGGAGTTCCTTAGTCTCAGGTACCAGGGGACCAAGTGAGGTGGTAATTAATCCACCTAATTCACCAGCTCAAAGTGGCACGTGGCTCTGGGGACCAGGTCATAAACCTTGGCTCACAAAATGCCCCCCTTCTTCTCCGGGAGCTCTCATGGCAATTCCTGCAGGGCCACAGGGATGGGGAGGCCTGGAAAACTGTCCATGCTTTACAACAGTGTCCCCCAACGCCATGGGGTGCTTGGCCCGTCCCCACCCCCACACCTCACTGGCCTCCACCCACAGGCACTTACTGTCTTCAGAGGCCCCCATGGCCAGGACTGCGGGGTCCACCTCCACACCCCGAAACAGCTCCCCTGCCCCCCAGGACATGTTCACACCTAGGTGAGCTGCACCCCAGGAACCCTGGGGTGGGGGGATGGAGGGGAGCTGTCAGGGCCCACAACACGGCTTTCTCTCCAACCCCCAGGGACGCCCTGGACCTCAGCGACATTGACTCAGAGCTCCCTCAGGGCGCCTTCCCCACCTTTGAGCCCCGGAATCTCCTCAGCCTGTTTGAGGACTCCCTGGGCCCCACCTGAGCACCCCCACAGCGCTTTTAACCCATTCCTGTGAGCCCCTTTCCATGGAGCCAGGCCCCCTCCCAGCAGAACCTAATAAAAGCTACTGGAGTCCTGGGAGTGCCAGCTCACGTGGCAAACCGCTTCCTGCCCGTTTATTGCTGCCGCCCGGGTCTCAGGCCTGTGGGGCCAGGGTGAACCAGAGCGGAGAGTTCCTGAGCGGGCAAGGCCGGAGCCAGCATGGCACCTGAGGTCGGGGTCCTCCACTTCCTGTCTCTGCAGGGGCCTGGAATGAGCATCACCAGCCTCCTGGTTTTGGTCCTGGGCACAGGGCGGTCCAGCTGCCCTCACCACTCACACCCCAGCCTCTGCATGGAAGGGAGAGGTGGGCAGGTGGCATGCAAGCAGGAGGCGTGGGTGGGCACTGTGGTGCCCCACAGGTTCCAACTGCCAGAACTGGGGCCCCCTGGTCCAGCCCTCATAGCTCACAGGGTCAACTGAGGCCCCAAGAAGGGGAGCTTTTCTTGCAGCCTACACACTAAGAGGCGGCTGGAGAGGGCCAGGGGTGAGGCTGGAGTCCAGGCGAGGTCGGTGGGCAGCTCAGTCTGGGGGGCAGGCATGGTGGGCGGCCCAGAGCAGGTCAGGCACGACACCGGCGTGCAGCTGCAAGATGGAGCCCACGCTGAGCAGGTGCATGATCTGATGCGAGTTGCCCCAATAGTCAAAGCGGCCGGGAACCCAGCGCTCAGGCAGGCGGGCCACGTTCACCAGCCCACCCAGCAGTGCCAGTGCGTCCATACGCAAGTAGCAGGGCAGGGAGCCTGGGGCTCCCGAGCCCAGCCCCACCCCCCGAGCCCCGAACACCAGGAGGCGGGCGCCCGCCTGCCAACCAAAGGCGCGGAGCCGGGCACTGGTGGAAGGTGCAGTGAGGGCCCGCCAACCCGCCATGCCAGAGACAACTGTGTAGCCCAGCAGGGCAGCTGGTCGCAACCAGGGCCTGCAGGCCAGCGTGCAGTGGATGATGGGCAGGGCACCTGTGGGTTGAGAAGGGTGTCAGTGGGTGGGCACCAGCCCCACACACACCCCCACCCCGCCCTACACAGCCAGATCCTACTCACCAAGGGTGTTGACCAGGCAGACGCCACACATGTCCAGAGCAAGGAGCTGGGTATAGACGGCGCTACCCCCTTGGTGGCACATGAAAAGGTGGTAGAGCACGGAGCCAGCAGGGGGCGCCAGGCAGGCCACGCAGTGGGTGCCCCCCAGCCAGCCGTCCTTGCCCAGCTGGCCCCAGGGCATGGTCATGGGCAGCAGTACCAGGAAGCCCAGCAGGGCCAGTCCTGGTGTGAGGAGACGTGCAACTTCAGTGCAAAGGACAAGGCCTCAGGGTCCCGGGGGGCGGGCGCTCCAGCCTGCCCTTCATAGTGCTATGTCAGAGCCTGGTCACCCCTCTTGGAGAAGCCATCCCCTGACCTGGCACCTCAGTAAAGGAGGCAGGACAGCGCCCACATTCACCTCCAGGCTGGGCCCCGCCCCCAGCCCAGCCTCCCTGTAGCAGGGGGCGTGACCTCCAGCCGGGCTCCCAGGGAACATGTGGCAGCGAGGTGCGCCCAGTGGCCCTGGCCACCTCCCCACCCTGGTCCTCTCTCCCTTGGGCCTTTCTGCTTCCCAGAGGATGAGGCTGGGCTGGGGGGGCCTGCGAGGCCCCAGCTCCTCACAACCCAGGCATCGGCTGGGGGAGGCAGGAGGACACCCGGCACTGCCCGTGGGCCACAGGCCGGCAGAGCGGGCAGGGACTGGCGGGCTGCGGCCCGAGCAACTCAAGGACGGGCCGCGCTGTGTCAGCAGAGCTGCGGCGGGAGGAGGGGCCGGCGGCCTTCAGAGAGGAAGGAGCCGCCACCCGTGCTGTTGGGGCCCCTCCTCGCCCGGAAGGGTGCCCGGGAATACTGAGGGGCCGGGCTCAGAGGGATTAGCGGCGCCCCCACTCTGTCCCCCTGCCCCCGGGGCCGCAGGGCGAGCGGCTGCGGCGGGACAATAGCGGCAGCGCGGGGTCCCGGGCGCGCTCACCGTGCGTGTAGATGTTGCCCAGCTCGTTGTGCAGGTAGAAGAGGCTGCGCAGGCAGCCCGAGCCGCTGCTGGCCGGCCGGTAGCCGGTCAGCACGTACTTGTTGAACTGCAGGTGCGGCGGCGAGCTGGCCCAGTCCAGCAGGCGCGGCCCGGCCAGGAACGCCATGGCCCCCGCCAGCCCGCCCCGGGCCTCCGGCTCAGCGAGGCCGGCGCGCCCCGAGGCCCATCCCGCCAGCCCCGGGCTCGGCCGCGCACGCGCCGCCGGGGGTCCCGGCCCCCCCACCCCGCGCTGCGCACGCGCCCGCCCGGGAGAGGCGGAGAGGCGGCTCCCGGGCGCAGGCTCAGCTCGCGGCGACGGCGGGCTCCTCGCAGCCGGGACAGGGCAGCCGGACGCGGGAGGGAGAGAGGGAAGGAGGAAGGGACGCCAGGCCCCGCCCCGGCCCGCGCCCCCGCCGCCGCTTAGCGCTGGGATCCTGACGTCGCGCGGCCGGGGCCAATGGACGCGGCCTGGAGGTGCCGCCCGGGCTCGGCCGGCGGGGTGCGGCCCCCGTGTGCTGCGGCGGCTGCGGGCGGCACCGGACTGCAGGCGCCCCGTACCCCCGCCCGCTGGCTCTGCCCTGCGAGCCGCCCGCCCCGGGCCCGGGCTCTGTCCAAGGTGCTGCCGCCGTCCAGAGCCGAGCGCCCCTCCCCCGGCCGGGTGACCCTCCGGAGCCCTGAGCGCCTGGCGCCCTCGGCCTGTCCTTCGCTCCGGCTCAGCCCGACCGGCTCCCTGTTATCGCCCAGAGGCGCCCGTTGGCCCGCCCAGGACACGGGGTGGGATGGGGGCAAAAGTGAACAGGAAGCCGGGGAGAAGGGACGAAGGGACGACCCCTTCGCAGGCTTCTCCTGGCCGGATCCCCCACCCCAGGGACCCTCTCTCCTGGCCCCGTGACACCCTCGGCGTGGAACGCCCTACGGCGGCTCCAGGGACATGGGCCCCAGCCCCCTTAGAGGCCCCTCCTGCCACATCGAGGAAGAACTTCGAGCCTGTACAGAGGAGACCTTTATTCCAGGGCTCCCCGCACCCCACGCAGTCCAACAGTGGCCCGGGGGTCGTGGAAAGTTCTGTGAGGAGGGATCGAGGACCCCTCCGGGCCTGCACGGACAGGCCAAATCCCCAGCAACGGCACCGGGGGCTTCCTGCCCGCTGGCAGCACCCCCACGGGCGGCAGGGTGGCGGCGGCTCGACGTGGGCCCTCTTGGCCCAGATCCCAGGTCAGAGCGCCGAGATAAGCGAGCGCAGGGAGCTCTGGCTGGAGGCGCTCAGGGGCCGGTAGCTGGGCGCCAGGGCTTCGGCCGGGGGGTCTCCGGGGGCTCGGGGCAGGGCCACCCCTCGAGGCCGGCGGTACCACACAGCCCAGCCGCGCCCTGGGCCTGGGGAGGGCCCCAGCGCCGGGGGTCCCTTTCCCTGAGCGGGCAGACAGCTCCTAGAGACGGAGCAGCGGTCAGTGGTCCCCACAGCCTCACCTCCCGTGAGCCCACGCACCGTGCCCTGGGTGGACCTGAGGCCTCCTCCCGCAAGACCTGCTGGCCTCCCAGCCCCGCCTCGGGACCCCAGTCGCCACCCCCGGCCTCCAGCCCCCACCACGGTCCTCTTGGGCCCAGGTCCTCCTTGTCCCCCTCCCGCCCCCGCCCAGCGCGCACCGACGTCGCCGTAGGCGGAGCAGCGACAGCAGCAGGAGCAGCAGCAGCGCGACGGCTGTCACGGAGGAGAAGACCCGAGCTGCGGGCACAGGCGCGGTGAGCAGAGGCCCCGCCCCCGCCCCCACCCCGTCCCGGTCAGTCCCTGTGTTCCCGCCACCTCACCGCCCATCGCGGCCTCGGGCGTCCCGGGCTGCGGGCTGCAGCTCACGTTGGCGCCGTCGGGGGGCGCTCCGGGGGCCTGGGCCGAACCTTTGGGGGGCGCCCGGTCCTCAGCGGCGTCCTGCAGCCCTGCAGAGCCGGGTGTGAGCGGGGGCGGGGGCCCGGGCAGGTGCGGAGAGGTCTGGGGGGGCGGGGGCCTCACCGCGGTAGGTGAGCGCGAAGCCCTGGCCCTGGCCGCGCGCGTCGCTGCGGAAGCGGAGCAGCAGCGCCGAGGTGCGCAGACGCAGCGGCCCGGGCGGCGGCGGGCGGGCGCCGTCGAAGGTCCGCAGCAGGATCCCAGAGGCGGCGTCGCGCAGCTCCAGCCGGTCTCGGGGGTCGGCCAGCTCGAAGAGGCGGAAGGTGAGCTCCAGCGCGGCGCCCGGCGGCCTCAGCGTCCAGCTGCAGTTCCCGTCCGGCCCGTACTCGTCCGGGAAGTCCGGGGAGTAGAGGACACCCTGGGGCGCCGTCCAGTTCCCCTGGCAGGAGCCCACGGACACTGCAGCGGGGGCAGCCGCGCTGCCGGCTCAGTCTCCGTCCCGCCCCGTCCAGGCCGGCAGTGCCCGCACCCGGGTTCAGCCCAGACCCGGGGCGTCCTGGACCCCCAGATCCTGCCCCCAGCCCACTACCTCCCCTTGCCCGGACGTGGCATCCTTGTGCACCCTACACCCCCGGCAGACCCCACAGCTCTGCCCACCTTCATAGATGCCCAGGCGCCCGTCACCACCGCACAGCTGGCCGGGGTGGCCAAAGCAGATCTGATCGCAGTCGGTGGCCGGGGCCGGCCGTGCTCGGGCGAGGTCGCTCTCAGAGCCGCAGAAGCAGGCGTAGCCGGCCTCCACGCCCGCCAGCTGGGGGCACAGACAGGGTGTCCGCGGGGGAGCGCGGGGGAGGGCAGGCCAGGGCCCCCAGGTCGCCCCTGGGCGGTACCTGGTAGCCCTTCATGCGGCAGAAGCGAAGGCACACCTGGACCGTGAGCTTGGTTGAGGTGCCACTGGGGCCGCTGAGGGCTGGCGGTGCCCCCGAGTCCACGAAGCAGCCCAGGTACCCGGGCACTGAGGGGGCGGCGAGGTCAGGCTCCGCGCGGCGCCTCCATAGGTGCCCCACCCAGGCCGCCCTCACCGGCGACCCCACTCACTGTGACATGTGGGGATGTCGCAGTAGCGCCAGTAGATGCCCTCCTCTGACTCAGCCACGTAGCACCACGGCTGCACGTCCCCGTCTGGGTTCCTGTGAGTGGGGGTGAGGTGCTCGCCTACCCCAGGCGCCCCCATGCCAGGTCCCGCCCGTCTCTCCCAAGTTCTTCCCCCACACGAGCACCCTGGACAGACTTGAGATCTTCAGCTGTTGCTAAGACGCGACCTCAAACAGGACTTTGAAGCCACTGGCTGTCGTGTCCCCCCAACCCTACCCCCTCAGCCCCCACCTCCGACTGGCTTCAAAGCAGGGCTGGAACCCTCCCCGCTCCACCGGGACCCAGACAGCAGCTGTGGTTCTGAGTCCCCACCCCGCCTCAAAGAGGGCCGGCATGAGCCCGGCGCCCCCAGGCGGGACCCGCCAGCTGGGTCCCGCCTACACCAGCCTCGGGAGCGCCCAGCCTGGCCCTTCCATCCTGCAGCAGGTGGGCATGGAGGGCAGGACCCACCCAGCAGGCGCCGGCCCCGCCCCCAGGTGATAGACCCCGCCCAGCGCTCTTCAGGCTCCGCCCCCAGGTGATAGATCCCGCCCAGCGCTCCTCAGGCCCCGCCCCCAGGTGACAGATCCCGCCCAGCTCCCCTCAGGCCCCGCCCCCAGGTGATAGATCCCGCCCAGCGCTCCTCAGGCCCCGCCCCCAGGTGATAGATCCCGCCCAGCGCTCTTCAGGCCCCGCCCCCAGGTGACAGATCCCGCCCAGCTCCCCTCAGGCCCCGTCCCGGACGGCTAGACCCCTCCCAACGACGGACAAGCCCCGCCCCTAAGTGGTTATATCCCACCCTGCGCTCGTTAGGCCCCACCCAGCTCTCTCCAGGCCCTGCCCCGGGGGGCTGGGCCCCGCCCTCACCGGCAGAAGTTGTGCGCGCCCAGCCCCCAGCGGCCCTGGGGGTCGCTGGCGCTGCTGTAGCTGTGCTGCTGCGTCTGGTCCCAGAAGAGGCAGGGGCGGCCGGTCCCGCGGGGGCCCGTGCGGTTCTGGTGGCCGCGGTAGTCGGCGCCATTCACCTGGAAGCACTCAGACAGGCCTGCGTGGCCACGGCAGGACCTGAGGGCCGACCCTTGCCTGACCCGGCTCCCCACCCCGCCCGCGGCCCCCGACGGCGCGGCCCCGACCGACACCTGCCCGACCCGCTCCCGGGTCGACCCGCTCACCTGGGCTCTGCAGGCTCCCCGCGGAGGCCCCGCGTGGCGGCAGCAGCGGGAGGAGCAACAGGAGGCCCCGCAGGCTCCGCGCCCCCATCGCCCCGACCGCCGGTGACTCCAGGGCGACCCGGAGGCGTCGTCCTCCCCGCGTCGGTCCGGGCCGCCGCCGCTGGAGGAGGGGTCCCCGGTGTCCCGCCGTCCCGGGGGCTGGGCCGGCACCTCCTCCGCTCAGCCTCGCCGTCTGCCCCGCGCCCCGCGTTCTGCCGTCCCGTCGCTGAGTCCCGGGCGCGCTGGCTCCCGCCCCCGGCCCTCCCCCACCCCCAGGCCCGGGAGGCCCCGCCCGAGACTGGAGCGGAGGCAGCAGGTCCAGACGCCTCCCACGCCCGCCCCCTCCCGACCCCCGGTGGCCCGGCGCCCCCTCCCGCTCCAGTTGCTGCAAGTTCAGTGGGAGCGCGGGCGGGGGGCGGGGGCCGCTCCTGGGAGCCACGGGACACTGCCAAGCCGCTGGGGGCCCCCGGGGTACCCCAAGATCCGGGTCTCTGTCGAGGCGCGCCCCCTCCTGTCACCCGAGCATTGTGGGCGCCCCCGCGCGCCCCCCACCCCGGCGCCCCGCACCGCGCGGGACGGGCAGGGGCAGCTGGCGTCTGGGGAGGAAGGCAGCTGCGCCCGGGTCCCAGCCTGTCCCCTCGTCTCCGCCCCCTGCTTTCCCTGGGACCCCCAGTCCAGGCTCGCCGCAGCCCTGGCGGCGCCCTGGAATTCCCCCAGCGGAGCCCCCCCACCGTGTGGGGAGGGGAGGGGAGGGGAGGGGGAGGGGCAGGCCCGGGCAGGCGTGGGGGGAATTCCCCGCCCCCTCCCCCGGGCCGACTCCCGAGTCCTCTGATCTCCCAGCGCCGCCCGCCGCAGCCCCCGGGGCTTGGGGGGAGGCCAGCGCAGGTGCGTGGGAGGGCGGGGGAGGACGAGGGTGGAGCCCGCCCAGGTCTCTCGCCCCTCGGTGCAGCCCCGCGGTCCTGACAGCCCCCATCGGGCGGTGGCGACTGAACTCGGTCAAGCTGGCAGGGGCCAGGCTGTAGCGCCCCCACGGAGGCTGGGGCGGCGCATGTCGGGGACGGACGAGGCTGGGCTTCGTGGGGTCCCTGTCAGTGGGCAGACCAGGTGGGCAGCGCCTCCCAGCTCTGTGCCCCTGCTGAGCACTGGACCAGGGGTCTCACCGCCCTCCCGGGGGTCTCTCCCCTCCTCCTCCTGGAGCAAGGGCCCCAGGTCTCTGCCGAGCAAAGGGGGCGCCACACCTGTCAGGGCCACCGTCCGGGGAGAGGCTGCAGAGCAGGCGAGAAGCTGCCCCTTCCCGGGGGGAGGCTGGGCCACACGGGGAATCAGCAGGCCCACCCACCCCTTGGAGGGCTCCAGCACCTGCAGAGTCAGTGTGTCCCCCTGCCAGGGCAGTCCCAGTTCACCCTAACACCCCTCAGCAGCCTGTGGTGGCTGTGCCCCTCCTCCTGCTCCCTACGTGTCTCTGCGGACACAACAATGATGCACCGAAGGGGGTGGCAGGAGCTGAAAGACGCTGCACATTTAGAGGAAGGCGACCTGGGGGCAGTTTGAGAAGCTGTCAGGGCCCTGGGGTCTGGCCATGAGCAGCGTCCTACCTGGTCAGCATTGTCCTCTGGTTCTCGTCTCCCGGGCCTGCTCTCAGTGCAAAGGCCCTTTGCTTGTTTTCTTTCTCTCTCTTTCTTTCTTTCTTTTTGAAAAGATTTTATTTATTTATGAGAATGAAAGGTGGAGAGAGAAAGAACCAGACATCACTCTGGCACATGTGCTGCCAGGGATGGAACTCGGGACCTCCTGCTTGAGAGTCCAAAGCTTTACCACTGCGCCACCTCCCGGACCACACTTTGCTTGTTTCCACAGAGCTAGGGATGGAACAAGGGCTGTGGCACGTGCAGTGCCACTGGAGCCCTCACTGCGGCCAGTTTCTGTTTTTGTTTATTTTGTTGTTATTTTTTTCCCTTTTGTTGTCCTTGTTGTTTATTGTTGTAGTTATCATTGTTGTTATTGGATAAGACAGAGAGAAATGGAGAGAGGAGAGGAAGACAGAGAGAGGGAGAGAAAGACAGACACCTGCACACCTGCTTCACTGCTGGTGAAGCAACTCCCCTGCAGGGTGGGGAGCCGGGGACTCGACTGGGATCCTGACGCCTGTCCTTGTGCTTCACGCCATGTGCGCTTAACCCGCTGCGCTACCGCCCGACTCCCGTTTCTGTTGTTTTTTAAAATGATTTACTTATTACCTTTTTATTTTATTGGATAGAGGCAGAGGGAAATAAAGGGGAGAGAGGGAGAGACACCTGCTCTACTGCTTCATGGCTGTGAAACATACCCTCCTCTGTGATCTGGGAGGTGGCGCAGTAGATGAAGCATTAGACTCTCAGCCTAAAGTCCTGAGTTCAATCCCCAGCAGCACATGTATCAGAGTGATACCTGGTTCTTTCTCTCTGTCTTCCTATCTTTCTCATTAATAAATAAATAAAAATCTTGAAAGAAAGAAACTTGCCCCTGCAGGTTAAGACCAGGGAGCTTGAGCCTAGGTCCTTGCATGTGCATTCAACCAGGTCTGCCACCTCCTGGCCCCTAATCATCATCATTATTTTTTTCATTGTTTTTTTTTTAAATTTTATTTATAAAATGGAAATATTGACAAGACCATAGGATAAGGGGGGGGTACAATTCCACACAATTCCCATCACCAGAACTCCGTATCCCATCCCCTCCATTGGAAGCTTCCCTATTCTTTATCCTCCTGGGGGTATGGACCCAGGATCACTATGGGGTGCAGACGGTGGAAGGTCTGGTTTCTGTAATTGCTTCCCCACTGAACATGGGCGTTGGCAGGTGGATACATATTTCCAGCCTGTCTCTCTCTTTCCCTAGTGGGGCAGGGCTCTGGGGAGGCAGGACTCCAGGGCACATTGGTGAAGTCCCCTGCCCAGAGAATCACTATTATTTTAATCAGAGCACTGCTCAGCTCTGGCTCATTGTAGGGCTGGGGGTTGAACCTGGGCCTTGGAGACTCAGGCAGGAGTCTTTCTGCAGACCCACTATGCTGTCTCCTCCGTCCCAGTTGTCCTCTATACCCTTAGAGAGAGGGTCAGACAAGACAGACACACCAGAGCAGCATCCCACATATGACTTGAACCCAGGACCTCACTATCTCTTTTTCCTTTCCCACCCTTGCTGCCCCTGTCTTAGCTGCCACACCTGCCCACCCGTCCAGGATGGGTCAGTGTCCTCCTGGCTCACAGCCCACCTTGAAGAGCCTAGGTGGCGGCAGCAGAGGCTGACTGCGGGCTCTGGGCTCGGCTCGGCTCACTGCCTCTAAACCGTGAGCAGCCTGCCATGCTGCCCCTGGCCAGTGTGCAGGCTCCCTGGAGGTGGAGCGCCCCCCACCACACTGGGGTGCAGGGCTGCTCTGTGAGGACCACAGGTCCAACACCCACCTCTCACGTGTTTCAGGTGTTCCTTCAAGCTACATGGCTCCAGATGTTTTGGGCTGGCACTACGAAGAATCCACTGCTCCTGGAGGCCATTTTTTCATTTTTTTAATTAGATATGACAGAGAGAAATTGAGAGGGGAAGATAGAGAGGAGGAAGGTTAAGCACAGGTGACGCAAAGTGCAAGGACCTGCTTTGAGCCCGGTTCGAGCCCCCGGCTCCCCACCTGCAGGGGAGTCGCTTCACAGGCGGTGAAGCAGGTCTGCAGGTGTCTGTCTTTCTCTCCCCCTCTGTCTTCCCTCCTCTCTCCATTTCTCTCTGTCCTATCCAACAACGATGACATCAGTAATAACTACAACAATAAAACAAGGGCAATAACAACAACAAAAAAGGAGATGAATAAATAAATATTAAGAAAAAAAGAGAGAGGGGGGAGAGAAAGGGAGACACCCTATAGGTGGGGAGCCGAGTGCTTGAACCAGGATCCTTGTGCTTAGTACTATGTGCATCTAACCATCCAGCTCCCACAGCTCCCACAGTTTGGCCTAGTCCCCAGTCCCTTCACTGGGGCCCTGGAGGACAGGCCTTGGTGGGAGCAGTGTGCTCTCTCTGAGGCTGAGGGCCCTGTAGTGAGGGAGTCCACCCCTGTCTCCACTGGCTGAGCAGACACCTGTGCCCACAGGGTAGAGCAGAGCCACCTGAAGACCCGAGTGCCCCATCCTGCCCTAGGTCCCCCTGGATTCTGGAGCAGGTGAGCCAGCTCTTTAGGCCTGCAAAACCCCTGGGGCGTCTCCCCAGCCCAGGCCTGTCACTTCCAGCCCAGTGACACTGAGCCTGTCTTCTTGGTGGCCAGCTGTTATTGTGAGGGGACACAGCAACTCTCCACAGAGAGATATACACAAAATAGCGTTTATTGTGGGGAGGGGGCAGGGATAGGCGGGGGTAACTGTAAGCAGAGGGGCTGGGAGAGGGCACCCTAGCTATCCTGAGCCCCTCTGTGGGGAGGAGGCCTCGCCTCAGGGGCTCAGGGCTGGGGGCGTCGCCCTTCTCCAGACCCTCAAGGCTGGTTCTGTGCCGCAGTGAATTTGGATGCGTAAACAGATGACCCAGGACACCACCTGGGCCCAGCCAGACGCCTGCGAGGGGATGGTGTATAGCCAGTCAGTGGAAGCTGGAAACCAGACAGGGGGATCCAACCAGGGCACAGGGACTGACCCCCACCCAGAAACCCCTCGGGCGGCTGGCAGCACACAGGGCAGCTCAGTTGGCAAGAAGCAGAGGGGCCTCCTAGACATGGCAGACCAGAGGGGGGCTGAGTCGGGGTGCCAGGCAGAGGCGGGGGTCCTTCCAGAGTCACTCCCCAGTTGTGTGGATCTCCCTTTGCCTGAGGTGACACTGAGGCGTCCTCCCGGGAGAGCTCTGGAGGCATGAGGCTTTGGGTGCTTTGGCAGAGGCAAGGGCAGGTCTGAGCAGCGGGAGGGCCGGACTCTGCGGGCATCCCGCTCACTGCTCCTCGTCGTCTGGCATCCTGGTCACAGAGGCATGGGTTATATTACAGAAAGCTGAGCAGCGGAAGATCATGAAGGGAGATAAGGAGTCCTGTGATTCTCCACCAGAGATAACCGTCAATGAGCAGCCCTATCATTTCCTCCAGTGGCCAGATTTCTCGGCCTGGCCTCTGAGTGGGGAGTCCCCAGCCACAGCGCCGCCCGTGCCGCCCCTGGTCTGACCACGCTCTGGCCTGGCCGGGTGCTGCGTCTGAAACGCCAAGGTCTCCCCTACTGTGTGGGCATAGGTGTTGCTGTCGTAGGGTCTGTGTGTTCACATGTTTTCCACAGACAGAGAGCAGAGCACCGTGGCTGAGCTGGGCCTGAGGACCCAAGTCCCACCCGTGCTAGGTCCTGCGCTCTCCTGCTGAGCTTCCTCCCTGCCCCTTAACAGACTTACCTGTTGGCCTAGGTTGTTTGTTTGTTTCTACCAAGGTTAAGTGGGGCTCAGTGCCTGATACTTTACTGCTTGTAGCAGACATTCTTTTTTTAATTTTTCTTAATATTTATTTATTCCCTTTTGTTGCCCTTGTTTTATTGTTGTAGTTATTGTTGATGTCGGTCGTTGTTGTTGAATAGGACAGAGAGAAATGGAGAGAGGAGGGGAAGACAGAGAGGGGGAGAGAAAGACAGACACCTGCAGACCTGCTTCACCACCTGTGAAGTGACTCCCCTGCAGGTGGGGGGCCGGGGGCTCGAACAGGGATCCTTACAGCGGTCCTTGCACTTTGTGCCACGTGCGCTTAACCCGCTGCGCTACTGCCTGACTCCCGGAACTCATACTTTTAAGCTCAACACTCCCATCATTGCACTGCCTCCTGAATTGTTACTGATCTTTTTTTTTTTTTTTTCATGTGAGCACTGCTTGGGGCTCTGGTTTATGGTGGTACAGGGGATTGAATCTGGGATTTTGGGGCCTCAGGCATGAGAGTCTCTTTGCAGAACCATTATGCTATCTAGCCCTCCATATTTTTTCTTTTTCTTTTTAATATTTATTTATTCCCTTTTGTTGTCCTTGTTTTTATTGCTGTAGTGATTGTTGTTGTTGTTGTTGATGTCGTCATTGTTGGATAGGACAGAGAGAAATGGAGAGAGGAGGGGAAGACAGAGGGGGAGAGAAAGAGAGACACCTGCAGACCTGCTTCACAGCCTGTGAAGCGACTCCCCTGCAGGTGGGGAGCGGGGGGCTCGAACTGGGATCCTTATGCCGGTCCTTGCACTTTGTACCACGTGCGTTTAGCCCGCTGTGCTACCGTCAGACTCCCCATCTTTTTTTTTTTAATATTTACTTATTTATTTATTCCCTTTTGTTGCCCTTGTTTTTTATTGCTGTAGTTATTATTGATGTTGTCCTTGTTGGATAGGACAGAGAGAAATGGAGAGAGGAGGAGGAGACAGAGAGGGGGAGAGAAAGACAGACACCTGAAGACCTGCTTCACCGCCTGTGAAGCGACTCCCCTGCAGGTGGGGAGCCGGGGACTGAAACCGGGATCCTTATGCCGGTCCTTGTGCTTTGTGCCACCTGCGCTTAACCCGCTGTGCCACCGCCCGACTCCCCCCCCCATCTTTTTAAGAGAGTGACCACAGCATGACTCCACCAGTTTGGGGGAGCTTCCCTAGGGCTGGGAGCTGTTCTTGGTGCTCCCCTGTGGTGTTGGGACCAACGTGTCTGTCAGTGAGAATGCTCTCAATGAATCAGTGAAGGCCTGTTCTTCAGCCTCCAAACAGACACTGAAGTAAAACAACCCATCCCAATTACCCCCCAATTTTTTTTTTTTTGCTTCTAGGGTTATCGCTGGGGCTTGGTGCCTGCCCTATGAGTCCACTGCTATTGGAGACCATTTTCCCCATTTTGTTGCCCTTGTTATTGCTGTTGTTGTTGGATAGGACAGAGAGAAATGGAGAGAGGAAGGCAAGACAGAGGGGGAGAGAAAGACAGACACCTGCAGACCTGCTTCACCACTTGTGAAGTGTCTCCCCTGCAAGTGGGGAGCCGGGGGTTCGAACTGGGGTCCTTATGCCGGTCCTTGCGCTTCACACCATGTGCACTTAGCCTGCTGCGCTACCACCCAGACCACACCCAAAATCTTTAGTTTTGGTTCCTGGGGACTGAACCTGGGACTTCTGGAGACTCAGGCATGAGAGTCCGTTGTGCTACAGATGGCTTTCTCTATCCTACCAGAAACCTAGACCCAAAGGGCCTGGGGAGACAATCAGCTTGCTCGGTTAACCCTCTGATTACAGGGGTGGCTTGGGTGCAGCGTCAGTCAGACGAGTGGTACAATTACCCGAAACCCTGGCTCTCAGGAAGATACTCCTCTTGCTCTTCAGGCAGAGGTCCGCTCTCCTCTGAGGAAAACACAGTGAAAACATGGGTTAGTGTTTCTTGCAGAAGCTTCCAGAACTAATGGCGCATAGCCTATAATGGCGACCTCAGGTTTCAGGATAAGGAAACTGGCAGGACTCTGATTTGGGGAGCCAGCAGGGTTCTGGTTTATAGCGTCCACACTGCCCTGTGCCTGCGACAGTGTCCAGTCCTCATCCCACCTGACCCCCCCCCCCCCCCCGTCAACAGAGAGACTGGGAGACACCCACAGCACCCCAACTCATTTCCTTCCCGGTCAACCAGGGGGTACTTTTTGAAGGGGATCTATTTGATTTTTTTTTTTTCCTTCTTTTTAACCAGAGTTCTGCTCAGCCCTGGCTTATGGTGGTGCTGAGGATTGAACCTGGGATCTCGAGTCTTTTTGCAGAACCACTGTGCTCTCTCCCCAGCCCTCTCCTCTTTGTTTTTTTCCCCCCTTTATTGCCCTCTTTTTTTGGTAGTTATTGTTATTGATGTCGTTGTTAGATAGGACAGAGAGAAATGGAGAGAGGAGGGCAAGACAGAGAGGGGGAGAGAAAGACAGACACCTGCAGACCTGCTTCACCACCTGTGAAGCGACTCCCCTACAGGAGGGGAGCCGGGGGCTCAAACTGGGATCCTTTTGCAGATCCGATCCTTGTGCTTTGCACCACGTGTGCTTAACCCGCTGCGCTACCGCCTGACCCCTCCTCTTTGGTTTTAAGCAGAAGTCAAGCTCCTTTTGGTGGGGCTGTACAGCTCCATTCACGTCCGGTTTTGTGAGGCATGGCCCTCATGCATCCAGGGACCAACTAGAGCTGCACGAGCAGTCTGTTCTGACAGAAGCCATCTTCAGCTCCAACAGTTAATCATTTGCAAATGTGTGTGTGTGCACATGTGCAAATAGCACATTTGTACGTAAATTTTTTCTCTCTCTCTCTGTCTTAGGACAGAGAGAAACTGAAAGGGGAGGCAGCTGGGCGGCAGCACAGCAGCTAAACCTACATGGCGCACAGCACAAGGGCGGTGTGAGGATCCCAATTCGAGCCCCCAGCTCCCCACCTGCAGGGAGTCACTTCACAAGCTGTGAAGCAGGTCTGCAGGTGTCTGTCTTTCTCTCCCCCTCTCTGTCTTCCCCTCCTCTCTCCATTTCTCTCTGTACTATCCAACAACAGCTATGACAACAATAATAACAGCAACTACAACAAGGGCAACAAAATGGGGAAAATGGCCTCCAGCAGCAGTGGATTCGTAGTGCAGGCACCGAGCCCCAGTGATAACCCTGCAGGCAAAAAAAAAAAAAAAAAAGAAAGAAAGGAGTCCGGCGGTAGCGCAGTGCGTTAAGTGCATGTGACGCAAAGCACAAGGACTGGCGTAAGGATCCCAGTTCGAGCCCCGTCTCCCCACCTTCAGGGGAGTCACTTCACAGGCGGTGAAGCAGGTCTGCAGGTGTCTATCTTTCTCCCCCTCTCTGTCTTCCCCTCCTCTCTCCATTTCTCTCTGTCCTATCCAACAACAACGACATCAATAACAACAACAATAACTACAACAAGGGCAACAAAAGGGAAAATAAAATAAATAAATATTTTAAAAAAGCATCCTTTCTAAGCACGAGTTAAGCTCTCTGGAATAAAGGGGAGAGAATGAGAAGCGCTATGTCTATAAGCGGGAGAGGCTGGGACTCAGGGAGGGCACACAGCCCAAGCTGCCCGCCAGAGCTTCTGTCCCCAGGCCACCTGACTCCCCCCACACACACACACTCAGCAGCTGTCCCCAGACCGCCTGTCCCCAGGGGTAGCAGTCACCACTGCCCTCGTGTGCCCCATTGGGCCAGTACCTGGGTCCCCCAGCTGGGCCTCGATCGGGAGCCGGTCCCGCTGCCGCAACGCCTCTAGGCCCGCCAGGTCAGGCTGGTGACAGTGGTCCCGCATGACGGTCACCTGCTGGCCCTGCGTGATGGCCCGGCTGCGGCAGCCCAGTCGCGCCTGGTCGCGGCACATCCAATACACCTTGTCCCCGGCCGCCTTCTCCTTCCGGTACAGGAAGGACTCAAACACCAGGAACCTGCCCCCCAGCGAGGTCCTCAGGAACTCTAGGGGCTGGAAGGTCTCTGTGGGGAAGGAGAGTAGGGGCCTGGGGGCCGCACCCTCCCCTCAGCCCCCAGGCCCCAGCCTGGCCTGCAGCACCCCCCCCACACACACACACACACACACTCAGGCCTGGCCCTCCAACCCTGCCTGCAGGGTCCTGCAGGTCACCAGCCCAGACCCAGTGTCCCCACACCCTTGGGTGCTCTCTGGGCAGGCCGCGCCTTCCCTCAGCCCTTCCTGGCCCAGCTCAGACCCCAGACTTGCTGGGGAGTGCCGGGGGGGGGGGGTAGGGGCTGGGCTGGAACATTCTGGAAAGCCAGTGGTTGTCTGTACTGCTCCCCCAGCTGGCTGACAACCCTGGACTGTTTTGAGACTTAAGAACTTGAGGACCAGGCAGCGGTGCACCTGCCCATATGACCATGCACAAGGACCCAGGTTCAAGCCCCTGGTCCGCACCTGCAGGGGGAATCTTCATGAGTGGTGAAGCAGGGCTGTAAGTATCTCTCTGTCTCTGTCTTTTCTCTTCTCTCTCTCTCTTCTCTCTCTCTCTCTTTTACCAGAGGACAGATCAGCTCTGGTTTACAGTGGTGCAGGGGATTGAATCTGGGACTTCGAAGCCTCAGGCATGACTGTCTGTTTGCATAATCATTATGCTATCTACCCCTTCCCTCTCCCCCCCCAATTTCTCTTTGTTCTATCAAATAAATAAATACAGTTAAAAAAACAAAACTTGAGACCTGAGGTGCTGGGGGGCTTGGGAGGCCCTGGAAGGAACACGCACCCCCTCCTCTCAGTCGCCCCCCTCTGGTGTGCCTGGGTCCCCATCATGGCCCGCAGTGGCCTGCTCCCTGGAACCCTGGCCCGCACCTGAGTCCTCCCGCTGGGCCAGGCGTGGGAAGTTCTCGCGCTGCCGCATGGCCTCCAGGCCACCCAGGTCGGGCGGGTGGCAGTGTCGCCGCATCACCATGACACGCTGGCCCTGAGTGATAGCCCGGCTGCGGCAGCGCATGCGCGCCTGGTCACGGCAGGTCCAGTACACCTTGTCCCCGGCTGCCTTCTCCCTCCGGTACAGGAAGGACTCGAACACCAGGAAGCTGCCCCCCAGTGGGGTCTTCAGGAACTCGGGGCCTTCTGGGGATGCAGGGGGGTGTCCAGCCTGGAGCAGAGCTGAGGCCGGTGGAGTCCCGGTGCCCGTCTGTGCTCAGCCCCCGGCCACCCCCAGCCCCCATCGCCCAGCCTTCACTCAAGGTGCTGCCCAGCCCGGCGGAAAGGGGTCCCCAGCCCATAGTCCCAAAAGGCGGGGTCCCTCTGAACCCTTGGTGCCAGCTGTCTGGAGCGGCACATGGGCCCTGAAGACCCAGATAGGAAAATGAGGGGAGGGAGCTGTGACTCCTTCCAGGATGGGGGTTGGTAGTGCTGAGGGGGGAGTGACCACTGGGCCTCTGCTGCCCCCCCAGCCCACAGCCCAAGTCCCACCTGGGCTCTCCCGCGGAGTGGCGTCCGGCCGATTCTCCCGCTGCCTCAGGGTCTCCAGGCCGCCCAGGTCAGGCGGGTGGCAGTGGCCCCGCATGACGGTCACCTGCTGGCCCTGCGTGATGGCCCGGCTGCGGCAGCCCATGCGCGCCTGGTCACGGCAGGTCCAGTACACCTTGTCCCCGGCTGCCTTCTCCCGCCGGTACAGGAAGGACTCGAACACCAGGAAGCTGCCCCCCAGTGGGGTCTTCAGGAACTCGGGGCCTTCTGGGGGCGAAGGGGGCTGTCAGACCTGGAGCAGAGGCCAGGCAGGGCCAGGCGCCCCACCTCCATCTCCAGGGGAGCGGCCCTGGGGCCCATGGCTCACCGGGCTCCTCGTCCTGGTCGTCCTGGTCATCGGATGGCGGCTCCTGCAGGGGCTTCGGCCTGGCCTGCTTCCTGGGCCGCCGGTTGAGGGACGGCACCCCGGGCTCCGTTTGGCACAGCAGGCTGTCCGAGAGGCCCCTGCGCGTCGCCCTCTGGGTGTCCCCCACCCGTTCCTGCAGGCGCCGGGCCTCCAGGGCCTCCACATCGGGCGGATGGCAGTGGCCCCGCATGACGGTGACGCGCTGGCCCTGTGTGATGGCGCGGCCGCGGCAGCAGTGCAGCGTGTGGTCGCGGCAGGTCCAGTAGCTTCGGTCACCCACCGTCTTCTCGCGCTTGTACAGGAAGGACTGGTGCACCAGGAAGGTGCCGCCATAGCAGGTGCTCAGGAACTCCAGGCCCGGGCGCAGGCCTGCAGGCAGGACGGGTGGCGTGGGGCACCCACCCACGTGGACCCACCCTTGCCCTCCCCCACCTCCCCCACCCGGGACGGGCCAGGTTGACCAGCGGGGGGGGGGCACACTCACTGGTCCACAGCCGCGGGCGCTTCTTGGGGGGCAGGTTCAGCAAGGACAGGGGCCGGAAGGTCTGGGGGTCAGGCCGCTTCACAGGCACAGCCAGGGGGTCGGGGTCCTCGGCCAGGGCCAGGCCGCGCCGCCTCTGCTTCTGGCGCCGGGCCTCCAGGGCCTCCTCGTCGGGTGGGTGGCAGTGTTCGTGCATGATGGTGGCTCGGCCCCCGCGGGTGATGGCCCGGCCCCGGCAGCGCAGGGTGGCGTGCTGGCGGCACTTCCAGTACACCTTGTCGCCCATGGCCTTCTCCTGCTTGTACAAGAAGGTCTCCAGCACCAGCAGACGGCCCCCAAACGGGGTACGAAGGAACTCCAGGGGCTTGGGGGCTGCAGAGCAAAGGGCCCAGGGAGCTGAGCGGCCAGTGGGGCGGGGAGGGTGCGGGGGGGCAAGGAGGCCCCCTGGGACCGGGGGCATGGGGCTGGGGGACCAGGTCTCACCTGGGTCTGGCTTGTTGCCTTGCAGCTCCAGGGCCGGGGGGCTGGGCTGAAGTGCCCCACCCTGCTGCTCCAGCAGGATCTGAGGGTCCCCCAGGGACACCCCATAGTGCACAGACTCAGGCTGGGCGCCCACCCCAGAGACCCCATGGCTGTCCTCGTGGGAGACCGTCACCAGGACCAGCTCAAATTCCTCAGACATGCCCAGCTGGGGGTGTTTGGGGTTGGGCTTCTGGCCGGCAGGCACGCTCTCACCCTCCTGCTCGCTGGGCTCAGGCAGGGGCATCCTGGCACCGGCGGTCTGGCCCCGGCTGCTCAGGCCTCCGTGCTGACTGCCTCCTGCTCCCTGGCATGGAAAGAAAATGAATGGCGGCTAGCTGGCAAAATAGCTCATTCCTGTGCCACGCACACAGCGCAGTCTCAGCTCTGGCCCCGCCACATGGGAGGAAGCTCCGATGCAGTGCTGCGGTGTTTCTCCTCAACTTGCTCTTTTTTTTTTTTAATTTTTAAAAATATTTATTTATTTATTCCCTTACCTTTTGTTGCCCTGGTTGCTTTATTGTTGTAGTTATTATTGTTGTTATTGATGTCGCTGTTGGATAGGACAGAGAGAGATGGAGAGAGGAGGGGAAGACAGAGAGGGGGAGAGAAAGACAGACACCTGCAGACCTGCTTCACCGCCTGTGAAGCGACTCCCCTGCAGGTGGGGAGCCGGGGGCTCGAACCGGGATCCTTATGCCGGTCCTTGCGCTTTGCGCCACCTGCGCTTAACCCACTGGGCTACCGACTCCCAATTAAGCAATTTTTAAAAAAAATTTATTTATTTATTTATTTATTCCCTTTTGTTGTCCTTGTTGTCTTATTGTTGTAGTTATTATTGTTGTTGTTGTTGTTGTTGGATAGGACAGAGACAAATGGAGAGAGGAGGGGAAGACAGAGAGGGGGAGAGAAAGACAGACACCTGCAGACCTGCTTCACCGCCTGTGAAGCGACTCCCCTGCAGGTGGGGAGCCAGGGCTCAAACCGGGATCCTTATGCCAGTCCTTGTGCTTTGCACCACCTGCGCTTAACCCGCTGCGCTACAGCCCGACTCCCATTAAGCAATTTTTTAAAAAATATTTTATTTATTAATGAGAAAGATAGGAGGAGAGAGAAAGAACCAGACATCACTCTGGTACATGTGCTGCCAGGGATTGAACTCAGGACCTCATGCTTGAGGTCCAGTGCTTTATCCATTGCGCCATCTCCCGGACCACAAGCAATTTTTTTATTATTATTATTATTTTTTAAGTAATTTATTTTATTTTATTTATTTATTTATTTTATTTATTTATTCCCTTTTGTTGCCCTTGTTGTTTTATTTTTGTAGTTATTATTGTTGTTGTCGTTGTTGGATAGGACAGAGAGAAACGGAGAGAGGAGGGGAAGACAGAGAGGGGGAGAGAAAGATAGACACCTGCAGACCTGCTACACCGCCTGTGAAGCGACTCCCCTGCAGGTGGGGAGCCGGGGTTCGAACCGGGATCCTTATGCCGGTCCTTGTGCTTTGCGCCACCTGCGCTTAACCCGCTGCACTACAGCCCGACTCCCACAAGCAATTTTTTTTAAAAGTTAAAAAATATGTGGTCCAGGAGGTGGCACAGTGGCTAAAGCACTGGACTCTCGAGCATGAGGTCCTGAGTTCGATCCCCGGCAGCACATGTGCCAGAGTGATGTCTGGCTCTTTCTCTCTCTCCTATCATTTCTCATTAATGAATAAATAAAAATCTTTTTAAAAAAGTAAAAAATATATTGAAAAAAACAAATGCAAGAAAATGGTTCAATATATGTGAAAGGCTTGGGTTCACTCCCTGGTACAAGAGAGGAAGGAAGGGGGCCAGGTGGTGGCGCACCTGGTTGAGCGCACATGTTACAGTGTGCAAGGACCGGGGCTCGAGCCCCCACTCCTGATCTGCAGGGGGAAAGCTCTGCGAGTAGTGAAGCAGTGTTGCAGGTGTCTCTCTGTCACTCCTCCCCTCTCCATCTCTGGCAGTCTCGATCCCATAAACAAAATAATTAAAGGAGAGAGAGGAAGGACGGACGGACGGACTGAGACCAGAATGCTGCAGGCCTCCCACCCCGACTCCGTCCTGCACTGGCCGACGGCACCCACAGTGCACAGTGCACAGTGTTCAGCCAGTGGTTTGCCACAGGTCTTCTTCCATCCGGGGAGAAGCCCACGGAGCCCCAGAAGGCCAAAGCACAGAAATGGAAGCCCAGAGGGGATTCAACTTCCGGATCTACAAGCAGCAGATCGCTTTCCCTCCTCTCCTCTTCTCTCCTCTCCTCTCCTCTCCTCTCCTCTCCTCTCCTCTCCTCTCCTCTCCTCTCCTCTCCTCTCCTCTCCTCTCCCCTCCCCTCCCCTCCCCTCCCCTCCCCTCCCCTCCCCTCCCCTCCCCTCCCCTCCCCTCCCCTCCTCTCCCGGATCAACTAGGAATACCAAAGGAGACCACCAGGGACCGAAACAAGACAGGACTAGAATGACCGCAGGAACCCAGTAAATCACCGGTGAGTACAAACATGCGTGGCTGGTGACAGAGAGGAGGAGCCTAAGGAGAGATTAAGTGACTGCTAACAGTTCAGCAGTTTATCAGTGGAGACACCACCTCCAGTCTGCTCCACCAACAAGGGGACAGCTGAAAGGAGGAGAGGACTCCCCAGAGACTCACCAAATGCAACTCTGACTCTCCATTGCTACTCCATTGCTACTACCCTCAGAATCTGGAGCAGCTACAGGAAGGGACACCAGGGGACAGAGATCTAATCAGAAAACTCAGGGGCTCGAACTGGGATCCTTATGCCGGTACTAGAGCTTTGTGCCATATGCAGTTAATCTGCTGTGCTACTGCCCAGCCCCCATAAATCTTTTTAAAACAACCTGATTGGAAGTCGGCGGTAGCGCAGCAGGTTAAGCGCAGGTGGCTCAAAGCACAAGGACTGGCTTAAGGATCCCGGTTCGAGCCCCCGGCTCCCCACCTTCAGGGAGTCTCTTCCCCTCCTCTCTCCATTTTTCTCTGTCCTATCCAACAACAATGACATCAATAATAACTACAACAATAAAACAACAAGGGCAACAAAAAAAGGAATAAATAAATAAATATAAAAATTTTTTTTTAAAAACCTGATTAACTATAGAAAAGTATCCTAAAATGTTGGCATTAGTAAGATCAGTGATATTTCTCCTTCCATGCTTTTGGTCTTCTCAAAACCCAGGTTTTTTTTTTTAAGATTTTATTTATGTATTAATGAGAAAGATAGGAGGAGAGAGAGAAAGAACCAGACATTACTCTGGTACATGTGCTGCCGGGGATTGAACTCTGGACCTCATGCTTGAGAGTCAAGTTCCTTAGCCACTGCGCCACCTCCCGGGCCACAAAACCCAGGGTTTCTGACAGCAGGGTTCAGCCTGGGCACCCTAGGGTTCTGGTGGGAGAGAACAGGCAATGCGGGCACTGGGCAGACTTCCTGACCTCCACGTCTGGGCGTGGAGACTCCTGATACCCTGAATGTCCCGAGGGGCAGAGCAGGACTTTGCTGTTGTTGTTTTATTGTTGTAGTTATCATTGTTGTTGTTGATGTCATCATTGTTGGATAGGACAGAGAGAAATGGAGAGAGGAGGGAAAGACAGAGAGGAGGAAAGACAGACACCTGTGGGGAGCCGGGGGCTCCAACCGGGATCCTTATGCTGGTCCTTGTGCTTCGTGCCACATGCGCTTAACCCGCTGCGCTACCACCCGACTTTCCCGATTCTTTTTTTTTCCCCTGATGGTTTTGTGGTGCTGCTTGGAAGAGCCCCTTGTAAGTCCAGCCCCCAAAAGCCAGAGGGTCACTATGCCCCTCTGCAGCCCTGGGTCCAAGCCTTTGTGTGTCTGTGCGACTGAAGCATGAACGCCCCAGCAGCTGCTGGTAGAGAAGTAAGATTACCTGCAGTTGGGAGGGTGACAACCACTGTCACAGGTCCTCACTGGGTGGGACACTAGGGGGTAGTCCCATGCTCTCAGCAGCCAGCACCTGTGAGGGAAGAGAGGGGTGAGGCCGTGAGATGTCAGCACTGTGCGCCGCCCTGGGCACGGAGCAAGGGAGTGAGGCAGGTGTTTGCAAAGCTTCTGGGGGAAGTCGGGTGGTAGCGCAGCGGGTTAAACGCACGTGGCGCAAAGCACAAGGACCGGTGTAAGGATCCCTGTTAGAGCCCCCGGCTCCCCACCTGCAGGGGAGTCGCTTCACAGGCGGTGAAGCAGGTCTGCAGGTGTCTATCATTCTCTCCCCGTCTTCCCCTCCTCTTTCCATTTCTTTCTGTCCTATCCAACAATGATGACATACATAATAACAATAATAACTACAACAACAATAAAAAAAAAGGGCAACAAAAAGTAAAAAAAAAAAAAAAAGAAAGAAAAGCTTTGGGGAAGCTCACATCTCCCCCCACACCATGCTGGCTGGTGCCAACAACCTTCCCACTGGCTGACACAGCCTCTGAGCACAGCAGGTCTTTTCTGGGCAGGGCTGGAGGTGGCTGCGATTCCCCAAAGATCAAGAATCATGTTAGGGGAGTCTGACGGTAGCACAGCAGGTTAAGCGCAGGTGGTGCTAAGCACAAGGACCAGCATAAGGATCCTAGTTTGAGCCCCAGCTCCCCACCTGCAGGGAAGTCAGTTCACAGGCGGTGAAGCAGGTCTGCAGGTGTCTCTCTTTCTCTCCCCCTTTCTGTCTTCCCCTCCTCTCTCCATTTCTCTGTCCTATCCTACAATGACGACATCAACAACAATAGTAATAAGTACAATAAAAAACAAGGGCAACAAAAGGGAATAAATAAATATTAAAAAAAAAAGAATCATGTTAGGGGCCAGTTGGCGGTGCACCCAGTAGAGTGCATGAGTTAGCATGTGCAAGGACCTGAGTTCAAGACTCTAGTCCCCACCTACACGGGGGAAGCTTCACTCGTGATAAGCAGTGCTGCGGGTGTCTCTCCTTTCTGTTTCTTTGTTCTCTTTCTCTCTCATTCTCTATCCAAGACTAAGAAAGAAAGAAGGATCTTAGGGTTGGGAGATGGTTCACCAGGTGGAGTGCACACTTTGCCATGCACAGTAACCTGGCTTCAACCTCCAGGCCGCCACTCGGGAGCTCCCGTAAGCAGCGCGGTGGTCCTGTGCTGTCTCTCTGTCTGCTCTGTTTCTCCACCTGATAACGAAATGAAAAAAAGTAGGTGTCCCCTGGGGAGCTGTGGAATCACACAGGGCTGAAAGGCTCTGGCAGCATCCCAGCAATCTGCCTGTCCCCTGAGGACAGAGCTCCGAGAGCGTGGCCTGGAGGTGGGTAAAGTGGAGAACGTGTTGGGCTTTAAGGCAAGAGGCCCCGAGTTCGATCCCCAGCATCCCATGTGCCAGGGTGATGCTCGGATTCCCTCACCACCGGCCCCTTGCTGGTGATCAATAAGTAACTGCAGGTGAGAGAAGGCAGCGGCCGCCCTCCTCGCAGCTGGTGCGGCTCCTCCCTCTCTGTCCGGCTCCAATAGAAACCGCCTCCCCACCACCCAGCCCTGCCTCCCCCACGGGGAAACCGAGACAGGCCGGAGGGGACCAGCCAGAAAACGTCCATCAAATCCTGGCCTAGGCGGCCTGGAGGGCAGAGACGTGGCGAGGGCCGCGGGCGGCAGGTGCAGGTGCGGGCTGGGCCCCGGAGCAGGCGGGGGGCGCTGCGGGGAGGGGCCGCGTCCCTGCCCGCGCCGGGGGCCTTGGGGTGCGGGGGCACGTCCGTAATATCCGTGTGAGCTGTGGGGTGCGAGCCAGCGGGCAGGGGGCCGCGGTCGTCACCGCGGAAGGAGGGTCGCCAGGCCACAAAGCAACAAGGTCACCTGGGCCTGGGGGTACGCGGCTGGGGTGGGGTGCGGGGCTCCAGGGAAGGGCACCCCGGGGGCTCCTGATGCTGGGGGGCAGAAGCCTGCAGAAGGGGGGAGGGGAAAGACGCCGGATCGCAGGGATGGCGGCGAAGGCCTGGGCCGGGCCCCCCAGCCTCAGCGTCCTGGGGACCCCAGGACCCTCCCGCCCCGCGGGGCCCGTCCTCACCCGCACCGGCTGGGCGGCGGCGGGCCCTCCCTCTCCGGCGAGCTGACCCGGGGCCCCGGCCGCTGCAGCCACAGGCGTCCACCGCGCGCTCCCAGGCCCCCCCAGTCTTCCCCGCCCCCCCTCGGGAGCGCGCCCCGGCCGGAGAGCCGACAGCGAGCATGCGCGCTGGGCCGCACAGCCCGTCCCTGGGGCGGAATCCGCTTCTCCGGGTCTTCCCTGCGCGGAGCCCAGCGGCCAATCAGCGGTGGGGGCGGGGCGGGGCGGGGCCTTGGTAGACCGCGGCGCTGGGACCCGGGAGGTCCCGAGACCCGTGTCCAGTCCCCCCCACTGATGGGTACAGCTAGGCCGCCCACATCCCACTTCCCACAGTCAGCAGGACAGCAGGATGTGCCCCTAAGGTCCCCACCCAAGGCTGGGCGATAAAAGATCATGTAGTCCTCGCTGCTGGGAATAAGCAAGCGGGAGCCAGGGAGCACGTCCAGCCAGTGAGCAGGGCCAGCACACCTCACTTTCCTGTGAATGCCCCTCAAATGAGGGAGCGCCTTTTGTTCTTGCTAAAAACCAGTCCTGAAGCCACATGCAGCACACAGACACAGCAGGCTGGCCGGGACTCCCCAGGGCAGCCACTGTCACCGAGACACAGAGAGGCGTGTGACAGTGCCGTGAACCCAGAGGACACTGCACTCTGCGAGAGGACCCCCCAGTGGTCTGACTGTCTGAGGCCCCTGGAGCCCTCCAAGCCACAGAAGAAAGATGGGGGGAGTCAGGCGGCAGCACAGTGGGTTAAGCACATGTGGCACAAAGCGCAAGGACCGGCTTAAGGATCCGGGTTCGAGCCCCTGGCTCCCCACATGCAGGGGAGTCACTTCACAGGTGGTGAAGCAGGTCTGCAGGTGTCTGTCTTTCTCTCCCCCTCTCTGTCTTCCCCTCTTCTCTCCATGTCTCTCTGTCCTTTACAACAGCGACATCATCAATAACTACAACAATAATAACTACAACAATAATAACAAAGAAGGGCAACAAAAGGGAAAATAGATTTTAAAAAATTTAAAAAAAAAGTGACAAAAAAAAAGAGAGAGAGAGGAGTGGGCTGGCTCTTTCACTTTCATGAGTTTTAAATGCGTCCCAATCTTAAACAGCGGCCCCTTCCTGCACCTCCTCCTCCTCCATCAGATTGATTTAGAGGCAGAGAGAAGGAAGGGCAGAGTGGGGGAAGAGCAGAGTACTGCTCAGCTCTCACCTAAAGTCACAATGGGGACTGACCCAGACACCCTGCAACCTCAGGCTGACAAGTTGGTGCTCTAACAGACTGAGCTATTTCCCCAGCTTGACTTTCTTTTTTCTTTTCCCTTTTAAGTTTCAGACAGACAGAAAAAGAGAGACACCACACCACCACCCATGCAGCTTCCCCTCTGTCATCCATGGTGCTCCCATGTAGTGCTGGGAGAGGGCTCGAACCCAAGACTTCATTTACGGTAAGTGCATGTCCCACTGGGTAAACTATCTCTCAGGCCCTGAAACGTCTCCCAATTTATTTATTTTTAAAATATTTATTTATTTTATTCCCTTTTTTTGGCCTTTGTTGCTTTATTGTTGTAGTTATTAATGTTGTTGTTATTGATGTCCTTGTCAGGACAGAGAGAAATGGAGAGAGGAGGGGAAGACAGAGAGGGGGAGAGAAAAATAGACACCTGCAGACCTGCTTCACCATCTGTGAAGCGACTCCTCTGCAGGTGGGGAGCCAGGGGCTCGAACCAGGATCCTTATGCCGGTCTTTGCGCTTTGCACCACGTGCGCTTAACCCGCTGCGCTACCATCAGACTCTCTATTTATGTTTTTAAAAATATTTATTCCCTTTTGTTGCCCTTGTTTTATTGTTGTAGTCGTTGTTATTGATGTCATCATTGTTAGATAGGACAGAGAGAAATGGAGAGAGGAGGGGAAGACAGAGCGGGGGAGAGAAAGACAGACACCTGCAGACCTGCTTCACCCTTGTAAAGCGATTCCCTGGCAGGTGGGGAGCCGGGGGCTTGAACCGGGATTCTTATGCTGGTCTTTACGCTTTTCACCACATGCGCTTAACCCGCTGTGCTACCACCCGACTCCCTCCACCTCCTAATTTGAAAGTAGGGAAAGAGGGGCCAGGTGGTGGCGCAGCTGGTTAAGCGCACATGTTACAGTGAGCAAGGACCCAGGTTTGAGCCCCTGGTCCCCACCTGCAGGGGGAAAGCTTCACAAGTGGTGAAGCAGTACTGCAGGTGTCCCTCTGTCTCTCCCCTCTCAATTTCTGACTATTCTTTATCCAGCAAATAAATAAAGATTTAAAAAAAAGGGTAAGGAAAGAGTGGTCCAGGAGGTGGCGCAATGGATAAAGCATTGGACACTTTAGCATGAAATCCTGAGTTCAATCCTCAGCAGCACATGTGCAGCACATGTACCAGACTGATGTCTGGTTCTTTCTCTCTCTCTTCCTATCCGTCTCATTGATAAATAAAATATATTTTAAAAAAATAAAAGTAAAATATTATTCTAATTACCCTTTTGGGGCCAGGAGGTGGCTCAGCGGGTAGAGTACATGCCTTTAAGGCCCTGGGTCTGAGCTCTGGGACCAGAGGATGGCAGCACTTGCCATGGGGGCCTCCCCCTCCACACACTGTCTCTGTGCAGAATAAGCAGCAAGGCTGGGCGGGTCGCTGTGAAACGCCGGCACCTGAATCTCCCTCCTTTGCTGAGCATGAATGTAAACGAGCGGCAGCAGCCGGGCCTGGTGTCCAGGGCGGTTTCCAGAGACCGCAGAGGCTGGTGGTGCCAGAGGTCAGGCCATCTCCCCTCCCCCCAGAGCTGGGCCATGGCTGGGGGGGTGGGGGTGCGTCTGCATGGCACCCAGAGTCACACGGAACAGTGCAGTCGAGGGGGGTCCAGCCTACAGCTTCTTTTATTCTTTTTTGGAAATTTGTTCCTTTTTATTTTTTTGGTTTTTTTATTTATTGGATAGAGACAGCCAGATATTGAGAGGAGGAGGGAGACAGAGAGACACCTGCAGCCCTGCTTCACCATTCGCAAAGCTTTCCCCCTGCAGCTGGAGACCTGGTGCTCGAACCTGGGTTCTTGTGCACTGTAGCATGTGCACTCAACTAGGTGCGCCACCACCCGGCCCCAATTTGTTCCTTCTTACAAAAGTGACTTCTGCTTCATCTGAAGAAAGCTACATAACGTTGAGAGTGAAAAGTGGCCAGCGGCCAGACCCAGCAGGACCTCACTGACAAGGGAGGCTGTTGTCACTCCGCTCGATGCTGAGCAGCTGGGCCACGGGCGCGGACACCTCCCCACCCTCCGCGGGGCTGGGGGCTGGAGCAGCCGCTTGTCTTGCATCTTCTTCCCTGTCTGGAAGAGAGGAGTGGGGGTCATGCTGGTGCGGACAGGTGCGGCAGGGCTGGCGGCAGGCCTAGGGAGTCTCAAGCAGTGCCGTCCTGAGCTCTTATCCCGCCAGCCCTGCTTAACTTAGAGAAGCAACCGCCCACCCGAGGCGCTTCCAGAGGGCCCCGTGACACAAGGAGGGCGTCTGGGTAGAGGAGGCCCTGCAGCTGGCTGGTACAGCTGAGTCAGAAGTGAGTTGGGGCTCCACCCTCTGCTGGGACCTGCCCATACCCCTGGCCCCCGGCCCCCACGGAGTGGGCAGGTGGCAGAGAGAGTTATAGCTTGGGGGGGGGCAGCAGGTACTGGAGGCTTATCTGTCCCCATTTTGCAGGCTGACCCCACTTCCAGCTGGGAAAAAAGCCAGGCTCAGGGAGTCGGGCGGTAGCACAGCAGGTTAAGCGCACGTGGCACAAAGTGCAAGGACCAGCATAAGGATCCCAGTTCGAGCTCCCGGCTCCCCTCCTGCAGGGAAGTCACTTCACAGGTGGTAAAGCAGGTCTGCAGGTGTCTGTCTCTCTCCCCCTCTCTGTCTTCTCCTCTCTCCATTTCTCTCTGTCCTATCTAACATCGACGACATTAATAACAACAATAACTATAACAACAATAAAAAGACATGGGCAACAAAAAGGAAATAAATAAAATTAAAAAAAAAAAAAAGCCAGGCTCATCTCCTGTGTGGGATTTCAAATTCCAAGGTCATGAGTACCAAGCAGAGTGTGGGGGGGGTGAGGTCTGCTCGGGCTCAAATCATCACACACACACACTCACACACTCACACACACCAAGACACAGAGGAGGAGACAGGACAGAGACACAGAAACATACAGGGACACAGGTCCACCAGCACCTTCAGGAACATTCTGGATGGACACGCAGACCCTAGCCCTGCCCCCACCCTGCCCAGGCAGGGCCTCACCTGTGCCCAGCTTGCTGCGCTTGTGCTCAGGCTCCACGGGTGCTGCCTCGATTGCTCGCTGGGGGTGGATCTTGAGCAGGGCCTTGGCCAGGGTGGCAGGGCCGGGCACCCCTAGTGACATGATGCAGTGCACACCCTTGCGCTTGGCCCCCGCCACCTTGGCACTGTCCTTGGAGGCAGTGAGTAGGACCAGCTTGGAGAACTTCCTGGGCTTCTTGGGGGCCGCAGGGACCACATCTGTGCCTGGCTGGGGGGGCTTGGGCTTGGGTTCCTGGCCAGCAGGCATGCTCTTGCCTTCCTGCTCACTGGGCTCAGGCAGGGGCATCCCGACACTGGCTGCCTGGCCTCCAGCCACTCAGGCCGCAGTGGTAGCTGGCTTCTGTTCCCTCGCACAGAACCCAGGTTCCAGGGCTTGGTCCTGGGGGAAAGCAGAGTCCCGTCAGAGGAGTGGCCGGACCTCAGGAGAGAGTGTGGGGAGACTTGGCACAGGGGCCTAGGACAGAAGCCCTCCTGGAACTCAGGGTGCCATTCCCCAGGAGCCCTGGCCAGACCCCAAAGGCACTCTGTAGACCACAGTGAATGCCTGGCCCTGGCACCCCCAGATTCAGCACTGGTGGCAATCAAGGGAATAAATAAACCTGAACAGGAGGCAAATGCCCAGATTCACAGGTTGGACTCCAAAAATTCAGGTGACAACTACCCCAACTTCTGTACAAGAGGACTGCTGAGCCGCCTGCCTTCACAGCCAACTTGATGCCTCTCAAACCCCTGCTGAGCCTCCATGTGGCTCTGTCCTATGTCACCTAACACCATCCCTCCACCCCCCACCAGCTATGGGCTTCTGGACCAGCAAGACACTTGAGCTCCTGGGAGAAAGCGCAGCGTCTGCAAACACTGGTCTCCAGTTGACAGGACTCACTGCGTAAGTTAGCCCCCACTCCTGGAACGCAGAAGGCACGCCTGCCCTTTCTGCCCTGCAAAGAGTGTCTGCAGCTGCCCTGTACTGTGTGCCGCTCTGCCAGCATGAGACTTGGGTGGGAGCCAGGTCCCACGGTACTGAGGGAAGAAGCTTCGGGGCTGGGGTCTCTTCCACTCTGCTCAGCCCTTCATCTGTTCCCGAGCGAGTCCCCAGCAAAGCGCCACACACCGGGACCTCCGGGACCTCCGGCACGGAAGAGTCGTTTCAGTGCCCAGAGCCCAAGGTCCAGGTGCCTCTTCTTGGCTCGAGACCACGTGACCCCGTGTCCTCACGCTGGCCTCCCGAGCGTGACTTATCCTGTGACCTCAAGTAACCCAGTCACCTCTGTGAAGTGTGCCTCCAGTCACCTTCTGGCTTGGTCCATGACAGCCTACGACAGTCGGTATGTGCTCTCTCAGATGGACTTGGCTCCTCCTCTTTCAGCAGAGCACTTCTTACTTCTGATGACTGGTGGGGCCAGAGATTGAACCTGGGGCCTCACACACACAAGCTCAGCAAAACTTGCTCTGCTTTGTTGCCTGAGAACTAACTGCTCGTGTCCGGCATAGGGTGGTAGCAGCAATCAAACACGTCTACATCTTGACTGCAAATGTCTCCAGATGTTCACGGGCACGCTAGAGGGCTGCGAGCAGCCAGGCCAGCAAAGTGGGGAGCCTTGGCTCAAAAGCTTAGTGTGTCTTCTGCAGGACCCAGAATATGCTTCCCTGGGTTTGGGTTTGGGTCTTAAAGAAAAAACAAACAAACAAACAAAAACCAGAGCACTGCTCAGCTCTGGTTTATGCTGGTGCGGGGAATTAAACCTGGGACTGTGGAGCCTCAGGCAGGAGAGTCTCTTCACAGAACCATTAAGCTAGCTCCCCGCACCTGGTTCTGTCTTTAGGTCATCATCCGCGGGCTCTTCTTCTCCCAATCCTTTCCCCTTCCCTGCCCCTCCTCCTCCTCTATTTAACCATGTATTCTTTTTTTTATTTCTTTTTAAAAAAATTTTTATATTTATTTTCCCTTTTGTTGCCCTTGTTGTTTTATTGCAGCTGTCCTATCCAACAACGACAATATTCTTTATTTATTAGAGACACCAGAGCACTGCTCAGCTCTGGTCTAAGGTGAGGGACTTCAAGGCATGCAAGCTGTGCTCTGACAGGCTAAGGCGTCTCTCTGGTCTTAAAGCAACTGAATTCTCTTTTCATTATTTATTTATTTTAATGAGAGAGTAGATACAGAGGGAAAGATACCAAGAGAGAGAAAGAGACCAGAATACTGCTCAATTCTGGTTTATGGTGGGACTGGCGATTGAACCTGGGACCTCAGAGCCTCAGGCTTGAAAGGCTTTTGCAGAACCATTAGTCTGTCTCCCCATTTTAAAAAAATATCTATTTATTCCCTTTTGTTGCCCTTGTTGTTTTATTGTTATAGTTATTGATGTCGTTGTTATTGGATAGGACAGAGAAATGGAGAGGAGGGGAAGACAGAGAGGGGGAGAGACAGACAGACACCTGCAGACCTGCTTCACCACTTGTGAAGTGACTCCCCTGCAGGTGGAGAGCTGGGGCTCAAACCAGGATCCTTATGCTTGTCCTTGCGCTTTGCGCCACCTGTGCTTAACCCGCTGCATTACCGCCTGACTCCCTCTTTTTAAAAAATTTTTTAAAAAATTTATTTTCCCTTTTGTTGTCCTTGTTTTAGTTATTATTGTTGTTATTGATGTTGTCATTGTTAGATAAAACAGAGAGAAATGGAGAGAGGAGGGGAAGATTGAGGGGGGGAGAAAGACACCTGCAGACCTTCTTTGCGGCCTGTGAAGCGACTGCCCTGCAGGTGGGGAGCCAGGAGCTCGAACCGGGATCCTTATGCCGGTCCTTGCACTTCATGCCACATGTGCTTAACCCACTGCGCTACCGCTGACTCCCTTAAACAATTGAATTCTTGTAGAAACACTCTCATCCAAGAGCTACTAGTTTGGAGACAGTTACTTTTTGAAAATTTATTTATTTATTTTGGATAGAGGCAGAAATTGAGAATGGAGGAGCAGAGGGCTGGGGAGATAGCATAATGGTTCTGCTAAAAGACTTTGATGCCTGAGGCACCAAAGTTCCCAGGTTCAATCCCCAGAACCACAATAAGCCAGAGTTGAGCAGTACTCTGGTAAAACAAAAACAACAGAAATCAAAATATCCATGAAAGATGATGAATGACATAGTGGGGGTTGTATTGTTAAATGGGAATCTGGGGAATGTTATGCATGTACAAACTATTGTATTTACTGTTGAATGTAAAACATTAATTCCCCAATAAAGAAATAAATTTAAAAAAAAAGAAATCAAAATAAAGAGAGCAGGGGCAGTAGCACAGCGGGTTAAGCACACATGGCACAAAGCACAAGGACCGGCATAAGCATCCTGGTTCAAGTCCCCAGCTCCCCACCTGCAGGGGGGTCACTTCACAAGCAGTGAAGCAGGTCTGCAGGTGTCTATTTTTCTGTCTTCCCCTCCTCTCTAGATTTCTTTCTGTCCTATCCAACAACAATAATAACAATGATAAACAACAATAATAACAATGATAAAGAACAAGGGCAACAAAAGGGAAAAAATAGCCTCCAGGAGCAGTGGATTTGTAGCGTAGGCACCGAGCCTCAGCAATAACCCTGGAGGTAAAAAAAAAAAAAAAAGCAAAATAAAATAAAATATTGAATCCTAAAACAGAGTGAAGGAGCAGATAAAAAGGGAGACACGCGCCTGTAGCACTGCGTCAGCACTCGTAAAGTTGCCTCCCTGCAGGTGGGGACTGAAGGCTTGAACCCAAGTCCTTGCACATGGGAATGTGTGTGCTCAACCATGTGTGCCACCACCTGCCCTAGAAACAGTTCTATACAGAACCAGCTCCTTGTGGTCCGGGAGGTGGCGCAGTGGATAAGCATCGGATTCTCAAACATGAGGTCCCCAGTTCAGTCCCCGGCAGCACGTGTACCAGAGTGATGTCTGGTTCTTTCTCTCTCCTCCTATCTTTCTCATTAATAAATAAATTATTAAAAAAAGAAGAAGAAGAAGAACCAGCTCCTCTACACTGCTGGGGTCAGAGGCTTAATCTCCCTGGCTTTATTTATTATTATTTTTTAACCAAAGCACTGCTCAGCTCTGGCTTATGGTGGTGTGGGGGATTGAACCTGGGACTTTGGTGTCTCAGGCACAAGTCTCTTTGCATCACCATTATGCTGTCTACTCCTGCCCTCCTGGCTTTTTTTTTTTTTTAATTATTTAACTGCAAGAATTCTAGGGAATCAGGGAAAACAAAAACCAATCACTGCAAACCCAGCACCCCACCAGTGGTGTCTCCATTTCTTTGCTTTAAAAGAAAGATTTTTGGGAGCCGGACGGTAGCACAATGGGTTAAGCACAGGTGGTGCAAAGCACAAGGACCGGCGTAAGGATCCCGGTTCGAGCCCTCGGCTCCCCACCTGCAGGGGAGTCGCTTCACAGGCGGTGAAAGTCTGTCTTTCTCTCCCCGTCTTCCCCTCCTCTCTCCATTTTTCTCTGTCCTATCCAACAACAATGACATCAATAATAACTACAACAATAAAACAAGGGCAACAGAAAAAGGGAATAAATTAATAAATATAAAATAAAAAATAAAGATTTACTGGGGGCCAGGAAGTGGCGCACCAGGTTAGGCACACATAGTACGATGCGCAAGGATCCTGGTTCAACCCACTGGCTTCCCACCTGCAGGGGAGTCACCTCACAAGCAGTGAAGCAGGTCTACAAGTGGCCTATCTTGCTCTCCTCGTCTCTGTCTTCTCCCCTCTCAATCTCTCTGTCCTATCAAAAAGATAAAAGAAGAGAAAAAATGGCCACCGGAGCAGCAGATTCATAGTGCAGGCACTGAGCCCCAGCGATAACCCTGGAGGCAACAACAAAAAATTTACTTATTATGAGACAGGTAGGGAGAGAGAACCAGAGTCGCTCTGCCACTCGTGGAAGCCGGAACCAAACTCAAACAGGACTTCATGCCTGAGACTCCATATGTATATTGTTTCACAACTTCAAGAAAGCCTTTCCAATCCTAGTGTTTCCTAATTCCTTTTCAGTCATTATGGCAGAAGCCAGGAGGGAGACACCAGGAATAACCTCAGAGGTGCCAGGGCAGGGACTGCCGGCCCCTGAAGCAGGGAATTCAGCTTCATCTTAAGCAGTAGTCTCCTGGAAGGCCGCAAGGTGGCGATGTTGCTCCTTAAATTGAATCACTTTTCCGGAGCATTAAATGCACCAGGCCATTATTTCAAAGTAAGAGGGGGAAGGGGGAAAGGACAGGAGGGACCCAAGATACAAGAAAACTTGGCAGTGTTTATATGTGGTTTACCAAAACAGTCTTGGTCACTAGCCGGTGGAATAGCTCACTTAGATAATGTGCGCCATGCAGCTTCAAGCCCAACCCCTACCGCACTGAAACAGGCTTTGGTCATGATCTTTCTCACCCTCTCCTCCCGCCTTGGTTTCTGTCAAAAGGAGGAGGAGGAGGAGAGGGAGGAGAAGCAGTCATCAAGCCCGACACGTGTGCATCTGTTTAACAACGACGACCTTTTCTAGGCTAGCCTACGCAGCAAAGGAGAGAGGGGCCAGGAGACAGCAGGGGGTGGCACACATGAGGAACTGGCTTCCAGCCTCAGCAGCAAACTGAAAAAAGAAAGACACAGATGAGTAGAACTTTATACAAGGTGGAGCAGTGCTCTGGTCTCTCCCTCACAAATAAACAAAGGAAACAACGTAAGGCCTCTCATTCACTTCACACAGTACACCGCACAGGCACACACAAACACGCACAGGCACACAGGCACAGGCACACACAAACACGCACAGGCACACACACACAGGCACACACAAACACGGACAGGCACACACAAACACGCACAGGCACACACAAACACGCACAGGCACACACACACACAGAGACAGGCACACACAAACATGCACAGGCACACACACACAGGCACACACAAACACACACAGGCACACACAAACATGCACAGGCACACACACAGGCACAGGCACATGCGCACGTGCGCACACACAAACATGCACAGGCATACACACACAGAGGCACACACAAACACACACACACACAGGCACACACAAACACACACAGGCACACACAAACACGCACAGGCACACACACAGGCACATGCGCGCGTGCGTGCACACACACACACACACACACACACACACACACTGGGTCTGTGGGAGGCAGAACTCCAAGGTGTTCAGGTCCTGAGTCCTGGCACCTGTGAATATGTTGTCCTACACAGCAAGGGGACACTGAGGGTGGCATCAAAGTCACTGGTGTAGGATGTTCACTCAGTGGTCCAGGTGGGTGTAGTCCCCAGCAAGAAGGCCCTGGAGAGCAGGAGAGGAGGCAGGGAGGGAGAGAGCCTGGACTCCAGGGGGAGTGGGAGGGAGGGAGCTGTGGCGGCTGAATGCCAGTGGCCTGCAGAAGCTGGAAGAAACAAGGAAACAGACAGGTGGGGGGCGCGGGGATAAGGTGTCGGACTCTCAAGCAGGAAGCCCTGAGCTCAGTCCCTGACACCAAATACGCCAGGGTGCCGCTCCTGTGTATACACGTGCCAGAGCCATGTTCTGGCTCTCTCTCTCCTAGGGAAGAAAAAAAGGGGGGCGGGGTAGATAGCATAATGGATATGCAAAGAGGCTTTCATGCCTGAGGCTCTAAAGTGCCAGGTTCAATCCCCACCACCACCACAAGCCAGAGCTGGGCGGTGTTCTGCAGGAGCCCCCGACAGGTGCCGAGCCAGCCGGGCCTGGGAGGACGCAGCACAAGGTCCTTCAGGAGGCAGGAGCCGCCCGGCGGCAGGAAGGGTCACACACAGAAGAGAACGGCCTGTCCTCTGCCTCTTCTCACAGGCCGTGAAGCAGGTCTGCAGGTGTCTGTTTTTCCCCCCTCTGTCCCCTCCCCTCTCCATTTCTCTCTTTTATTTAAAAAAAAATTTTTTTTCCCCTCCTCCAGGGTTATTGCTGGGCTCGGTGCCTGCACCATGAATCCACCGCTCCTGGAGGCCATTTCTTTTTTTTCCCTCTTTTGTTGCCCTTGTTGTAGCTTCGTTGTGGTTATTATTATTGCCCTTGTTGACGCAATTCGTTGTTGGATAGGACAGAGAGAAATGGAGAGAGGAGGGGAAGACAGAGAAGGGGAGAGAAAGACAGACACCTGCAGACCTGCTTCACCGCCCGTGAAGCGACTCCCCTGCAGGTGGGGAGCCGGGGGCTCGAACCGGGATCCTATGCCGGTCCCTGCGCTTTGCGCCACCTGCGCTTAACCCGCTGCGCCACCGCCCGACCCTTGTTTTTAACCAGAGCACAGGTCAGCTCGGGTTTACGGTGGTGCAGGGGACTGAACCTGGCACTTTGAAGCCTCAGGCATGACAGTCCGTTTGCATGACCATTATGCTATCGACCCCAGCCCCATTTCTCTGTCTTATCCATCAACAACGACATCAACAATAAGAATAATAACCACAGTAACGATAAAAACAAGGGCAACAAAAGCGGAGAACATCGCCTCCAGGAGCAGTGGGTTCCCGGTGCAGGCACCGAGCCCCAGCAATAACCCTGGAGGCAAAAAAAAGGAAAAAAGGAAAAAGAAAATCCACAGTGGGAGCAGACCGCGGGGTCCGTCTGCTTTTCCAGGGGGGTGGCACCGAGCGTCAGACTCTCACGCCTGGGGCCGCGGGCTCAGTCCCCGCCACCACCGCGAGCCGGAGTTGCTCGGTCTCAGGAAAAGGGGGGAAGGACCGTTCAGAGCATAAGAACACGAACGCCGGGGTGATGCCGGCAGCTGGCCCTGCCCGGGGAGAGGGTGCTGAGCCCCGCAGGTGCACCGAGCCCTCCACCTGCCGAGCCCCAGCCGCCCCGCCACCACCGGGCGGGGAGCCGCAGACTCGGGGTCCCTCCGCCGCCCTGGGCACCTCGGCAGAGCCCGGGGGCATCGCGGGGCCCGGGGACCCTCCCGCCCGCGGGGCCCGTCCTCACCGGCGCCGGCTCGCGGCGACCTTCCTCTGCGGCGAGCGGGCGCGGAGCCTCCGCCTCCCAGCCCCGGGCCCCTGGGCGGGGGCCTTCACCTCAGGCCGGGGTCACGGCGCGCGCATGCGCAGCGGGGCCCGGGTCCGTTCCCGCCGCGCTCCGCTACTCCGGGCCTTGCGCGCACCGCGCCCCTTGGCGGCTGGACCAATCGGAGATGGGGGGCGGGGCCCGGGGCGGGACCAGCCCGGGTGGGCGGGGCTCTCCCTGCGCGAGGCTGCGGTCTCCCGGGGAGTCCACGGTCATCCTTGGGCCTCGCCTCGGCGCCCCAACCGGTTGTGAAAGACCCTACGGAACAGCTAATCCTCTCTCTCCCCTCACCTCAGTCTACACTCCGCGCGGCCCAGTACCCGTGATGGCGCAGCGTCTTCTCTACCGTCCCGCCCCCGTGCGCGGATCCCGCCCTTTGGCCCGCCCATTGGTCCCGCCCCCGCCCCTTAGTAGCGCCCCCCCATTGGTCCCGCCCTCGCCCATCAGCTTCTTGCTCGCCCACGCCCATTGGGCCGTTGGTCCCGCCCCCACCCATTAGTAGCGCCCCCCCACCCCGCGCCCATTGGTCCCGCCCTCGCCCATCAGCTTCTTGCTCGCCCACGCCCACTGGGCCATTGGCCCCGCCCCCGCCCCCGCCCATCAGGTCCTCGATCGCCCCCGCCCATTCGCCCACTGGTCCCGTCCCGCCCATCCTCTCCTTGCTGGCGGAGGGTCCACTGCACCCGGAATTCTTTTCTTCGCCCTTTGTGCGGTGGCGTCGGATGACCCCAGCGCAGGGAGCCGCGGACCCAGGGCGTTGCTTTCCGAGGACGCTCAATGACTAACCCCAGCTGGCCCCTCTCTCTCCGCCCCCCACTCGCGGCGACCCAGCCCTCCAGGTGCACCCCGTCTTCTGGCCGTGGGAGCCAGGCTTCAGCTGAGTGAAGTCGTTGCTCTTCTTGAGCCCCAGGCCCAGCCTGCTCTTTCTTTAGTGAGTGTATATGGAGGGTTAGGGACCTGCGCATCGGACTTGCTTGCAGGAGGGCGGAGGGCCCAGGTTCAGTCCCCGCACCACCACACACCAGAACTGAGCAATGAAACAAGAATCCTTAAACTGTGGTGTTCTAGCATTTTCAGATTGCACGCGAGGGCTGCGGGGAGCGAATGAAAAGGTCGTTTTGGAAGCAATGGAATTGCATATCCATACGGCCCCGAAAAAAAAAGTAATGGGGAGTCGGGCGGTAGCGCAGAGGGTTAAGCGCAGGTGGCACAGAGCGCAAGGACCTGCATAAAGGATCCCGGTTCGAGCCCCCGGCTCCCCACCTGCGACTCCACAGGCGGTGAGGCGGGTCTGCAGGTTTCTCTCCTCCTCTCTCCATTTCTCTCTGTCCTGTCCAACAAAAATGACATCAATAACAACAACAATAAAAACAAGGGCAACAAAAAGGAATAAATAAATAAATCTAAAAAAAAAAGATATGTGGTCCGGGAGATGGCGCAGTGGTAAAGATTTGGACTCTCAATCATGAGGTCCCAAGTTCGATCCCGGGCAGCACAAGTGCCAGAGTGATGTCTGGTTCTCTCTCTCTCTCTCCTATCTTTCTCATAAATAAATAAAATCTTTAAAAAAGGGAGTTGGCGGTTCGAGCCGCTGCCTTCCCACCTGCAGGGGAGTCGCTTCACAATTGGTGAAGCAGGTCTGCAGGTGTCTTTCTCTCCCCTTCTCTGTCTTCCCCTCCTCTCTCTATTTCTTTCTGTCCTGTCCAACAATGATGACATCAGTAACTACAACAATAAAAAAATAACAAGGGCAACAAAAGGGAATAAATAAATAAATATATCTTTTAAAAAAGAAAGATATATATTTAAAAAAACAAACACTAAACTAGGGCTTGTGAAATAGCTCACTTGGATAGAGCTGGGCCCCCACCACACTGAAGGCAGTATCGGTGCTGTAGTCTCTTTCCCTCTGTCTCTCTGAAAAAGTGCATCTCTCTCTCTAAAAAAGTCAGCCTGGAGTAGTGAGGCCCCGAGACAAAATAATTTACTATCATGAACAACACAACAGCAGGTCTCATTGGGAGTAGATAGCATAATGGTTATGCAAAGAGACTTTCATGCCTGAGGCTCCGAAGTCCCAGGTTCAATCCCCCCCCCACCACCACCACCACCATAAGCCAGAGCTGGGTAGTGCTCTGGTGTTTCTCTCTCTCTGCATCTCTCTAAAAAATAAAAATAATAAAAATTAAAATAGCAGGTCTCAGCAAGCAGGGCAGCTGCCCCGAGTCTCCAGTCCTGAGAGCAGTCGTGGGAACCAGTCTCTGACCTGACTTCAGAGCTGGGGACCCCAACCTGCCATTGTTCTCTTCAGCAAGTGTGGAGGGGGGCAGAGTGAGGTCCCTTAGGGTCAGAGGGGCTGGCCTGCAGCACCTGTAGTCCAAGGGTGTCCCCAGAGGAGGCCTCAGGCAGGGCATGGGGTGGAGTGGGGGAGATCTCACCCCCTTTCCAGGCCTCAGGGCCTGTTCTGGCCAGGCACTGGGAGGAAAGGCGGGATAGACATAGACAGGGCATGGCAGCTCTCAGACACCTTCTTTACTGAAAGTGATTTTTCCCAGAGCTGGCTACAGCTCAGATGTCCCATCCCCAAGAGGCATTAAGGTGGCTGCTGGGTCCTCCAGGAGCAGCTGATCAGTGTCTTTTGTGTTTCTGCAAGAGAAGTGGGTAGGGTGAACCCCAGGGAGGAGGGGTGGGGTGCCAGCTAGGAAGGGGCCCACAGACCTCTGACCCTGGACAGCCCACCCAGCCCAGGTGCCAGGCCACCTTCCCAGGCCACACCTCACCTTTTGCAGCTTGCAGCAGACAACCCCGAACACTATGAAGCCAATGGCCACGGCGCCTGCCAGGGGCAACACCCCGGCCCCTGTGGCCGCCATTTTCAGAGATATCTGAGCCACCTTCTGCATGAGAGGACAAGGGACAGGAGGGAGACAGTGAGGAGACAGTGCCTTGCATGCTGGCTCAGACCCTCAGGCTCTGAGCCCCACCAGCTAGAGCCATGCCCCCCCTCTGCAGGGTCAGCCAGTGTCTCAGGGTCCCCTGAGCCTTGGCTTCCATGGGCAATGAGGAGAGCCCCCTGGGGTGGCAGGGGCAGTAGGTGCCCAAGACCAGGTGGCACTGGAGGCTAGGAGTCCCTCTGGTCTGGAGAGGAGCACCAGGCCTGTCACAAACCAGCCAGGAAAAGTGTGACCCCACCCTAGGCCCTATGACCCTGGGGTGCTCCTGGCTGGAGTGCTGGGAAGTAAGAGTCCCTCTCACCAAGGAGACAGCCATGGTCGCGGGAGCTCCTGCTGACACCATCTTCTCCAGAGCTGAGCACACACTCCTGTGGGGGGCAACTCTGTCACCTTCCACCCACACCCCATCCCCAGGACCCCAGGAGGGAGCTGCAGCGGCTTCCCTTCCAGGACCCAACCACAGGAGGGCTCTCACTCAGTGGGCAAGAGCCTGCCCTCCTCGTGGAGTGTGGTAGGCTGGCACAGCATTCCCTGGGAGGAGGCCATGGGAGCCACCACTGGGAGCAGGCCCAGGAGACAAGCACTAGGAGGACCCAGGAGAGCACACCAGATTTGAGCCTCTGGCCACATGGGAGGTGCCGTGACACTGGGAGCAGCCCTGGTGCTATGGTGTCCTGCCTGCCCGGCCCCCCTGCAAGATGACATAGCCTGGCAGTGGAGAAACCCCACAGACAAGACCCAGCCTCATGTGAGAAGGAAATCAGAGAGGCTCAGAAGTCGGGAGTCACCAGTTCTATACACAAACCATGGTTTCCTGTCTTTGTTCTGCTCAGCTCTGATATATGGTGGTGCCAGGAGTTGAGCCTAGACTTTGGAGCCCCAGGCATGAAAGTGTGATGCTTAACTGCTACATTCTGCCCCCAGCAAACCATAAACTGTTAGCACAGGTCTGCCAGCCAGCGGATTCCTGGTCCCTTTACCAGGCCCTTTCCTCCCTCCTTAGATTCCCTTCAGGAATTTCTTTCTTTTTTTAAATATTTGTTTATTTATTCCCTTTTGTTGCCCTTGTTTTATTGTTATAGTTATTATTGTTGTTGTTATTATTGCTGTAGGGTAGGACAGAGAGAAATGGAGAGAGGAGGGGAAGACAGAGAAGGGGAGAGAAAGACATCTGCAGACCTGCTTCACTGCCTGTGAAGCGACTCCCCTGCAGGTGGGGAGCCGGGGGCTCGAACCGGGATCCTTACGCCGGTCCCTGCACTTTTTTGCCACCTGCACTTAACCCGCTGTGCTACCTACTGTTCAGTAATCTCACCCTCTCTTTTTATTTTTATTATCTACTTATTGATTGAAGCAACCAGAAATCGAGAGAAATGGGAAGAGAGAGAGAGAGAGAGACCTGCAACTCTGCTTCACTACTCATGAAGACTTCCCACCTGCAGGGGCTTGAACTCTGGTCCTTGTGCATTGTAATATGTGTGCTCAACCAGGTGCACCACCGCCAAGCCCCTTATCTCTCCCTCTCTCCCTCCCTCTCATCTCTCAATTTCTCTCTGTCCTATCCAAAAAAGTGGAAAAAATGGCCACTGAAAGCTGTGGATTTGTAGTTCTGGTACTGAACTACAGCGGTAGCCCTAGAGGGAAAAAAAAAGGAAAAAAAAAGACCACTGGAAATGATGGTATTGTGCAGGCACTGAAGACATCCATAATCTTGGTGGCAAAAAAAAATTCTAATTAAATTAAATTTTAAAGAATCAATCTCCTGGTCCAGGAGGTGTCACAGTGGATAAGGCGTTAGACTCTCAAGCATGAGGTACCTAGTTTGATCCCTGGCAGCACATGTACCAGAAAGATGTCTAGTTCTTTCTCTCTCTCCTCCTATCTTTCTCATTAATAAATATATATATTTTTAAGATTGTATAGGGAGTTTTGCTATAGCACAGTGGGTTAAGCACCCATGGCACAAAACAGAAGGACTGGTGTAAGGATCCTGGTTCAAGCCCCTGGCTCCCCACCTGCAGGGGAGTCACTTCACAGGAGGTGAAGCAGGTCTGCAGGTGTCTGTCTTTCTCTCCCCTTCTGTCTTCCCCTCCTCTCTCCGTCTCTCTCTGTCCTAACAACGACAACATCAATAGCAACAACAATAACTACAACAACAATGAAAACCAATGGCAACAAAACGGAAAATAAATATTTAAAAAAAAAAATCAGTCTTCTGGTCCTGGAGGTGGCATAGTAGATAGAGTATTGGACTCTCAAGCATGCGGTCCTGAGTTCAATCCCCGGCAGCACATGTACCAGAGTGACGTCTGGCTCTTTCTCTCTCTCCTATCATTCTCATGAATAAATTCTATTTTTTTTAAAAAAGCACACTGTCTGTGGTCCGGGAGGTGGCGCAATGATAAGGCTTTGGACTCTCAAGCATGAGGTCCGGAGTTCGATCCCCGGCAGCACATGTGCCAGAGTGATGTCTGGTTCTTTCTCTCTCCTCCTATCTTTCTCATTAATAAATAAATAAAATCTTTAAAAAAAAAAAAAAAAGCACACTGTCTCCTTTAGAAAAAAAGAAGAAAAAATGAGGAGACACCAGTTTCCTGCCTAGAGCCTGACCTGAGAATGTGGATGTGAAAACCTTTCCTACACAGCTCTGGAGGACTCTGAGGCTCCTCGTATTCTTTTTTTTTTTTTTTTAATATTTATTTTATTTATTGATTCCCTTTTGTTGCCCTTGTTTTTTTATTTATTTATTTTTTATTTTTTTATTGTTGTAGTTATTATTGTTGTTGTCGTCGTTGTTGGATAGGACAGAGAGAAATGGAGAGAGGGAGGGGAAGACAGAGAGGAGGAGAGAAAGACAGACACCTGCAGACCTGCTTCACCGCCTGTGAAGCGACTCCCCTGCAGGTGGGGAGCCGGGGTTCGAACCGAGATCCTTATGCCGGTCCTTGCGCTTTGCGCCACCTGCGCTTAACCCGCTGCACTACAGCCCGACTCCCGAGGCTCCTCGTATTCTTATGAACAGGAACCTCCCCTGGAGGTGGGCCTCCTGGATCCCCCACCCCAACTCATCACTGTTCTTGGGTCCTGTCCTTTGCCCCCTGGCCCTAGGGAAAGCCCCCATGGGTCTGCACAGTGCTCAGAACTGCAACTCGCCCACCCCCAACATGGACAGGACAGAGAACAGCAGCCTTCAGGGAAGTCCGAGTGCAAAGAAGAAGTGGCTAGCTCTGACTGCACTGCTGCTGATGGCCTCTCAATCCACCCTCCCCCACCCCCTGAGGGACATCCGGCCTCAGGCTAGGGAATTGCCCCTTCTGGAAGGAGAATTGGGGACCCCAGGAAGAAGGGCCAGGGCCCTCTCCCACGCTCCCCTCCCTGCTCTCCATGTGGGGGCTGCTCTCCTACACTCACCTTGCTATGAGAGCACCCCACCCTCCTGCCAGCAGCTCTGCTCCCAGACACACACTGGCAGCAGACAACTGTTTCAGCCCCAAGCAGTTTCCTGGAAACCACGTGACACCCTTTCTTTTTTTTTTCTTCCTTTCTGTTTGGAACCAGTGCATTGCAAGGTTCTGCCTGACGGTTATGCTGGGTATTACGGTACTTTACACATGAAAGTCTTTATTGGGGGGGTCGGGCAATAGCTCAGCGGGTTAAGTGCAGGTGGCGCAAAGCACAAGGACCAGCATAAGGATCCAGGTTTGAGCCCCTGGCTCCCCACCTGCAGGGAAGTCTCTTCACAAACAGTGAACCAGAGGACTGCTCAGCTCTGGCTTATGGTGGTGTGGGGGATTGAACCTAGGACTTTGGAGCCTCAGGCATGAGAGTCTGTTTGCATAACCATTATGCTGTCTATCCTACCCAGGTGACTATCTTTTTCTTCCCCCTCTCTGTCTTCCCCTCCTCTCTCCATTTCTCTCTGTCCTATCCAACAGCCAACAATGATGGCATCAATAACAACAACAACAATAATAAAGCAACAAGGGCAACAAAAGGGGGAAAAAAAAGAAAGTCTTTGTTGTGCAGTTTCCTAGCTCTCTTTTTATTTCTGTAACTCAACGCTGGCCTGTGTGGGTGGTAAAATATTCTGATATGAGACGAGACCTCCAACAGATTTTTGGGGTGGGGTTAGCACAGGTGAGATGACATTTTCTTTCTTTTTTTTTTAAACACATTTATTTATTTTTGGTTTTTTGTGCTGCTGGGGATTGAACTCAGGCCCTTCATGCTTGACAGCCCAAAGCCCTATCCACTGTGCCACCTCCTGGACCACTAAACACATTTATTTTTTACATAATGTTGTTAAAATTCCGGGGGAGGGCTAGAACAAACCAATGTAAAGCATACGACAACATAATCTTTCTCCATTTATTTATTTATTTGGTAGAGAAAGCCAGAAATTGAGAGAAGGACGGAGACAGACAGACACCTGCAGCCCTGCTTCACCACTTGTGAAGCTTTCCCCCTGCAGGTGGGGACTGGGGGCTGGAACCCGGGTCCTTGTGCTCTGTAACGTGTGCGCTCAACCAGGTGCGCCACCACCCGGCCTTTCTTTTTTTCTCTCTTTATGTCTCACTTCCTTTCTTCCTTTCTTTCTCCCTCTCTGTTTTACAGAGGGTTAGAGAAAGGAGAAATACCTGCAACACTGCCCCACTGCTCATGAACTTCCCCCCATGCAGATCCGGGGAGCAGGGGCTTGCACCTGGGTTTTCATACACAATAATGTGTTCACTATATCAGAAAAGCTACCACCTGGCCCCAAATGAAAAAAAAAATTTTTTTTTTTTTAACTAGAGGCTTACAGTGGTACTGAGGATTGAATCTGGGGCTTTGGAACCTCAGGCATGAGCGTCTCTTCACAATCATTACACTATCTACCCCACCTTCAAAATAAATCCTTTTTTTTTTTAAATAAAAGGTATTCTTGTGGTCCGGGAGGTGGCGCAATGATAAAGCTTTGGACTCTCAAGCATGAGGTCTCGAGTTCGATCCCCGGCAGCACATGTGCCAGAGTGATGTCTGGTTCTTTCTCTCTCCTCCTATCTTTCTCATAAATAAATAAAATATTTAAAAAAGGTATTCTTTTAAAAAATTATATTTGCTTTTCCACCTTTTTATTGCACTTTAAAAATTTTTATTATTTTTATTTAATTTATTTATTCCATTTTGTTGCCCTTGTTGTTGTTTTATTGTTGTTGTTATTGATGTCATTGTTGTTGGATAGAACAGAAAGAAATGGAGAGAGGAGGGGGAGACAGAGAGGGGGAGAAAAGATAGACACTTGCAGAACTGCTTCATCGCCTGTGAAACAACTCCCCTGCAGGTGGGGAGCCGGGAGCTCCAACTGGGATCCTTACTCTGGTCCTTGCACTTTGCGCCACGTGTGCTTATCCCATTGCGCCACTGCCCGACTCCCTCACTTTTTTTTTTTTTATTGTTGTTGTGGTTGTTGATGTCATCGTTGTAAGATAGGACAGAGAGAAATGGAGAGAGGAAGGGAAGACAGAGAGGGGGAAAGAAAGACAGACACCTGCAGACCTGCAGCACTGCCTGTGAAGCTACTCCCCTGCAGGTGGGGAGCCGGGGGCTCGAACTGGGATCCTTTCGTCCGTTCTTGAGCTTTGTGCCACCTATGCTTAACCCACTGCACTACTGCCCAACTCCCTATAAAATGTATTCTTTTTTAATTATTATCTTTATTTATTGGATAGAGATAGCCAGAAATCAAGAAGGAAGTGGATGATAGAAACACCTGCAGCCCTGCTTCACCACTCATGAAGCCTCCCCCCTGCAGGTGGGGACTGAGTGCTCGAACTTGGATCCTTGTGCCCTGTAATGTGAGCGCTCAACCAGGTGCACCACCACCCAACCCCTAAAAGGTATTCTTAAGCTTGAGAGTCCAATGCTTTACCCACTGAGCCATCTCCCCATCCACTAAAAGGTATTGTTATTTATTGTCTCCAGGGTTATCACTGGTGTCTGGTGCCTGCACTCTGAATCCACTGCTCCTGGAGACCATCTTTTTTCCATTGTTGTAGTTGCTGTTATTGTTGGATAGGACAGAGAGAAATCCAGAGAGGAGGGGAAGACAGGGGGAGAGAAAGATAGACACCTGCAGACCTGCTTCACCACTTGTGAGGTGACCCCCCTGCAGGTGGGGAACTGAGGGTTCAGACTGGGATCATTATGCCGGTCCTTGTGCTTTGCACTATGTGCACTTAAGCCGGTGCACTACCACCCAGCTCCCCTCCCCAAAGAAATTTTAAATAAGAGAAAATATTTATATAGAGAGAAGGAGAGGGGCTGAGTGGTGGTGTAACCCACTAAGTGCACATAGTGCGAAGTGCAAGGATCTGCACAAGGCTCAGGGTTTGAGCCCCCACTCTCCACCTGCAGGTGGAATGCTTCATGAGTGGCAAAACAGATCTGCAGGCATCTTTCTCTCTCCTTCCTAATTTCTCTCTGTCCTATCCAATAAATGGACAAAATGTCTTCTAAGCAGTGTATTTGTGGTGTCAGCACAGAGCCCAGGCGATAACCCTGGAGGTGAGAGAGAGAGAGAGAGAGAGAGAGAGTAGGGGCTGGTGGTAGCACACTCGACATCTGCAGATGACCCTCCCCAGCTCCCCACCTGCAGGGGGCATCACTTTGCAAGCGGTGAAGCAGGTCTGCAGGTGTCTTTCTTTCCTCCTCTCTCTGTCTCCCCTTCCTTTCTCAATTCCTCTCAGTCCTATCCAACAACAACAATAGCTATAACAACAATACAATAACAACCACAACAAGGGCAATGAATTTGAAACGATAGCCTCCAGGAGCAGTAGATTTGAGCTGTCACCAAGCCCCAGAGATAACCCTGGAGGCCAAAACAAAAAACAAAAAAAAAAAAACAGTGGTCCCGGCGGTGGCGCAGTGGATGGGGCAATCCCCGGCAGCACATGTTCCAGAGTGATGTCTGGTTCTTTCTCTCTCTGCCTATCTTTCTCATGAATAAATAATTCTTTTTTTTAAAAAAAAACCTGATAAAATATATTTTTTTTCCTCCTCCAGGGTTATTGCTGGGCTCGGTGCCTGCACCATGAATCCACCGCTCCTGGAGGCCATTTTTTCCCCCCTTTTGTTGCCCTTGTTGTAGCCTCGTTGTGGTCATCATTATTGCCATTGTTAACGTTGCTTTGTTGTTGGATAGGACAGAGAGAAATGGAGAGAGGAGGGGAAGACAGAGAGGGGGAGAGAAAGATAGACACCTGCAGACCTGCTTCACCACCCTTGAAGCGACTCCCCTGCAGGTGGGGAGGCTGGGGCTCGAACCGGGATCCTTACGCCGGTCCCTGCGCTTTGTGCCACATGCGCTTAACCCACTGCGCCACCGCCCGACCCCCAAAATATATTTTTTTTAAAAAAGAGGACCCCGTGCAGGTGGGGAGCGGGGCTCTAACACAGGCCCTTGCATGGAAATCTGTGTGTTAAACTGGATGTGCCGCCTGGCCCATGTGAAAGTCTTTTTGCTTGACCATTATGCTGTCACTCTTGGCCAGCATGTACTTTTTTAAGATTTTGATTTTTTTTATTCTTTATTTATTTATAGGATAGAGACAGCCAGGAATTGAGAGGGAAGGGGGGTGATAGAGAGGGACAGAGATAGAGAACACTTGCAGCCCTGCTTTACCACTCGTGAAGCTTCCTCCCTGCAGGTGGGGACCAGGGGCTCGAACCTGGGTTCTCATGCACTGTAGTATGTGAGCTCCACCATGTGCGCCACCGCCTGGCCCCGATTTTAATTTTTTTAAATGGACTCTTCAGATTTGAACCTGGGTTGTACTCTGACCCAAGGGTGCTGGCCACCCCAGGGATTCCTAAGCGCAGAGAAAGGAGCTGGTAAGTCTCCCTCACTCTTGCTGGACTCTCCCCTTTCCAATGTCATACCAGGTCACACTGGCAGCCTGGCCTTCACTGCTGGCACAGCCCTCCCTGCACATGCCCTCCTGTCCCCGCTGACCTGAGCAGCCTTTCCACTTCCCCTGCTGCCCCACTCGCCTCAAGAAGCACCCTGGTGATGGTAATCATTCCACAGAACAGAACAGCCCATTTCTTAATATGCATTTATAATGTTTCAGTATCAGTGGTGATGTGTTGAGTTCCTTAGGATATATCCCCAGGAGAGGAATTGCAGGATCATAGGGTAGGTCCATTTCTAGCCTTCTGAGAGTTCTCCAGACTGTTCTCCACAGAGGTTGGACCAATTGACATTCCCACCAGCAGTGCAGGAGGGTTCCTTTGACCCCACACCCTCTCCAGCATTTGCTGCTGTTACCTTTTCTGATGTATGACATTCTCACAGGAGTGAAGTGATATCTCATTGTTGTCTTGATTTGCATTTCTCTGACAATCAGAGACTTGGAGCATTTTTTCATGTGTTTCTCGGCCTTTTGATCTCTTCTGTGGTGAATATTCTGTCCAAGTCCTCCCCCCATTTTTGGATGGGGTTATTTGTTGTCTTGTTGTTGAGTTTGGCAAGCTCTTTATATATGTTGGTTATTAAACTCTTGTTTGATGTATGGCATGTAAAGATCTTCTCCCATCCTGTGAGGGGTCTCTTGGTTTGGGTAATGGTTTCTTTTGCTGTGAAGAAGCTTTTTAATTTGATGTAGTCCCATAGGTTTATACTTGCCTTAGTCTTCTTTGTAATTGGATTCATTTCATTGAAGATGTCTTTAAAATGTATGCAGAAAAGAGTTCTGCCAATATTTTTTTCTAAGTATCTGATAGTTTGTGGTCTAACATCCAAGTCCTGGATCCACTTGGAATTTATATTTGTATTTGGTGAAATACAGTGGCTCAGCTTCATTCTTCTGCATGTTTCAACCCATTGTTTCCAACACCATTTGTTGAAGAGACTCTGCTTTTCCCATTTAATAGTCTGGGCCCCTTTGTCAAAGATTAGATGTCCATAGGTGTGGGTGTCTGTCTTTCTCTCCTCTTCTCTACCTTCCCCTCCTCTCTTGATTTCTCTCTGTCCTATCCAACAACAATGACATCAGTAACAATAATAATAACAACAACAATAAAACAATGGGGGCGGGGGCTGGGTGGTAGCACAGCGGGTTAAGCACCCATGGCGCAGAGTGCAAGGACCAGAATAAGGATCCCAGTTTGAGCCCCGAGCTCCCCACCTGTAGGGGGGTCACTTTGCAAGCAGTGAAGCAGGTCTACAGGTCCACTCTGTCTTGCCCTTCTCTCTGGATTTCTCTCTGTCCTGTCCAACAACAACAGCTATAACAACAATAACAATAATAACCACAACAAGGGCAACAAAATGGGGAAAATAGCCTCCAGGAGCAGTGGATTCCTAGTGCTGCCACGGAGCCCCAGCGATAGCCCTGAAGACAAAGAAAAGGCGGGGGGGCAACAAAGGGGAAAAAGTTAAAAAAAAGAAGAAGAAAGAAAGAAAGAAAGGGGAAAAAGCAAGAAAGGGGATAAAATGTGCCCACCCAGTCGCAGCCAGGCGGGTCTTCCCCAGCCTCCTCCAGCACCTGTCCTGAGCTGGTGGGTTCACATCGGAGGCCAGTCTCCAGACTCAGACCACTGACCTGGTCTCCAGGGTTTCTGAAGCCTGCTCTGCTTCCTCCTGCCCATTTCCTTGCTCTAGAAACTTTCCAAAAATAAGTGGTTTCTCTGAAATCACAGGCATGGGTGGGGTAGTGCCAACCCTTTGTTTGGTCTAGGAAGTGGCTCAGTGGGTGGAGTGCCAGGCTCGAATGTGCCACATAGGCCAGAGCAGTGTTCTGATCTTTCTGTCTCTCTCAAAATTAAGAAACACTTAGTTTTTTGTTTGTTTGTTTTTACTTATTTATTCCCTTTTTTGTTGCCCTTGTTGTTTTATTGTTGCAGTCATTATTGTTGTTATTGATGTTGTCATTGTTGGATAGGACAGAGAGAAATGGAGAGAGGAGACAGAGACAGAGAGGGGGAGAGAAAGACACCTGCAGACCTGCTTCACTGCCTGTAAAGCGACTCCCCTGCAGGTGGGAAGCCGGGGGCTCGAACTGGGATCCTCATGCAGTCCTTGTGCTTTGCACCAGGTGTGCTTAACCCGCTGCACTACCACTGGACTCCCGAAACACTTAGCTTTAAATTTATTTTTACATATGTGCGTATTAATAAGTAATATCTTTATTATTTGTTAAATTATATATATATATAGTAACCAGAGTATTGCTCAGCTGTGGCTAACGATGTTGTGGGGGATTGAACCTGAGCCTCAGATATGAGAGTCTCTGCATAAGCATTATGCTATTTATCCCCACCCTTATATAATATTTCAAGAGTAATAAATTGAATTATTAAATTTCTCTGGGGAGAGCAAACCGGAGCATCACTCTGGCATGTGAATTGCCAGGGATGGAACTTGGGACCTCACGCTTGAGAGGCCGGTGCTGTATCAACTGTACCACTTCTTGGGGCTGTGGAAGACCAGAGCACTGGTCCCTGCTCCCGTCTATGGTGGTGTGAGGGATTGAACCTGGGACTGTGAGGGATTGAACCTGGGACTTTGGAGCTTCAGGCTTGGGAGTCTGTTTGCATAACCATTATGCAGTCTACCTCCGCCTGGGCTGTGGAATTTTTTTGTTGTTGCCTCCAGGGTTATTGCTGGGGCTCGGTGCCTGCACCAGGAATCCACCACTCCTGGAGGCCATTTTCCCATTTTGTTGCCCTTGTTGTTGTGTTGTTGTTATTGTTGCCATTGCTGTTGTTGCTGCTGGATAGGACAGAGAGAAATCTAGAGAGGAGGGTAAAGACAGAGAGAGGGAGAGAAAAATAGACACCTGCAGACCTGTTTCACTGCTAGTGCAACAACCCCCCTGCAGGTGGGGAGCCTGGGGCTCAAACACCTGTGCTTAATCTGCTGAGCTGATGCCTAGCCCCACTGCCCGGGCTGTGGACTCTTTACACTTGCCAGTGACCTGCCAGCTTCACTACTTGTGAACCTCCCCTGGTAGCTGGGAACCAGGAGCTTGTACCCAGGTCCTTACACATGTAACATGTGTGAGCCAAAGGGGGCCCAGCTTCCCAGTCCCCAGTAAAGGAATCCTAAATACATACTTGAGATGAAAACAATAAAAAGCCCCAAATCTGAGGGTCTGGTGGTAGCACACTGGGTTAAGCACACATAGTACAAAAACAGCAAGGACTGGTACAAGGATCCTGGTTCAGGCTCCTGGCTCCCCACCTCCAGGGGGGTCACTTCACAAGCGGTGAGGCAGATCTGCAGGTCTCTCTCCCTATCTCTCTCCCTATCTCTTTCCCTCTCTATCACTCTTCCTCTCTGTCTTCCCCTATTCTCGTGATTTCTATCTCTCTCTTTTAAAGAATATATTGATTTATTCGTGAGAAAGACAGGCAGAGAGAGAGAAAGAACCAGACATCACTCTGGTGCATGTGCTGCTGGGGATTGAACTCAGGACCTCATGCTTGAGAGTCGATGCTTTATCCACTGCGCCACCTCCCAGACCACTCAACTTCCCTTTGTCTTATCCAACAGCAGGAACAACAACTATGGAAAAAAAGGTAAGAAGATGGCCACCAGGAGCAGTGGATTCTTGGTGCAGACACCGAGCCCCAGCAATAACCCTGGAGGCAAATGAAGAAAGAAAGAAAGCCCCAAATCTTAGTTGCGTTTTCTCAGGGTGTTATGCAACTAATTAAAAATGTTGGGGGAGGCAGGTGGTGGCACAGCTGGTCGAGTGCATATGTTACAATACTCAACCCAGGCTCAAGCCCCCTGTCCCCACCTGCGGAGGGAATGCTTTGTGAGTGGTGAAGCAGTGTTGCAGGTGTCTCTCTCTGCCTCTCTTCCTATCTCCCCTTTCCCTCTCAATTTCTGGCTGTCTCTATCCAATAAATAAAGATAATGATTGAAAAAAAAGTTAAAGATAGAGACCACATGGGGAGGGGGGACCTCTGGTGGTGGTGCACCTGGTTGAGCGCAAATATTACAATGAGAAAGGACTCAGGGTGGGCCAGGAGGTGGTGCAGTGGTTAAAGCATTGAACTCTCAAGCATGAGGTCCCGAGTTCAATCCCCTGGCAGCACATGTACCAGAGTGATGTCTGGTTCTTTCTCATGAATAAATAAATACAACCATTAAAAAAATAAAAGGTGGGGGTAGATAGCATAATGGTTATGCTAAGAGACTCTCATACCTGAGGCTCCAAAGTCCCAGCTTCAGTCCCCCTACCCCCCACCATCATAAGCCAGAGCTGAGCTGGGCTCTGGAAAAAAAAAAAAAAAAAAAAAAAAAAAAAAAGGACTCAGGTTCGAGCGCCTGCTATCCACCTGCAGAAGGGCAGAAGGGATGATTCACAAGTGGCGAGGCAGGTGTTGCTGTCTTTCTTTCTTTTAAAATATTTATTTATTCCCTTTTGTTGCCCTTGTTTAATTGTTGTAGTTATTATTATTGTTTTTGATGTTATTGTTGTTGGATAGGACAGACAGAAATGGAGAGAGGAGGGGAAGACAGAGAGGGGGAGAGAAAGACAGACACCTGCAGACCTGCTTCACCACCTGTGAAGCAACTCCCCTGCAGGTGGGGAGCCGGGGGCTCGAACCGGGATCCTTATGCCGGTCCTTGCCCTTGACGCCATGTGCACTTAACCTGCTGTGCTACTGCAGGACTTGAGGTGTCATCTTTCTTTTACCTGAGCACTGCTCAATATGGCCTATGGTGGTGCAGGGAATTGAATCTGGGACCTTTAGTGCCTCAGGCCTGAAAGGCTCTTTGCATAACCATTATACTGTCTCCCCAGCCCTTTCTCTCTCCTCTTTTTCTCTCTCCCTTGTCAATCCTCTCCATCTTGTCAAATAAAATAGAAAGAAAAAAAAGAAATAAATAGCTGCTGGAAGTGGTTCCTGCACTGAGCTCCAGCTAAACCTGGTGCAATTAAAAAAAAAGGGGAGGCCGGGTGATGGCACACCTGGTTGAGTACACACATTACGGTGCACAAGGACCTGGGTTCGAGCCTCTAGTCCCCACCTGCAGGAGCAAAGCTTTGCAAGTGGTGAAGCAGTGCTGCAGATGTCTCTCTGTCTCTCTTCTCTCTCTCACCCCCTTCCCTCTTGATTTCTGGCTGTCTCTATCAAATAAAGATTAAAAAAAAAAAAAAAAGACAGACTGGCAGAAAGAGTAGGCCAGAAAGAAAAAGTGATCACAGTGCCCAAGCTTCCTTCAGTGTGGTGGGGGCCGGGCTCAATCAGGGCTGCGCACATGGTAAAGCAATGCACTGTCCAGGGAGTTATTTCCAAGGCCCCACTCATTTTATTTTTGCAGGTTTTAAAATACTTTAATTTCATCTAATTTATTGTTATTATTTTACCGAATGCTGCTGGTTTATGGTGGCGGGAGGGACTGAACTTGAGACATTGGAGCCTCAGGCATGAGAGTCTCTTTGCATAAAGTCTATACTGTCTCCCTGTCCTTTAGCAGTTTTCTGTTGGCAGCCAAGCTGAGGGGCCTGAAAAACAGTTGTGAGGGGGGTCACTGCGGCCTATCAGGAGGGAGGGGGCACAGCCCCTGGGGGAGCGCTTAGTCCCCTTCCCTTCCCATGCTCCTCTAGCTGGGCTTGGGACATGGAATGCTACAAAGGGCTCTGTAGCTAGGCCCTGTGGTCTGGCCAGCCAGCGGTGTCTATGTGTGCGGTGTGTGTGCACATGCAGGGGGTCTGGGGATCCCAAGGCCTGGGCCCTGTCAGACCAGGACTCCATGCCGTGGAGATCCCCCAGCCTCCCCACTGTGACCTCAGGAGGACACTGGGCCTCTGGAAGCTTCTTTCTAGCTTGTCACCAGAATGCAGGGAGTCACCTAGACAGGGGGTGGGCAGGAGTGAAGAGTTGGGAGAAAAACTGGTTCTGTTCCCCATGCCTTTGGGCACAGTCCCAGGCCAAAGGTTAAAGTAAACAGAAAGCACAGGGAGAGCCCAGGGGTTGGGGCAGAAATGAGGGCCTGGAGGTGGCTCACGTGGAGTCAGCTGAGGCCCTGAGTTCGAGTCCCAGCACCAATGTGGATGGTGGAGCAGGGCTGTGGTGCCTCTCCCACTTCTGGAAAGATAAGCTTCCTGCTACCTGCTGCCCCGCTCAAGACGATCCTGGTTACTCCAGAGGGCAGCTGGTGCTGAACAGCCTGGCCACCCCACTCCTGTTCTCCCCCTCCCTCAATTTGGAGGCTCAGATATGCAAGTCTTTTGCATAACAACTTTGCTCTCTGCCTTGTCTAAAAGTCTTTTTGTTAGAACAATTAACTTTTGGGGAACAAAGCCCAAATTATGTCCCACTTAGTATTACCAGTATCGTAGAGATGGGCATTAAAAAATATTTTATTTATTTATTAATGAGAAAGATAGGAGGAGAGAGAGAAAGAACCAGACATCATTCTGCTACATGTGCTGCCAGGGATTGAACTCAGGACCTCATGGGTGAGAATCCAGTCCTTTATCCACTGCGCCACCTCCCAGACCACACAGATGGCTATTTAAGTCTTGGTCTGTGGGATATGTGAGGTATTTTTTTTTTTTTAACTCTGTACCAAAAGTCTTCACTGGACATTAGCTCCCTCCTGTGCCCAGGCTCTTATGAAGGTTGGGTCCTTGGAGTGCCATTTTGTTATGATTTATTTATTATTGGATAGAGACAGAGAGAAATTAGAGGGAAGGGGAAGATAGGGAGAGAGACAGAGAGACCCCTGCAGCTCTACTTCACCACTTGTGAAGCTTTCCCCTGCAGGTGGGGACCAGGGCCTCGAACCTCCTTACGCACCACAGCGTGTACACTTAGCCAGGCACGCCACCGCCTGGCCCCTCTGTTATGATTTCTGTGTTTGTGCTAGGGTGTGCGGAACCCAAAGCCTCACTCTCACGAGGCATGTGCTCTGTCACTGAGCTACCACACTGGTTCTTTGTTTTCCTCTGAGGAAGCAGGGAGGCTGCACAGAAGTAGCTCACTTGCATGCCTGAGCCGCCAGAGTTCCCAGCCTCCCCTCTCCTTCCGCTCTGCTGGGGTCTCATCAGCCAGGGCAGGTGAGAGAGAGGAAAACATACCAGCACCAAGTTTCCCTCATTTCCTCGTTTCTTTTTAGATTTTATCTATTTAGGACAGAGAGACAGAGAGAGAGAGGGAGAGAGAGGGAGAGAGAGAGAGAGAGGCAGGCAGGCAGGCAGAGGCTAGAAGCAGAGCATCATCAGTCTGGCACATCTGAAGCTGAGATTCAGACTTGAGAATCCAACACTTTATTCACTGAACCATCACCCTGGTCACACTGCCCTCATTTTGTCTATTCTTTTCTCTCAGACACAGAGAGGTAGAGAGAGAGGGAAGGATGAAGAGACTACAGCAAGGAAGCATCCTTGGGGTGAGGAGGAGGGCGTTGGCAAGGGTGGCAGGGCTTGGACCTGGGTGGTGCGTGCAAATCAGCACCATATCCAGGTGAGTTATTTTGCTGGCCCTCAGTATTTATTTATTTTTGCCTCCAGGGTTATTGCTGGGGCTCAGTGCCTACACCATGAATCCACTGCTCCTGGAGGCCAGTCCCCCCCCCCCCCCCCGCTTTGTTGCCCTTGTTGTGGTTATTGTTGTTGTTATTGATGTCATCATTGTTGGACAGGACAGAGAGAAATGGAAGAGAGGAGGGGAAGACAGAGAGGGGGAGAGAAAGACAGACACCTGCAGACCTGCTTCACCGCCTGTGAAGCGACTCCCCTGCAGGTGGGGAGCCAGGGGGCTCGAACCGGGATCCTAAGTCGGTCCTTGCGCTTTGCACCACCTGCGCTTAAGCCACTGTGCTACCGCCCCCATCCGTGTTTATTTTACAAATGCCAGTGAGGCTTTGGTTTTCTCTTTCCCCTCTCTCAAATACATAAATAATAAAAATGCTAGTCTCCATCCACAAACGGGCTAATAATCCTAAAAGAAAGCCCCTCGGCCTGCTCACCCCGCGAAGAGGCAGGGAGCCAGCGCCACCCCAGGCGACCGGGGGCCTTGAAGGCACGGGGGTGTGCGGGGTGTGCGGGGTGTGCGGGAGGGGGATACGCCTGCGGCCCGTGAACACGAGTCGGATTCCCTTCTGGGGACCCCGCAAGACATGGGGTGGGCGCTCGGGCCGGGTGTCTTTGGGGGCGCAGCTCTCTTCCTGCTGGGGCTCCCGGCACCACCGGGGGCTCGAACCCGGGCCCTTGAGCACTGTAACATGCGCGCTCCCCCAGCCGGCCCGGGCCGGGTACCCTGGTCAGTCGGGATGCCAGCAGCTGGCCTCGTCCCTCTGTCCTCCACCCACAGGGCGCCCGGTGCAGTCACACCCAGGAGAAACCCTTCCCCCGGGCAGCGCGGGCACTTGGTGTCGGTGAGCGCGGCTCTGCAGAGGCCTCGCCAACACCGTGGCCGGCGGCCAGGCTCCGCGGGCCCCAGGGCCGGGATCTTCTTCCAGGAGCGAAATGGCCGCCCGGGGACGGCGAACCTATTCAGAAACAGGCAGCAGCCTGGCGCTACGGACTCCCGGCCAGCCGGCGCAAGATGGCGGGCGGGGGCGGGGCGGGGGCGGGCGCGCGCGCGCGCGCGGGCAGGGCGCGAGCCGCCCACGGACACCGCACCGGAACCACACACCCGCGCCCCTCCCCCTCCCCCTCCGAACCCCGCCGGAAGACGTTGCCAGCTCCGGCCACTGCCCCGCCCTCTCCTCGCAGGGGCCGACGGGATATGTGGTTCCTCGCCCGCCGGTCCGTGTGTCCCTTAGGCCGCCCGGAACTACCCTTCCCGACGTGGCCTCGGCGCCTGCGCACGGGGTGGCGGGCCGCACTACGGTTCCCGGCGTGCCCCGCGGCGCACGCGGTTGCGCGCTGACGCGCTCGGTGCGTTGTGCTGACGTGCGTCGCGGCCTAGGTAGGGAGCGAGTGGCGCAGTCGGAGTCCGCTGCGGCCCCTGAGGAAGCGAAGCGTCAGCGGCGGCGGCGGCGGCGGCGGCGGCGACTGCCTAGGCGGACCGGCGAGGCGAGGCGGCGGCTCCAGGGCCCCGGGACTCGGCAGTTGGCGCAGCGCGGCGGCGAAGGGCCCTCGCCACCTCGTAGGCGGCGGGCGGAGGCGGCGGGTGAGAGGCGCGGGCGCGCGGGTGGGGGAGGGGCGCGGGCCCCGGCGCCGAGCTCGGGCCGGGCCGTGGTGCGCACGCGCGGCCGCCGCTGCCCTCCCCGCCGGCGGTTCCGCGGGCGCGCGGCCGGGATCCCCTCCTCCACGGCGCGCGGCCGCCGCCGACATCTTGACGGCCGCCGCTCTCCGCGCTCGGCGTCGGGCCCGGCGGGCGAGGGAGGCCGATCGCGGCGCTGAGCGGCGGGGAGGGTCGGAGGCGGCGGGGGAGCGTCTCTCGCTCCGTCCCCCAGTCCCGGTGAGCAGCCGTGAGTCCTTCCCGAAAGTTCCGTGCGCGGCGCCGCGAGCCTTAGCCGCCGTCGAGCGCAGCCCAGCTCAGCTCCGCCTTGACTTTCGGGGGTGCGGGGAGTCGAACCTGGGGCCTCGGGCGGGCAGCCCTCCGGGGCCCGGAGACGTTTTTCTGAGCGAGCCCGGGCTCGTGAGGCCCTCGCCGCCGCCGCCGCGGCGCCAAGCCTGCCTGCGGCCTCCATCTTGCTCCGTTATGGGGGGGGGTGCCTTTTCCAAGTCTCCCTAATTTTCATGCGAAAGACACGACGCGAGGGGCCCGGGCGCCGCTCAGCTGCGGTTTATGTGGTGCCGGGGCTTGAACCCGGGGCCCCGGGGGCCTCTGTCCGTGGCCGGAGCTTTAAGCCCCGCCCGGGGACGCCCCCCCGCCCCCCGCAGGCACCGCAGCGCCGGCCGCGGCCCCCCCTCCAGGAGTCGCCCCTCCCGTCGCCGCCTTGGGGGGCGGGCGGCGCGGCCGCGCCACGTGGTGCCCGAGCCTGGGCGGGCTGCTCAGCCGGCGCCGGGCCCCTCGGAGCCCTGCTTGGATCGCTCCCGGCCCTAATGCCGGCTGTCCCCGGGGCGGGGTGACTGTGTGCGGTGCGGACGTGTGGCTGAGTGGGCAGACCGCGCGCGGGGCAGCAGAGAAAGCGAACTGCTGTCGGCCGGGCTTCGTGTGGTCGCGTCGTTGCTCCGGCTCTGCGGCGGACGGGGGAGGAGCGGGCTGGGCGCCGCCGCGGGCTGCTGGGCCGGCACCCTCCCCGCCGCGCCCGACTGGCTTTTCTCCTCGGGGCTTGAGGTTCGGGCCGCTGCTGGCGCCTTCACAGCGCCGCGCCATTGGCATTTGACTCCGCTCCGGGTTGGCCGACTTCTCAGCGTTGGCCCCGGGCCCGCGAGCTTGTTTGCCTTCACGCTGGTGCTCACTGAAGTCGTCGGGGCGGGGGAGCGAGTTGGAGAACGGGGGGCCGGGGGGCCGGGTGGGACGGTAAAATGGAGCCTTGAGGGTCAGACCAGGGTGAGCCTGGCGGGCCGTGCGGGACCGGTAGGGAGGCGGGAACGCGGCAGCTGCACGCGGGGCCGCCGCCCGCAGCCCGGCAGAGTGCAAGCAGCTGCTGGGGAGAGTCGCGAGGCTTTAGAGCGGGGACGCTTCTGTTCCGACCCGGTGAGGTGAGGGCCCAGCCTGCTGGGAAAGCGCGTCGGGAGACGGGAGAGTCTCGGTCGGGCCGGGCGGCGCTCGTAGGCGCTGGAGTCGGGACTTAGCTCGGGGAGGGGAGCAGGCGCCGGCCGGTGGATCGTGAGGACCCCGCTGCCGTGGTGCCTCCTCGCGAGAAGGGCAGCTCGTGGGTGCCGCAGACCCCTTCGTGTCGGTGTCGGTGTGGGTGTCGGTGTCGGTGTCGGTCGTGCCCGCCCGCGGCGAGCGTGGGAGCATTTGGTCGAGTCTGGGCGAGGGGAGAAAGGAGCAGGAGAGAGGGAGCGGGCTGGCGAGCGGGGCGCTGCGGGGAGGCCCGAGGCGAGAGCCCCGCAGCCCAGGGTTCCCACGAGGTCGTGTGGAAGGAAGTAGGGACGGGGTGCTGCTGGTAAGTGGTTAGCTCGGGGCGGGGGCCTGACCCGTGTCTCCCCGCTCCCCCTCAGGAGCGGTGGTGCCCCCCCCCCCCGGGCACGGGGCCATGTACAACGGGATCGGGCTGCCGACGCCCCGGGGCAGCGGCACCAACGGCTACGTCCAGCGCAACCTGTCCCTGGTGCGGGGCCGCCGGGGTGAGCGGCCTGACTACAAGGGAGAGGAGGAGCTGCGGCGCCTGGAGGCCGCCCTGGTGAAGCGGCCTAACCCTGACATCCTGGACCACGAGCGCAAGCGGCGCGTGGAGCTGCGATGCCTCGAGCTGGAGGAGATGATGGAAGAGCAGGGGTGAGGGGAGGAGGGCTGGGGGAGTCGGGTGTAGCGAGTCAGAGCAAAGCGAGGCGAGGAGGGCTGCGGAGATGACGGCGTGTGGGGGCAGCGGGGCGGGCAGGCGTTGGCACCGCTAGAGGAGGCGAGGGCGTGTGTGTAAGGCTGAGGCCTTGCTGGGGAGCAAGGCAGGAAATCGGGAGCTGGAACGGTGCGGGGTATGGGTGAGGGCCATGGGTGAGGGCCGGGAGCTCGGGTGAGTGAGGTGAAGTCGTGGAGCAGGAGGCTTTAGAGCAGTGGCTTTCACACACGTCAGCACCCCTGATTTGGGACGGCGGGAATGAAAGGCCGGCCGTGCTGGAACTGGGACTCTGCCTGCTTAACCTTCCTGCCGTGGCCCCCCTGAGTGTAGTAGGTTTAAAATCCACTGGTCTAGAGGGAGTAGTTGGAGGAAAGGAAGATGACGAGAAGAGGATCAGATGGATTGAAGAGAAAGGCCCGTTGGGTGACAGCGAGTGGAAATGCTTTGTGTGCATGGAAAAGGAAGGGGGCCTTGTGGGAGTGAGGCCTGCGCGCCTGGGACTGGGCAGTGTGACCAGTCCGTCTCCAACCCTGAAGGGATTTGTTCTTCAGGTACGAAGAACAGCAGATTCAGGAAAAAGTGGCGACCTTTCGACTCATGTTGCTGGAGAAGGATGTGAACTCGGGGGGCAAGGAGGAGACCCCGGGGCAGAGGCCAGCGTGAGTATTTTGCCATTCTTGGTTTCTTTGGCACCACTGCCTTGTTTGCTTTTTTCATTATTATTTTCGTCTTTGCTGGTTTGTCTTCTCTTAAAATTGTGTGTCTGTGTCTTTTAGGTAGAGGTAGGGAGATCCTACTTATGTTCCTAGTTTTTCTCTCTCTGGGGTTATCACTGAGGTTTGGCGCTGGCATTTCAAAGCCACTGCTCTTGGCGGCCATTGTTTCCATTTTTGGCTAGGACAGAGAAATTGAGAGGGGAGGTGGAGAGAGAGAGAGACAGAGACACACTTGCAGACCTGCTTCGCTGCTTGTGAAGTGTCCCCCTGCAGGAGGGGGCGCCGGGGCCTCAAACCTGGATCCTTGTGCCTAGTATTATGTGTGCTTAATCGGGTGTGCCACTCTTTATTTATTTTTCCTCTATTTATTTATTTTTCCAGAGCACTGCTCAGTTCTGCCTTGTGGTTGGAGGATTCACCTTGTGGTCTCAGACATGAAAAGTCTATTGCGTGACTACTCCCTTGCTCTTCCCTTGAGACTGGTGTCTTTTGTCGTCTAGGGTAACCGAGACTCACCAGCTGGCTGAATTGAATGAGAAGAAGAATGAGCGGCTCCGAGCTGCCTTTGGCATCAGTGATTCATATGTGGATGGAAGCTCTTTTGATCCTCAGCGTCGTGCTCGAGAAGCTAAACAACCAGCTCCTGAGCCCCCCAAACCTTACAGGTATGTGAGCCTTAGAAAAAACCAGTGTGAGCCCCCTCCCCTCCCCTCCCCTCCCCCAACTGCTCAGGTGCGTAAGGCCGAGGAGCCGGTACCGTACCGCCTTTCCTCCTGGTAGCACGCTGCTCTTTGTGGGGCGTTTTCCCCAATGCTTTTGGTGTCTGTGCTATTCTGAAGTCAGAATGTCTGAGGAAACTTGCTCTGCTCAGTTGTTCATTTTGATGGTGTTTTGTCTCTCCCCAGCCTGGTTCGGGAGTCCAGCAGTTCTCGTTCACCAACCCCAAAGCAAAAGAAGAAGAAAAAGAAGAAAGATAGAGGACGGTAAGTTTGACTGTTCCTCTAGTAGCCATATGTGTGTGTGTATATATGTGTATGTGTGTATATATATATATATATATGTATATATTTTACTAGCTCAGCTCTGGCGTGTGTGGGGGATTAAGTCTGGAACTTTGGAGCCCCAGGCATGAGAGTCTTTGTGTAACCATTATGTTGTAATGTTATATCTGTGCCTCCTCACCTTTTTTTTTTTTTTTTTTTTTGTGGTCATCAGGGCTTCACTTTTCTGAGCTATCTTTTTTTTTTTTTTTTTCTTTTCTTTTCTTTCAAGATAGACCTAGAGAAAGATAGCATTGCAGTGAAGATTTCTCTGGTTGGGGTGGTGGGGTGGGCTTTAGTCTGGGTGGTGCTCGTGACAGTGGGTGAACTAACCAAGTGAACTATCTTGCCACCCTGGGGCTGACCCTTCATTATTTTTCTGGCTCTGGAAATGGAAAACGCAGGCTTCCACGAGGCAGCATAGAGTTGTCAGAGGAGTGAAGCAGGAGCAGCAGGTTATCCTTTAGGTCTTTCCAGTCGGGAGGAGACATACAGTGCTTGAGTCTGCTGCAGTTAAGAATTGGTCGGGCAGGGTTTTTTTTTTTTTTTTTTTTTGGTTTTTGCTATTTAGAATATGGGGGTTGAGCAGTAGTATAGCGGATTAAGTGCACATGGCGCGAAGCTCAAGGACCGGCGTAAGGATCTCAGTTCGAGCCCCTGGCTCCCTACCTGCAGGGGAGTCGCTTCACAGGGAGTGAAGCAGGTCTGCAGGTATCTTTCTCTCCCCCTCTCCGTCTTCCCGTCCTCTCACCATTTCTCTGCCCTATCCAACAGTGATGGCATCAACAACTACAACAATAAAACAAGGGCAACAAAAGGGAAAATAAATAAAAAAATTAAAAAGTAATTAAAAAAAGAGAATATGAGCAGGCAAGAAGAGATAAGGAGAGAATAAGACAAGAGAAACAAACACCTGCAGGTGGGGCCCAGGGGCTTGAACCCAGGTCCCTATACACTGTAACCTGTGTGCTTAACCAGGTTAAGCCACCGCTTAGCCTCTTTTTTTTTCCTTTTAATATTTAAGTTACCTTTATTTATTGGATAGAGACAGTTAGAAATTGAGAGGGGGGAGGGATAGGGAGACAGACACCTGCAGCTCTGCTTCACTGCTTATGAAGCTTTCCCCCTGCAGGTGGGGCCTGGGGCTTGAACCTGGGTCCTTGTGCACTGTGGTGTGTCTTACTTAACCAGGTTTGCCACTCCCAGCCCCATTTTTCTTTTCTTTTTTATCGGAGCACTGCTCAGTTCTGGCTTATGGTGGTGCTGGGGATTGAACCGGGGACTGCTGGTGCCTCAGGCATGAGTGGTTTTTTTTTTTTTTTCTTTTTTTCTTTCTCTTGTATAACCATTATCCTGTAATTTGGTTTTCTAGGTTTTTCTTTTGCATTTTGAGATTTCTTGAAAGTTGTGCTAAACTGCATTTTGGGAATAAAGAAGGCCTAGTCTTAGGTCTTCATGCTGGATACTGGCTTTGGTGCCTTTAGAAGTCTTTTCAAGGGAGTCGGGCAGTAGCGCAGCGGGTTAAGCGCACGTGGCGCAAAGCACAAGGACCGGCGTCAGGATCCCGGTTCGAGCCCCCTGCTCCCCACCTGCAGGGGAGTCGCTTCACAGGCGGTGAAGCAGGTCTGCAGGTGTCTGTCTTTCTCTCCCCCTCTCAGTCTTCCCCTTCTCTCTCCATTTCTCTCTGTCCTATCCAACGACAACGATATCAACAACAACAATAACTACAGCAATAAGACAAAAAGGTAACAAAAAAGGAATAAATAATACTTAAAAAAAGCCTTTTCAGGAGGGTACTGGGCGGTAGCGCATCGGGTTAAGTGCAGGTGACGCAAAGTGCAAGGACCGGCGTAAAGATCCTGGTTCGAGCCCCGGCTACCCACCTGCAGGGAGGTTGCTTTACAGGCGGTGAAGCAGGTCTGCAGGTGTCTTTATCTTCCCCTCCTTTGTCCATTCTCTCTCTCTTTTTTTAAAGATTTTATTTATTTATTAATGAGAAACATAGGAGGAGAAAGAAGAGCCAGACATCACTCTGGTACATGTGCTGCCAGGGACTGAACTCAGGAACTCATGCTTGAGAGTCCGCTGCTTGATCCACAGTGCTACCTTCTGGACCACACTGTTCTCTCTTTCCTATCCAACAATGATGACAGCAATTAACAACAACAATAATAACAGCAATAATAAACAAGGGCAACAAAAGGAAAAAAGTAACCTCCAGGAGCAGTAAATTGTAGTGCAGGCACTGAGCCCCAGCAATAACCCTGGAGGCAAAAAAAAAAACTTTTCAGAAGTAAGTGGGAGGTGTGGGGAAGGAACCCATTGGAAGACTTTGCTTTGAACCCATCTTTAGGAGGTCAGAGAGCAGCTCTCCCCGAAGAGAGAGGAAGAAAAGCTCAAAGAAGAAAAAACACAGGTATGTCGTGGGGGGGTGCGGGGTGATGTGAGGTCTGATGCCTTGAGTTAGGGAAATTGCTTCATGTCTTATTTTGCCCCCAACAGATCAGAATCTGAATCCAAGAAGAGGAAGCACAGGTGAGAGCTTCTGGGCATAAAAGGCACACTGCCGCATGGGCCCTGCACCATCTTGGGGTTTCTTGGGGTGAAGCCCAGCTCTTATCTATTGTCAGTAGCCAGCTTCCCGCCCCCCCCCCCCCGCTTAATTATATATATATATAAATTTAGTATTTTCCCTTTTGTTGCTTTTGTTTTATTTTTGTAGTTGTTATTGATGCCGTTGTAGTTGGATAGGACAGAGAGAAACGGAGAGAGGAGGGGAAGACAGAGCGGGGAAGAGAAAGACAGACACCTGCAGACCTGCTTCACCGCCTGTGAAGCGACTCCCCTGCAGGTAGGGAGCCGGGGGCTCGAACCAGGATCCTTATGCAGGTCCTTGTGCTTTGTGCCACATGCGCTTAAACCGTTGCGCTGCCGCCCGACTCCCTAATTATATGTTTTTTATTAACTAATTAATTTTTTTAATTATTTGTTTATTCCCTTTTGTTGCCCTTGCTGTTTTTTTTATTGTTGTAGTGATCACTGATGTCATTGTTGTTGGATAGAACAGAGAGAAACGGAGAGAGAAGGGGAAGACAAGCTGGGGGCTTGAACCGGGATCCTTACACGGGTCCTTGTGCTTTGCACCACCTGCGCTTAACTCGCTGCGCTACAGCCCGACTCCCATAACTTAATTTTTTACCAGAGCACTGTTCAGCTCTGGCTTATGGTGGTGTGAGGGCTTGAACCTGAGACTTTGTGGAGTCTTAGGCATGAGAGTCTGTTTGCATAACCATCATGCTATCTACTCTCTGCCCTCATTATTTTTTAAAAAGTCATTTTGAATAACCTTGGTTTATATTCTAGGTCTCCCACTCCAAAGAGCAAACGCAAATCTAAAGACAAGAAGCGAAAGCGGTAAGTGTACTTGTGTGAACTGGGGGGATTTCTTAGCCACTTCCTTTCCAGTAGGACAAAGAACACCCAGACAGGCAAAGGGTATGAATGTTGAGTATAGCACTCAGCTCTGGCCATGCTCCCCCAGCAGGTCTCGAAGTACAACGCCGGCCCCCAAGAGCCGCCGGGCCCATCGCTCGACTTCTGCTGACTCTGCCTCCTCTTCTGATACTTCCCGCAGTCGGTAAGGGGTAGTCCAGGAGGAAGGGAGGGAGAGGGACTTGTGGGTTAATTAATTTAATATTTATTGAGCGCCCACGGTGTGCTAGGCGCTGCACAGACCATTCGGAAGACACGGTCCCTGCCCTCTAGGAGCTGACAGGCTAAAGCAACAGGATGGACAGACATATACATTTCCCCTTCTCTTTTTTTTTTTCCCTTTGTTTTTTGTTTTTTTGTTTATTTTGTTAATTTATTTTTTGTTTTGTTTTGTTCTGATGTATATGGACTGCCAGAATAGGGGGGGTGGTGGTTTGTTCGTGGTGTCTGGGGGAGGAAGGAATCCTTACCCTGGCTTCCTTAATCGGGGAAGGCTTCCTGAAGGAGGTGGGCTCAGAGGTGAGTTGTGAATGAAGCGGGTAGGGAATGGGATGGGTGGAGGGGTGGTGGGAGGACTTGGGAGGTGAAAACTGGGGTAGAGGGGAGAACACTTTTTTGGGACTACGTTGGGAAGAAAAGGACTAAAGTGAACTGGACCCGAATTTTAATATCAGTGGTTTCGAGTTTTGTGAACTAGACAAGGATTTTTTTTTCTCCCCACATGGGTGTGATCAGGAAAGGTGGCTGGGAGCTGGGGAGGGGGCTTCCTCTTCTCCCCTGAACTGATTTCCCTCTTCTCCACCATCCTCAATTACCTCCCTCAGGTCTCGAAGTGCTGCGGCTAAAACCCATACAACTACATTAACTGGGCGAAGTCCTTCCCCTGCTTCAGAGTGTCGGGGGGAGGGAGGTGCACCTTCCAAGGAACCAGGTGCTTCCAGCGCTGGGCAGTCCGGCAGCCCCGAGCCCTCGGCAAAGCAGCCTAGTAGCCCTTCCGAAGACAAAGATAAGGATAAGAAGGAGGTATGTTCCTGTGTGGTGGATATTCGTTGAATTGTAAGACTGAGTTTGTGACAGATGGGAGGGAACTCAGCTTCCTAAGACATCAGCTCAGGTCTTCTGCAGTCCATGCCAAACTACTCCCAGGCTCTGCCTGCAAACTTCAGCTTGATGGTGTGCAGGTGTCATCGAGTAGTGAACAGCTTTATAGTTACATGTGTGTCAGTTTTCATTTGATTAACTGCTGGTTATATAACCCACCTTGGTTATATAACCCACCTTGCGAAAGAATTCAGCCACTGACCCTGAAATCACTATTCGGGAATGGTCTGTATAGTTCAAGGCTTGCTGCTTTTCTTTGTTTTGTTTTTGTACAGATGCAGAGAAATTGAGGGGAGGGAGAGGCCTAGGGAGGGAGACAAATGCAGTGTGTTTTACCACTTGTAAAGCTTTCCCCCCTGCAGGTGGGGGCTGGGGGCTTGAACCCGATCCAGTCCTTGGGTACTGTAATGTATGTGCCACCACCTGGCCCCCTAAGCTTCCTGCTCTAATTCAGTTCCTAATCATACATTTTTTGCAACTGTTAACCAGTTTAATTGTGTTTCTTTAGCTTTGCTAAGCCTTTAAAAACATACTCAGTGTGTGCCTGGCATGTGGCTCCCCTGCTAGAGCTTACATGGCTCCATGTTTGAAGACCTGACCTGGGTTTGAGCCCTGGGGCATCTACATGAGAACGACTGGGGGTGGGGAGCTTCACAAATGGTGGAGCATGCTGTGGCAGCGACAATTCATTTCTGTCTGGGGGAGGGGAGAGCTGTAGAGAGTAGTGGCATTGTGCAGGTGCGTACTCCCAGCGGGTATCTTGGTAAAAGAAAAAAAGAAAACATGAAAAATATATATATATTTTTTTAAAATTTATCTATTGATGAGAAAGGTAGGAGGAGAGAGAGAAAGAACCAGCGATCACTCTGGTATATGTGCTGCCGGGGGCTTGAACTCAGGACCTCACACTTGAGAGTCAAGAGCTTTATCCACTGCACCACCTCCCCACCTCCCCCATACCACATGAAAATTTTTTTTTTTCTCCATGGCCTCCAGGAGTAGTGGATTTGTCCCTGCAATAACCCTGGAGGCAAAAATTAATTAATTAATTAAAATTTCCCCCTGCTTTTTAAAAATGTATATTTTATATATTTTATTTATTTATTAGTGAGGGATAGGAGAGAGAGAAAGAACCAGGCATCACTCTGCTACATGTGCTGCCGGGGATTGAACTCAGGGCTTCATGCCTGAGAGACCAACGCTTTATCCACTGCGCCACCTCCTGGACCACTTAAATATATATATTTCATAATTATTTATTTTCCCTTTTGTTGTTGTTAATATTTTTTTTTTACCAGAGCACTGCTCGGCTCTGGCTTATGATGGTGTGGGGGATAGAACCTGGGGCTTGAGAGCTTCAGGCATGACAGTCTCTTTGCATAAGCATTATGTTATACCCCCACCTGTTGCCCTTATTTTTTATTGTTGTAATTGTTATTGATGATGTTGTTAGAGGGAAATGGAGAGAGGAGGGGGGAAGACAGACACCTGCAGACCTGCTTCACTGCTTGTGAAGTGACTCCCCTGCAGCTGTGGGCTCGAACCAGGATCTTTAGGCCGTCCTTGCACTTCACACTACATGCGCTTAACCCTCTGTGCTACCGCCTGACTCCCCCCCCCCTTTTTTTTTTTTTCCTCCTCCAGGGTTATTGCTGGGCTCGGTGCCTGCACCATGAATCCACCGCTCCTGGAGGCCATTTTTCCCCCCCTTTTGTTGCCCTTGTTGTAGCTTCGTTGTGGTTATTATTATTGCCCTTGTTGACACAATTCGTTGTTGGATAGGACAGAGAGAAATGGAGAGAGGAGGGGAAGACAGAGAAGGGGAGAGAAAGATAGACACCTGCAGACCTGCTTCACCGCCTGTGAAGCGACTCCCCTGCACGTGGGGAGCCAGGGGCTCGTACCGGGATCCTTACGCCGGTCCCTGCGCTTTGCGCCACATGCGCTTAACCCACTGCGTCACTGCCCGACCCCCCCCCTTTTTTTTTAAAGATTTATTTATTAAGGAGAAAGACCCAGACATTGGGGGGGGGGGAGACTTTGAACTCAGGACCTCATGCTTGAGAGTCCAGTTGACGGTGGTGGGGAGATTGAACCTGAGACTTTGGAGCCTCAGGCATGAGAGTCACTTTGCATAACTGTTAGGCTTCTTTTTTTTTTTTAATATTTATTTTTATTTATTCCCTTTTGTTGCCCTTGTTGTTTTATTGTTGTAATTATTATTGTTGTTGTTGTTGTTGGATAGGACAGAGAGAAATGGAGAGAGGAAGGGAAGACAGAGAGGGGGAGAGAAAGATAGACACCTGCAGACCTGCTTCACCGCCTGTGAAGCGACTCCCGGGCAGGTGGGGAGCCGGGGTTCAAACCGGGATCCTTAGGCCGGTCCTTGTGCTTTGCGCCACCTGTGCTTAACCCGCTGCGCTACAGCCCGACTCCCAACTATTAGGCTTCTTACCCCTGCTCTTTCTGCCATTCCCCCTGCCCTAGGCCCTTTGCCTGCACTATTCCAGCAGTCTCCATGGAATTTCTTATTTTAAAAAGAAAACACCACAGCAGTCTCTACCACCACTTGAGAAGCTTCCCCTTCCTCTGTGCTCCCAGCTGGTGGGCAGAGGCCGTCTGCTGGCAACCTTCCCTTCCTGTCCTGGGCAGTTTGTCCCAGTCTTTATCACTCACTCACAAATCATGTCCTCAGTTTGTCCCAGTCTTTATCACTCACTCACAAATCATGTCCTCAGACTGTTGTTCTTGCCCCTTTGTTTTTATTTGTATCCCTGGGAGTATTTTTCAAATATTATTTTTATTTATAGGATAGAGACAGCCAGAGGTTGATAGGGGGAGAGAGAGACACCTTTAGCCCTGCTCCACCACTTGTGAAGCTTTCCCTCTGCAGGTGGGGACTGGGGGCTTGAACTCAGATCCTTGCACACTGTAGTGTGCATTTAACCAGGTGCGCCACTGTGGGCCCAGTCCCTACCCCTGGGACTAGTAACTTTGTTTTGGTCTTTTCATTTTCTGAATGAGCAAGAGGAAGAGGAGAGCAGGGCATTGAGGACTGGCTTAGGCGGCACTGGGCCCAGACTTTGCATTTCTTATGCCCAGGTCTAGAACCCTATTGTGCCAGCCCCCGGCTGACTTTTTTAGGGAGAAAGAGGCAGTACCACAGCCCTAATGCTTTCCCAGAGCTGTAAGTTTACAGCTGAAGCCTCGGTCATAATGCACAGTAGATCAGAAGTGCTCCAGGGAGTGAACTCTCCTGCTTGTTCATTTACTTATTTATTATTATTATTATTATTTTTTAAGATTTGATTTATTTACGAGAAAGATAGGAGAGAGAGAATGAACCAGACATCACTCTGCTGACATATGTGCTGCCGGGGATTGAACTCAGGACCTCTTGCTTGAGAGTTCGATGCTTTATCTACTGTGCCACCTCCTGGACCACTTTTTTTTTTTTTTTATAGATTTTTTATTTATTAATGAAGATAAGGAGGACATTTGCTGCTGGGGACTAAACCTGGAGGGTCCAATGCCCTGTCCACTGTGTCATCTCCCAGACCACCTGTTCTTCTAACAGTTGCTTTTGAAGGATAATTTTAGAAGCCACTACTGTTTTCCCCCAAGGTCACTTGATTAGGGGAATGTTGATTTACAAGACTTGGATAGGGGTACATACTTTTATTGGAGGAGGCATGTGAGCACTGCCCAGAGATTAACCTGGGAACTATGGGCCTCAGGTGTGAGTCTGGTGCCCTCTCACAACATTTTTTAGTGGTTATTGTCAGTTTTCGTTGTCTTGTTCTTTTCCTCCTGTAGATTAGAAGGCTTATGGTCATGGACTTGTTTTTATCTCTGTTTATAATATAAATCTTTATTATTTTTTATTCTTTGTTAATTGAGTAAATCTGGCTGAGGATCAGTTGGTATAATGGAGTGTGTAATGGAGAAACTGTTTTCATTGAAAGAGGTGTAATATTTTGTGGTTAAGAATTGTTGTTTATTTTATGTTCCTACTTTTTCTTCCACTCTTAGAAATCTGCAACTCGACCTAGTCCCTCTCCGGAAAGGAGCAGCACAGGCCCAGAACCACCTGGTCCCACTTTGCTCCTTGCTGAGCAACAAGGCGGCTCCCCACAAGCCCTTACAGCAACTCCCTTGAGTCAGGAGCCAGTGAATCCCCCAAACGAGGCCTCCCCACCTCGTGGCCGTTCACCTCCTAAGTCTCCTGAGAAACCTCCCCCGTCTTCCTCAGAGAGCTGCCCGCCATCCCCTCAACTTACCAAAGCTTCTCGGCATGCCAGCTCTTCCCCAGAAAGTCCTAAACCCGCACCACCACCTGGATCCCGCCGAGAGGCTTCTTCTTCTCCCGCATCTAAAAGTCGCTCACATGGCCGAGCAAAGCGGGATAAGTCACATTCTCATACTCCCCAGAGAGGGGGCCGGTCTCGTAGCCCTGCCACTACTAAGAGGGGTGCGAGGTCTCGATCTCGAACCCCTACCAAGAGAGGTCATTCTCGATCCCGGTCCCCTCAGTGGCGTAGGTCCCGGTCTGCACAGAGGTGGGGACAATCTAGAAGCCCTCAGCGGCGTGGCCGCTCCAGGTCTCCTCAGCGACCAGGCTGGTCCAGGAGCAGAAATACCCAGAGAAGAGGCAGGTCTAGGTCAGCCCGGCGAGGCAGGTCACAATCAAGATCTCCAGCAACTAGAGGGAGATCTCGCTCTAGAACACCAGCCCGGCGAGGCAGGTCGCGTTCTAGAACACCTGCCAGACGGAGATCACGGTCCAGAACACCGGCCAGGCGCAGGTCTCGTAGCAGATCACCAGTCCGGAGGGGCAGGTCTCGCTCTAGATCTGTTAGGCGTAGATCTAGAACCCGATCGGTACGACGGCGGTCTCGTAGTAGATCACCAGCCAGGCGAGGTGGCCGGTCACGCTCTAGATCTGCAGCCAGGCGAGGTGGCCGGTCACGCTCTAGATCTGCAGCCAGGCGAGGTGGCCGGTCACGCTCTAGATCTGCAGCCAGGCGAGGTGGCCAGTCACGCTCTAGAAGCCCAGCCAGGAGAGTGAGATCTCGGTCTAGGACACCTGTAAGACGAAGATCCCGAAGTAGAAGTCTAGTTAGACGGGGAAGGTCCCATTCTAGAACACCCCAAAGAAGAGGCAGATCTGGTTCATCATCAGAGCGGAAGAATAAATCCAGAACATCACAGAGAAGGAGCAGGTCCAACTCTAGTCCCGAAATGAAAAAGTCACGAGTTTCTTCAAGGCGGAGCAGATCGCTCTCTTCACCACCCTCCAAAGCAAAGTCTCGCCTGTCTTTAAGGCGAAGTCTTTCAGGATCTTCTCCATGCCCTAAACAAAAGTCTCAGACACCATTGAGGCGAAGTCACTCTGGATCACCCCAACTTAAAGCAAAATCTAGAACACCACCAACGCACAGTCGCTCTGGTTCTTCTCCACCTCCTAGCCAGAAATCGAAAACTTCATTAAGTCAGAGTCGTTCCAGTTTGTCCCCTCAACCTAAAGTAAAATCTGGAACTTCACCAAGGCGGGAGTCAGTAACCAGTCCCCAGGCAAGTGAACAGTCTACACCACCGCAGAGGCAGAGCCGTTCAGAATCATCTCCTGACCCTGAGGTGAAATGTAAGACCCCTTTAAGACTCAGCTTCTCTGGATCTTCTCCTCCTAGAGGGAAACCCAGCACATCTCCGAGATGGAGCCGACCTGGGTCTTCATCTCCACAACCCAAAATCAAGGCAGTGACATCACCCACCCAAAGCCATTCTGGCTCCTCTTCTCCAAGCCCTAGTAGGGTGACATCTAAAACACCTCCAAGGCAGAGCAGATCCGAGTCTCCCTGTTTGAAGGTGGAATCTAGATTGTTGGGAAGGCACAGCCGTTCCAGGTCCTCCTCACCAGATACCGAAGTGAAACCTGAGACACCACCAAGACAAAGTCACTCAGGCTCTTCTTCACCAAACTCCAAAGTAACCCAGACAACACCAGGGCAGTGTCTTTCTGGATCCAAGTCACCGTGTTCCCAAGAGAAGCCTGAAGAGTCACCCGTAGGATCATTCACCACCTGTCCTGGAGTAAAATCCAGTACACCATCAGGAGAGGGCTATTATGGCTTTCCATCTCTGCAGCACAAAGGACAGTCTGAAATATCACCAGACTCTGGATCTGACACTTCCAGTCCAGAAGCAAGACAGAGTCATTCTGAGTCTCTGCTTCTGCAAAGCAAATCTCAAGTATGTAAGGGTGATCGGTCCAGATCCTCATCTCCCGTCACAGAACTGAGCTCCATGTCCCCTAAAAGACAAGATGGAAATGAACTGGCAACAAGTCCCATCCTGAAATCTGGGATGTCTCCTGAACAGAGCAGGGTAGTGTCTGACTCTTCTCTGTTGGCTGCCTTTGACTCTAACTCTGTTTTGGGGCAGAGTAGATTGGAGTCCTCTGAATTGAAAGAGAATACTGGCTTAGCCCTTCAGGAGGGTGCTACTGCTTCATCTCCTCCACCAAGAGACAAGCTGAGTCCTCTGGTGCAGGATAGGTCTGACTTCTCACCCGTGTTCAAAGATGCAGCTCGAACTCCGTCAAGGGAAAGTGGTGGCCTTGGGTCATCTCCAGACACAAAAGACCAAAGTAGTCCACTAGCTAAGAAAAGCCAAGATGATGAAATAATGGAGGTGGCGGAGAAATCTGAGGAGTCCCTGAGCCAGCCCCTTCCCCATTTGTCTCCAGAAACAAAAGAAATGACTGGAAGTAATTTTGAGTCATCTCCTGAGATGGAAGACAGGCCTGCTGTTTCTTTGACATTTGAGCAAAGCCAGTCGCAGACTCTGCAAGCAGAAGTCTCTGCAGCAACCTCCACGTGGAGCGGGCCACCGTTTTCTCCAGAACACAAGGAACCTTCTCACTCCCCTGGTAGGGACAATAGCTGTGGCTCACCATTGGAACTTAGAGATACAGGCCTCGTTGCAGAAGCAAACGCTGGACTTTCTCCTGAGGTTAAAGATGTGAATGGACCGTTTACTAATCAGCTGGAGACAGATCCGTCTCTAGATGTGAAAGAACAATCCACAAGGTCTTCCAGACACAGCAGTTCTGAGTTGTCCCCAGATGCAGTGGAAAAGGCAGGAGTGTCTTCAAATCAGAGTGCTTCACCTGTGCTCGATGCCATACCCAGAACACCCTCTAGGGAAAGAAGTAGTTCTGTATCTTCCCCTGAGCTGAAAGACGGTTTACCCAGAACCCCTTCAAGGAGAAGCAGATCTGGGTCTTCCCCTGGACTGAGAGACGGGTCAGGGAGTCCATCAAGGCACAGTTTATCCGGGTCCTCTCCTGGAATGAAGGATGTACCTAGAACACCATCCAGGGGGAGAAGTGAGTGCGATTCTTCTCCAGAACCAAAAGCTTTGCCTCAGACTCCCAGGCCAAGGAGTCGTTCTCCGTCCTCCCCAGAGATGAACAACAAGTGTCTTACTCCCCAGAGAGAAAGAAGTGGATCAGAATCCTCAGTTGAGCAGAAGGCTGTGGCTAGGACTCCTCTTGGCCAGAGAAGTCAGTCTGAATCTTCGCAAGAAGTTGACGGGAAACCACCCAGTATCTCCCCTCAGGAAGGAAGTGAGTCTGACTCTTCTCCAGATTCTAAGGCCAAGACACGTGTGCCGCTCAGACAGAGGAGTCACTCTGGGTCCTCCCCAGAGGTTGACAGCAAGTCTCGACCTTCTCCCAGGCGCAGTCGTTCTGGCTCATCCCCTGAAATGCAAGAGAAGCCAAGAGCAGCAGCCAGGGCACAGAGCGCTTCGGATTCCTCGCCTGAGCCCAAGGTTCCTGTGTCCCGGGCCCTTCCCAGACGAAGCAGGTCTGGGTCTTCCAGCAAAGGCAGAGGCCCTTCTCCTGAGGGGAGCAGCAGTTCTGAGTCCTCTCCAGAACACCCCCCCAAATCCAGAGCTGCTAGGAGAAGTTCTAGATTATCACCAGAACCAAAGACCAAGTCTCGAACCCCCCCTCGCCGTCGTGGCTCTCGGTCATCCGAACTGACCAGGAAGACGAGGCTCTCCCGCCGAAGCCGCTCTGCCTCGTCCTCACCAGAAACCCGCTCTCGAACTCCGCCGAGGCGCCGGCGAAGTCCTTCGGTGTCATCCCCAGAGCCAGTTGAGAAGTCGAGGTCCTCACGGCGACGACGTTCAGTTTCCTCTCCACGCACCAAGACCACTTCAAGGAGAGGGCGTTCTCCTTCACCAAAGCTTCGTGGGCTACAGAGGTCCCGGTCCCGCTCAAGGCGGGAGAAAACCAGAACCACCCGACGCCGGGATAGGTCTGGTTCCTCTCAGTCCACCTCCCGGAGAAGACAGCGGAGCCGTTCAAGATCTCGGCTTACTCGGAGGCGCAGGGGGGGTTCTGGTTACCGGTCAAGGTCTCCAGCTCGGCAGGAGAGCTCTCGAACTTCTCGACGCAGAAGAGGCCGCTCCCGCACACCCCCAACCAGCCGCAAGCGCTCCCGCTCGCGTACATCACCGGCGCCATGGAAACGCTCCAGGTCCCGGGCCTCTCCAACCACTCACCGGAGATCCAGGTCCAGGACGCCCCTGGTCAGCCGGCGGAGGTCCAGGTCTCGGACCTCCCCAGTCAGCCGGCGGCGGTCACGGTCCAGGACCTCTGTCACTCGCCGAAGATCTCGGTCTAGAGCGTCCCCAGTGAGTCGGAGGCGATCTAGGTCTAGAACACCACCAGTCACCCGTCGAAGGTCAAGGTCCAGGACCCCTGCTCGCCGCCGCTCCCGGTCTAGAACTCCACTAGTGACTCGCAGAAGGTCCAGATCAAGGACTCCGCTGGTGACCAGAAGGCGGTCTCGAAGCAGAACCTCACCCATCACACGCAGAAGATCAAGATCTAGAACCTCCCCAGTCACCCGGAGGAGGTCTCGATCTCGCACTTCACCGGTAACGCGCAGGCGGTCCCGCTCTCGAACCTCCCCGGTGACACGCCGTCGTTCCAGGTCACGCACCCCTCCAGTCATTCGCCGTCGTTCTAGGTCTCGGACCCCGCTTCTGCCACGCAAGCGTTCTCGAAGTCGCTCACCTGTTGTTATTCGGCGCCGATCTCGATCCCGTACCCCGAGAACAACACGGGGCAAGCGGTCCCTTACAAGGTCTCCTCCTGCCATCCGCCGGCGTTCTGCATCTGGAAGTAGCTCCGACCGCTCTCGATCTGCTACTCCTCCAGCCACCAGGAATCACTCTGGCTCTCGAACTCCCCCAGTGGCTCTCAGCAGCTCTCGGATGAGCTGCTTCAGTCGTCCCAGCATGTCCCCAACTCCTCTCGACCGCTGTAGGTCACCTGGACTGCTGGAGCCCCTCGGCAACTCGAGAACGCCCATGTCTGTCCTGCAGCAAAGTGGTGGCTCCATGCTGGATACTCCAGGTCCTCGAATCCCTGATCACCCCAGGTCGTCTGTGCCAGAAAACCACGCTCAGTCTCGAATCGCGCTTGCTCTGACAGCCATCAGTCTCGGCACCGCCCGGCCGCCTCCGGCCATGTCTGCCGCCAGCCTCGCTGCAAGAATGGCCCAGGTTCCGGCGCCTGTGCCTCTTATGAGTCTCCGGACGGCACCAGCCGCCAGCCTTGCCAGCAGGATACCCGCAGCCTCTGCAGCAGCCATGAACTTGGCCGGCGCCAGGACACCTGCCATCCCAACTGCAGTGAACCTGCCCGACTCGAGAACACCAGCCACGGCAGCAGCCATGACCCTGGCCAGCCCCAGAACAGCGGTGGCACCTTCGGCTGTGAACCTCACTGACCCTCGCACCCCCACAGCCCCAGCCGTGAACCTCGCAGGAGCCAGAACCCCAGCTGCCTTGGCTGCTCTGAGCCTCTCAGGATCTGGCACCCCACCCGCTGCCGCGAGCTATCCCTCCAGCTCCAGAACACCCCAGGCACCGGCCCCTGCGAACCTGGTGGGCCCCCGGTCTGCACACACCTCGGCCCCAGTGAACATCGCCAGCTCAAGAACCCCTCCGGCCTTGGCCCCTGCGAGCCTCACCAGCGCTAGAATGGCTCCGGCCTTGTCTGGTGCAAACCTCACCAGCCCCAGGGTGCCCCTCTCTGCCTACGAGTGCATCAGTGGCAGAGCCTCACCACCACTTCTCGACCCGGCCAGGTCCAGAACCCCACCCGGTGGCCCAGGCTCCAGAACCCCGCCGTCTGCCTCGAGTCAGTCCAGGATGAGCTCGGAACAGGCTGCCTCTCCTGCCTCTCGGATGGTCCAGGCCTCCTCACAGTCAGCTCTCCCGCCCGCCCAGGATGGACCTAGGTCCCCTGTGCCAGCAGCTTTTTCTGATCAGTCCCGGTCTTTGCTTGCCCAGTCCACCCCGGCAGCTGGGTCTCAGCCCCTCTCCTCTGGGACGGTGGCAAAGACCGTGTCCTCTGGCGACCACGATGGCATGCTTGCTGGCCCTGTTGCTGGGGCATCTCACCCTGAGGGTGGGGAGCCACCCGCCTCTACCGGGGCCCAGCAATCTTCTGCGCTGGCTGCCCTGCAGCCGGCAAAGGAGCGACGGAGCTCTTCCTCCTCATCCTCCTCAAGCTCCTCCTCCTCGTCCTCTTCATCATCTTCGTCATCTTCATCATCCTCCGGCTCCAGTTCCAGCGACTCAGAGGGCTCTAGCCTTCCAGCTCAGCCTGAGGTAGCGCCGAAGAGGTGAGCGGACTTGACTTGGAACTTTTGAAAGGGGAGGTCAGTGTGGCCCGGGCTGGGCTGGACTATGCCGGGTGGGGGAGGAGAGGTCCTGTGCAGAGGTTGCTGGCTTTTGGAGGAGGAGTAGGTATGGGACTGACCCTCCAGCCCCATGGGGGTAGAAGAGAATGCTGGGGTGGGGGACTCGGGCTGTGGGGGACAGATAATTCCCCAAAGGTGAAGTCTCTTGAGGATAATGATAAGTTTTCCGTCTCTACAGAGGCCAGAACTAGAGGAAATGGACTTAATTTTACAGCAGGAGGGATGGCAGTTAGACCTCGAGGAGCTCCCTGGGCTGGAAGGATCTTCAGAGCTCATCCCATCCCTCCACCTGCCTCCAGGCAGGACAGCCCCCCCCAGCCAACCTGCACTCACGGGCCACCCCAGGTTGGGTTCTCCTAAGGAGACCGCCCCGGCGCCCAGGGCCTACTCCTCCGTCAGGGACAGTCTTGAGCTTTAACCTTGACCCTGTGCTGCCAGAGGTTGGGTCAGCTCGGGCCTCTGCTCTTCAGAGATGCGCTCAAGGCCACTCTGGCACCTCCCCACTCACTGCCGCTTCTCCAGGCCAAGGAAGGTAGGGTTGGGGCTGGGGTGGCCTGTCACCTTGTGACTTTCTTGTCCTCCCACAGGGTCCCCAGCCCCATACCAGCCCCGAAGGAGGCCATTCGAGAGGGCCGTCCTCAGGAGCCGACCCCAGCCAAAAGGAAGAGGCGCTCTAGCAGCTCTAGCTCCAGCTCCTCTTCTTCCTCCTCCTCATCCTCCTCCTCCTCCTCCTCCTCCTCCTCTTCATCATCCTCTTCATCCTCCTCCTCCTCCTCCTCCTCCTCTTCCTCCTCTCCCTCCCCTGCTAAGCTTGGCCCCCAGGCCTTGCCCAAACCTGCAAGCCCCAAGAAGCCACCCCCTGGCGAGCAGAGGTGAGTGCTGCCTTGCTTGTGGTGCAAGAGGTGGGGAGACCCTGGATGTGAGCCCTGCGGGGGCCTCACGTGCACTGTGGTGTCTGCTTGTGTGGGAGGAGACGGGCTCTCCTCTCCCCGCCACCAGCGTCGTGCCCTGTTCTGGCAGTGGGCTGCACTCTGGGCGCAGGTGCTCAGGCCAGAATGGGGGAGTGCTAGGTTCCTGCCTCTCCCTGCCCGACACGCAGCCCGGTCCCAGGGGTTCTAGCAATGGCGTCTTCCCGTCGCTTCGGCCAGGGCTCTCGCCTGGCCAGCGTCATCTTCTCCCGACTCTGTCCACAGCCTCTTCCCTGTCTCCCTGCCTCCACGCCATTCTCTTCCACACGTAGCCAGAGGGATCTTTCTAAAACGCACATCTGGTTACTTCCCTCCACTCCACAAATCCTTCCGGGACGCCCTGTGGCCTGCAGGATAAAGCCCCACCTCTGCGGGAATGGCGTGTGAGGCGCTTCACCAACTGGCCTTGCCTGCCCCGTCTCCTGCCCGCCCCCACACATGCCCTGTGCTCCAGCCGCACCCGGCGCCTTGCAGTCTAAGGAGAACCCCATGCCTTTGGACATGCTGTTCCTTCTGCCTGGCGAACTCCTCGTTCTGCAAGACTCCGCTCAGACAGCACCTTGGAGAAGACCACCCTGCCCCTGCCCCTGCCCGGCCCCGCCCCCAGCCCCGCACATCTGTCCTGCGGGGCTGCCCCCACACATGTGCTGGGCGAGCCTCCCTTGGCTCTCCTCCACTCCCAGGCAGTCCTCCAAGGCAGGGGCTGTCTCTCTCTTGGCGTCCCCCGCTGCACCCCGGGCCCTGCCCATTGCGGGCCCTCGGAAGGTGTGCGGGCGGACGGGTGAGTGAGCTGACACAGGTGGGTCTGAGGCTGGCCCCGCGTGGTGTGAGGCTTGGGTCAGGACGGGCGGCCTACGTGCTGCTGGGGTCGAGGTGTGGTGCTATGGGACGCGCTCTGCCCCCCAGGTCCCGAAGCCCCCGGAAGCCGATCGACTCCCTCCGGGACTCCAGGTCCCTTAGCTACTCACCTGCAGAGCGCCGCCGCCCCTCACCCCAACCATCACCCCGGGACCAGCAGAGGTGTGTGGGGGTGCTGCCCCGGGAGGCGAGGGGCCAAGGCTGGGGCCCTGGGATCTGACTGTCCTGTGTTGCAGCAGCAGCAGTGAGCGTGGTTCCCGGAGAGGCCAGCGTGGGGACAGTCGCTCCCCAGGGCAGAAGCGTAGGAGGGAGACACCCAGTCCCCGCCCCACCAGACACCGCTCCTCCAGGTGTGTATGTGTGCGAGCACACGCACCCCGCTACACCCCGACCCCACCTCAGCTGCCTGGGCCTCTGCATTGACGTTTGGTTTCTGTTGCAGGTCTCCGTGAGTCTGATTGAGCGGTTCCACACACCCTGGTTTTGGAGCTCCTGGGAGTGTCCGCCCTCGCTCTCCCCAATAGTTGTGGGGTGGTTATGTCTGCCCCCCCCCCCCAATTCTGGCAGCATCTCTGAGGGAGGGGCTCTTCCCCCTTCCTCCTTTTTTTTCCTTTGTTCTGTGAAATTTTTTCCTGTGAGTTTTTCCTGGTTCACTTATTTTTGGGGGGTTGGGGCGGGAGGGTATGAGAATGGGAGTTGTGGGAGGGGAGGATTCAGTCGGGCACATCCTGGCCTTCGGTCAGAAAGGCCTTGGGAACCGGAGGTATAATGGTAAGCGCGTAGCCTGGGAAGCACTGTACACCCCCTTGATTTCCATGTCCTTGTGGGTTATCGTCTGGAACTGCAGTGTGAGATGTTTTGGAGACGTTGTAAAGGAATTTGGCCCTATCGCTCCCCCCCCCCAGTGTGAGGTTGTGCCCCTCCTTTCTTAAAAGCATTTTGGTTTTTTAAAATCTGTACAGCAAAAGCAACTTTTTCTGTCAAATAAAAATGAGAAATGCGGCAATTGTGTCTACAGACTGTTTATTTGGGGTCTGTGAGACTGTGGGGGGCTGGCTCCAGGCAGTGGTGGCCCCACAGCAGGTGCACTCTGGCTCCAGCTCTCCGCTCAGGCCTCCGGGGGTGACATGCTGGGGGGGGCGGGGGGGCTGGCCCCATCCCTGAGGGTGATGCCTGGAGTGAGGGGCAGAGAAAGGCGCGGCCAGGCAGACACCCAAATTTCACTGGGGGTGGGGATGGGGCTGGTGGGCCTTCTCACTGCACGGCTTGTTCGTTGGCGCTGCTTCCTGAGTCCTGTGGCTTCATCACGTCGGGCAGCTCGGGCGGGCTGGAGAAGGGCTCGATGCGCAGGGCCTCGAATGCCTCGTCTGGGGGAGGGACGCTCGCAGTGGGCCGGTGCCCCGCAGACCCGCTCACTGCGCCGCCCCCCGCCCGGGCCCGTCCCCGTCCCCGTCCCCGTCGCCTCCCCGCGGGGCGGAGCCCCCCTTCCCGGCCAGGCCAGGCCAGAGCTGCGGGTCCCTGGGGGCGGGGCGGGGCGGGGCGGGGCGGCGCGCATCCCACCGGCTCTCCACACGCCCGGCAGTCGGCAGGTGCGCGGCCATCTTCTGGGCTCGTGGGGGGCCGTCCGCCAGGACAACACCCGCCGTCCCGGGGCGCAGGCGCCACAACACGTGCACCCGCCTGGCGAAGGGCCCGCACCCCAGGGCTCCCCGCCGCCCGCCGCCGCGCAGCCTGTTTCCCGCCCGAGACCGCGGGCCGCCGCACCTGCCCGGAAGGCCAGTCCCACCGTGGCCGGGGCCTGCGGCCGCGCGGTCTGGCTGGTGAAGCCGCACTCGCCCAGCGTCTTGCCGTCGTCCAGGAGCTGGTCGTCCTGCGGGAAGGCGGCGGTGACCGGAAGTCAGTGAGGCGGCCCCCGGTAGCCGGTGCGGGACGCCGCCTCGTGACGCCGGCCCGCGACCCGCACACAAAGGCGGCCCCGGGCCCCGGGTCGGGCGGGAGCCCCGCGTCGCCGCGGGCGTGTGCGGGGCGGGGGATCGTGGGCTCGGCCCCGCAGCCCCGGCCCGACCTCCACCTCCACCTCCCGCCTCCGGGCTGGCGGGGCCGCGGCGCCCCAACGGCCATGGGAGCCCCCCCGCACCTTGTACAGCCGCTGCTCGTCGGGCGGCCGCTTGAGGATGCCCTCGACGATGCGCTTCAGCTCGAACACCGTGCTCGACTCCTTGGCGTCCGTGAAGATGGTGGTCTTGTGGCGCCGGATCATGAGGAACACGTCCTGGCGGCGGCGGGCCGGCGTGAGCTCACCGCCCGGACCCCCCCGCCGCCGCCGCCGCCGCCCCCGGCCCGCCGCCCCTCCCCCCGCACCCGCTCACCATCGCGGCGGCTCCTCTGCCCTCGACGCGCCGGCGCGGCCGCGCTCCGCCCCGTTCCCAGCAGCCCGCGCGCGGCCCGGCATGCCCCGCGCAGGGCCCGCCCCGCCCCGCCCCCGCCGCCATTTTAAGCGCTGAGGCCGCGAGGCCGGGACACCAGCGGCCGGCCGCCATCTCGGCGCCGGGTTCGCCTTCCGCGGGGCGGCACGGCCAGGATCGCACGTCCCTTCACGGGGGCGGGAGGGGGCGCAAGAGCCGGCTCAGCCTTCTTTGGGGGCTGCCGGGGGCTCAGCTCAGGGGGGCGCTGTCCCCCACGCCCCCGGGAGGGCGGATGGATGACGCTGCACGGCGAGGAGCGGGCCGCCATGTTAGGAGAGCTGACTCAGGGCGCGGCGCGGCGGCCATTTTGAGAACGTGCTAAGTTTGGGCCTTCCGGCCGCCGTAGCGTAGGGCGGGCCCGCCCGCCTCGGTTGAGGGACTTGGCCAGCGGCCACGCCCGGAAGTTGATTTTGAGTTTATGGAGGGAAAGTCCTTCCGGGGCGTGAGGAGCAGGTCTCGCACTACCTGGGGCGCTGCTGCGGGAGAGGGGAGCCGGCCTTCCCATGGCCGCTCCGAGAGTCCCTGCCCGTGCGCGGCGGCCCGCCCCCCGCCCGCCTCGGGGTCACCTGCGGGGGCGCCGCGCTCCGGGTGGCGGCCGGAGGGGCCCACTTTGCTCTCGGCTGCTCGAGGGACGGCAGCCGCCGGTTCCCACCTCTCCCCCCGCAGGGCGTCGAGCTTTCGCCCCGGAACTGTGAGGGCCGGGGCGGCACGGCAGCCCGTTCCCCCCGGCCTGACCGTCTCCGCGCCCCACTGGCCGTGCGCCCTGGCCCCCGACACCGGCCCTGTGAGCCCAGGGCAGGCGGCAGCGCTCCGGCTCCGGGCGGGGAAGCCGCGTCTCCTCGCCGCCGGGAAGGGCTCCGCACGGCCGCCTTATCTGGGCTCGGACCCCCTTGCCCGCCCCCGCTGCCCCTCACAAGCCCACCGCGCACTTCTCGGATGTCGCCGGGCGGAGGGCCAAGGCGGCTCCCCGGGTGCGGGGTGCGGCCGACCGAGCCCCGTCGCGTTCCCGCCGCAGCCAGCCAGCCGCCGGCCCCCCTCTCTGTCGCATTTCACCCCAGACACAGCAGTTCACAGCCACAGCTTTACTAAACCACGGCTCTGGGCCGCGGGCTCGGCGCCCTGCCCCGGCCAGGCGAGGCCCCGGGAGCTGTCCGGGCGCGGGGGCCCCGCGGGCGTCAGAGGCGGAGGCGAGCCCGGATCCAGGGGCCGTAGGCGGCCACGTCGGTGTAGACTCCGGGGCGGTTGGGCAGCGCGCAGCCCCGGCCCCAGCTCACCACGCCGGCCAGGACCCACCGGCCAGAGCGCACGCAGGCCAGCGGCCCCCCGGAGTCGCCCTGCGGGGGAAGGCGCTCAGGCGGGGAGGCGCGGGCGGGCGGGGCGCGGGCGGGCGGGGGCGGGGGCGGGGGGGCGCGGGGAGGCGGGGCGCACCTGGCACGCGTCCTTGCGGCCCGCGGCGTAGCCGGCGCACAGGCTCCCCCGCGGCACGATGCGCTGCGCGCGCGGCACGGCCGAGCCCTCGTGGTACAGGCGGTCGCAGGAGCGCGCGTCCAGCAGGGGCACGCGCACGCCCTGCAGCGGGCGCCACTCGGGCAGCGGCACTGGGGGCGGCGCGGGGGTGCGTGAGCGGCTGGGGGCACGACCCCCCCCACACACCCACACCCATACGCTCGGCCCCGCTCACCTCCCGGCTGCAGGCTGCCCCAGCCGGTGACCCAGCACGGAGTTCCGGGCGGCAGGCGCGCCCCCGGCGCGGGCAGGCAGACGGGCTGGACGCGGGCGCTCAGGGGCAGCGGGCGGCGCAGCTGCAGCAGGGCCAGGTCGCCGCGGGCCTCCTCGGCCGAGTAGTCGGGCGGCAGCAGCACCCGGTGCACCGGCGCCCAGAGCGCGCGCGGCCCCGCCCGACCCAGGCGCAGCGCCCCGACACGCACGCGGTACTCGGCCGGCGGCGCGCTCCTGCGGGACAGGCGCCGCTGCCTCCACGCCCCGCGCCCCGCCCGGGCAGTCCCAGCACCCCGCGCCCCGCCCGGGCAGTCCCAGCGCCCCGCGCCCCGCCCGGGCAGTCCCAGCACCCCGCGGCCCCGCGCACCTGGAGAAGCAGTGAGCCGCCGTGAGCACCCACTGGGGGGCGACGAGAGAACCCCCGCACACGTGCGCCCCGCGGTGCTGGACGCTGGCCTGCCACGGCCACTCCCCGTCGCGGGCGTCGCGGCCCCCCACGATCCGGCTGGACACTCGAGGCCGCCCGCAGGCTGCGAGGGGACGGGAGACACGGCGCGTGGGCTGGAGGGGCTGGACGGGGACGCGCGCCAGGGGCTGGAGGGGCCGGCACGGGGGTCTGGGCCGCCTTACCTTCGGACCCCAGCGCCCAGGCAACACCTGCAGGAGGAAGCAGGGATTAGGGTTGGCGTCGCGCAACAGGACAGGGAAGGGGGGTCAGAGATTAGGACGGAGACACGCTGCCCCTGACCTGGTGCCAGGCGCCCACTCCTGCCCAGGGCCCTGCTGGTGGGCAGCCTTCCAGAAGAGGGGGCGCAGGACGTGCAGCCCTGGAGAGGTGAGCGGACAGCACCCAGAGCCTCCCACTCACCCAGGGCACCCCGAGACAGGTGAAGAGACAGTGCCTGGACCCACCCCCAACTCCCCCAGCAGTGCCCTGGGAAAGTGGGGGACAGTGCCTGGGGCCCCCTCACCCAGGGCACCTGGAGAAAGGTGGGGGGCAGAGCCCTGGGAAAGTGGGGGACAGTGCCTGGGGCCCCCTCACCCAGGGCACCTGGAGAGAGGTGGGGGGCAGAGCCCTGGGAAAGTGGGGGACTGTGCCTGGGGCCCCTCACCCAGGGCACCTGGAGAGAGGTGGGGGGCAGAGCCCTGGGAAAGTGGGGGACAGCGCCTGGGGCCCCCTCACCCAGGACACTTGGAGAAAGGTGGGGGGCAGAGCCCTGGGAAAATGGGGGACAGTGCCTGGGGCTCCCTCACCCAGGACACCCCTGGAGAGATGAGGAGACGGGATCTGCATGTTGCACTCACCCAGCAGTAGTAGGAACAGGACCTGGAGGCAGGAGGCCCCCCACATTCTGTTCTCCCTGAAGGCCTCCAGCCTGCCTGGCTTGCCCTGGCTGTGGGCTCTGGCTGGAGCCTGCAGGGGAGCAGAGGGTCCTTGGTGGTGCCCCCCTGTGGTCTTGGCTCTGCTCCCCTCCTGAGCCTGGCAGAGCCGGACACCCTGGGGTCTGGCCCCAGCTCGCTCTCTCTCCATGAGCATTCTCTGCTGCCTAGGCTGGGGGATGGACGGGACTTAAAGGGAAGGCGGGGCAGGGGCACCCCAGATTAGGGAGCCAGGCGGGGCTGTGGCTGCCAGGAACAAAGATGCCCTGAGTAATGCTTTCTAGGCAGGAGCAGAGATGCCAGGTGCCACCAAGGCTGGGCTCCCTCCAGGAAGCCCCAAGAAGTGCTGGTGGTTCCTTGGGTTTCAGAGCTGTTCTGCTGGCCTGCAGGGAACTCACCCACGGGTTGGCCTGGCCCCTTCTGCCTGGGTCCTACAGGGCAGGGCAGGAGCTGACCTCGGGAACCAGCCCACCACAGACAGTAGCAGGCTCAGGGACATCTGGGTCGGAGACAGTGGGCGTCCAGGCACTGCCAGCCTGCGTGGCCAGAGCTGAGTTCTGGCAGGAGGGGGGGTTGTCACACAGGGACCAAGGATCCTGACTGTGGTTGTCCCTCCAAGTCCCCGTGTCACAGGACCCCAGCCCAGCCATCTCTATAGGGGCAGGGGTGACAGCGTGCACCTCACCATGGCCTCAGATTCCATTTTTGACACCAAAGAGAGCTGCACAGAGGGTGGAGCAGTGCTGAGGGGTCTCTGCTCTAAGAAAAGTAAAGATGGCTGCCTGGGAGGAGGCCAGTGGACTTGGAAGCTGAGGTCCTGAATTTCATCGAATGTACTTCTCTTTCTCATAGATAAATCATTTATTTGTTTATTTTTGCCTACAGAATTATCGCTGGGGCCCGGTGCCTGTGCTATGAACCCACTGCTCCTAGAAGCCATTTTTCATGTTTTTTGGATAGGACAGAGAGAAATTGAGAGAGGAGAGGGAGATAAAGAGGGAGAGAGAGACAGACACCTGCAGACCTGCTTCACCATCTGTGAAGTGACTTCCCTGCAGGTGGGGAGCCGGGGGCTCAAACCAGGATCCTTGGGTGGATCTTACGCTTCATATTATGTGTGCTTAACCTGATGCACCATAACCTGATTCCCCATAGATAAATCATTTTTAAAAAAGGAATAAAGGGGTTGCTTTGCAAGCAGTGAAGCAGGTCTGCAGGTGTTGATCTTTCTCTGCCTTCCTGTCCTCTCTCCATTTCTCTCTGTCCTATCCGACAGCAGCAGCAGCAGCAATAACGGCAACATCAACAATGGGGGGAAAAATCCAGGAGCAGTGGATTTGAAGTGTAGGCACTGAGCCATAGCAATAGCCCTGGAGGCAAAAAAAAAACAAAACCAAACACAGGGAGCAGGGCGGTAACGCAGTGGGTTAAGCGCACGTGGTGCAGAGCACAAGGACCGAGTAAGGAACCCAGTTCGAGTCCAGCTGCAGGGAAGTTTCTTCACAGGCGGTGAAGCAGGTCTGCAGGTGTCTATCTTTCCCTCTCTCTGTCTTTCCCTTCTTTCTCCATTTCTCTCTGTCCTATCCAATAACGATGACATTATTAATAATAACTACAACAATAAAATGACATGGGCAACAAAAGGGAATAAATAATTTTTTAAAAAATACAGGGGACTGGGTGGTCATACACCTGACTGAGCATGTGTATTGTCGTGCACAAGGAAGGACTCAGGTCTGAGCCCCTGCTCCCCACCTATAGAGGGGATTGACGAGCAGTGATGCAGGTCTGTAGGCCTCTCTCTCTCTCTATTTTTTTTTTTTTGCCTCCAGGGTTATCACTGGGGCTCGTCCCTGTACTGCTCCTGGAGGTATTTTTTCCCCATTTTTGTTCTCTTTGTTGCCCTTGCTGTTACTGTTGTTATTGTTGTTAGATAGGACAGAGAGAAATCGAGAGAGGAGGGGAAGACGGGGAGAGAAAGATAAGACACCTGCAGACCTGCTTCACCGCTTGTGAAACGACCCTCCTGCAGGTGGGGAGCTGGATCCTTGAGCGGGTCCTTCTGCTTTGCAACATGTGTGGTTAACCAGCTGTGCTACCATTCGGCCTCCTTCATTCTATCTTTTTTTGTTCTTTTTTAAAAATATATTTACTTCCTTTTGTTGCTCTTGTTTTATTGTAGTTATTGTTGTTATTGATGTTGTCGTTGTTGGATAGAACAGAGAGAAATGAAGAGACGAGGGGAAGACAGAGAGGGGGAGAGAAAGACAGACACCTGCAGACTTGCTTCACCGCCTATGAAGCAACTCCCCTGCAGGTCCAGAGCTGGGAGATCAATCTCTTTCTTTTTAAAGACCAACAATTTAATATTATTTATTATTTTGACCAGAGCATTTCCCAGCTCTGGCTGATGGTGGTGCAGGGGACTGAACCTGGGACTAGAGAATCTTAGGTATGGTGGTCTGGGACGCAGTGGATAAAGCATTGGACTCTCAAGCATGAGTTCCTGAGTCCAGTCCCTGGCAGCACATCTACGAGAGTGATGTCTGGTTCTTTCTCTGTCTCTCTCCTCCTGTCTTTCTCATAAATACATAAAATCTTAAAAAAAAACAACTTAGGTGTGACAGTCTGTTTTACGTAACTATTATGGTATCTTTTCTGCCCTCTTTTTCTCTTTTCTCTCTCTCTCTCTCTCTCTCTTTTTTTTTTTTTAAACCAGAGCACTACTCAGCTCTGGCTTATGGTGGTGTGGGGGGATTATTGAACCTGGGACTTCGGAGCCTCAGACACGAGAGTCTCTTTGCATAACCATTATGTTATCTACACCACCCCCATCCCACCCTCACTTTTTCTCCCTCTTTTTTAAAAATTTTATTGGGGAATTAATGTTTTACATTCAACAGTAAATACAAATGTTGTACATGCATAAATTTCCCAGTTTTCCATATAACAGTACAAGGCCCTCTGTGTCCCCCCCCCTTTTTTTTTTGCCTCCATAGTTATTGCTGGGGCTAAGCGCCTGCACCACGAATCCACTGTTCCTGGAGGCTATTTTTTCTTTTGTTGCCTTGGTTGTTTTATCTTTGTTGTGTTTATTGTTATTGTTGTTGTTGATGTCATTGTTCGATAGTACAGAGAGAAATCGAGAGAGGAGGGGAGAGAAGACACCTGCAGACCTGCTTCACCGCCTGTGAAATGATTTCCCTGCAGGTGGGGAGCCGGGGGCTTGAACAGGGATCCTCACGCTGGTCCTTGTGCTTTGCGCCACGTGAACTTAACCCGCTGCACTACCGGTATTGTTTTTTTTATAGTAACAAATGTACTTTTAATTGATTTCCAGATAAAAACTACTTAGCAGGGAGTTGGGTGGTAGCGCAGCGGGTTAAGCACACGTGGTGCAAAGCGCAAGGACCTGCGTAAGGATCCTGGTTCAAGCCCCTGGATCCCCACCTGCAGGGGAGTCACTTCACAGGTGGTGAAGCAAGTCTGCAGGTGTCTGTCTTTCTCTCCCCCTCTCTGTCTTCCCTTCCTCTCTCCATTTCTCTCTGTCCTATCCATCTACAATGACATCAATAACAATCATAACTACAACAATAAAACAAGAGCAACAAAAGGGAAAATAAATATTTTTAAAAACTACTTACTACTTAGCAGGGAGTCAGGCAGTAGCGCAGCAGGTTAAACGCACGTGGCACAAAGCACAAGGAATGGCATCTTCGGGATCCCAGTTCGAGCCCCCCGGATTCCCACCCTATAGGGGAGTCGCTTTACAGGCAGTGAAGCAGGTCTGCAGGTGTCTTTCTCTCCCCCTCTCTGTCTTCCCCTCCTCTCTCCATTTCTCTCTGTCCTATCTAGCAATGATGACATCAGTAACAACAACTACAACAATAATGAAAAACAAGGGCAATAAAAGGGAAAATAAATATAAAAAAATTAAGAAAAAAAAAACTACTTAGCAAAAGCCAGTAACTAGTTTACTTTCTCCTCTGTCAGAACTGTACTCTGCACCCTTGGCAGCTGGGTTCACTGGTTCTGTTCATGACTGAACTTTAGTCACCGCATTAGAAAAAACAGAACAAGGCATTATAAAAGTTGAGGTGAGACATGTGGCTGGCAGCCGATCCACTCCTTTATACTCCATATTTTCCTGTAGCTCTTCGACATTGTCCATGTAAGCTTTCATGGCATCTTCCTCGGAAGTCCCTTTATCTCGTTCTAGGAATCCCACTTGGCCCGGTCTTTGAAGTCCAGCAGCCCCTGGTCCTTCTGTATTCCCATCACCTACAGTTGCTTGTTTGTAATGGCGGTAGAGGAGCAGCATGTCCTCATCGGTGGGTTTGGTCTTGAGGTTCTTCACCTCCTCAGCAGCTTTTTCAAAGTCAGGCTGAGACATGCCGGCGGGGATGCAGTGAGGTTCGCACGGATACTGCAGAGGCGGCGAGGCGTACTGAGCGGTCCCTGTTTCTCTCTTTCTTTTTCTTTTTCTCTTTTAATATTCTCTTTTGTTGCCTTTGTTGTTTTATTGTTGTAGTTATTATTGCTGTTGATGTCATCATTGTTGGATAGGACAGAGAGAAATGGAGAGAGGAGGGGAAGACAGAGAGGGAGAGAAAGACAGACACCTGCAGACCTGCTTCACCGCCTGTGAAGCGACTCCCCTGCAGGTGGGGAGCCGGGGGCTCGAACCGGGATCCTTACGCCAGTCTTTACCCTTTGCACCATGTGTGCCTAACCTGCTGTGCTACCGCCCAGCTCCCAATTTTTCCGTTTCTATCAAATAAAATAGAAAGTAAAGGAAAAAAAAGGTAATACGGGTAGTGGGAGGGTAGCGCAGTGGGTTAGGCACACACGGCGCAAACCTAGGGGCAGCCAGCCCACACCCCAGCCTTAGTCAGGGGCTTCGTGAGGAGCCCACAGACCTGGCGCACCTGGTAGTGTGTGATGGGCACTGGCCTGACCTGGGGGGCTGCCCCCGGGGGCCCCCCTCCGGCTTCCCAGACCCCATGAGCCAGGCCTGTGCCCTTCCGGGAGCCCCTTGCCCTCCCTGCCCAGGCCTCTGCGCCCCGGCAGCCTGGGCTGGGCCTCGGGGGACTGACACCTGGCCACAACAACAACAGAGGGGGTCAGGGCTGGGGCTGATGTGGAGGGCAGAGATGGGTGTTGGGTGCTGGGGAAGGGTTTGGGGTGCCGGGCAGGAAGGGGAGGAGGGGGCGGGTCCAGACACTCGGCTCCGAGGGAGTCAGTCAGCACACACGCAGCCTTGTTTATTAGACGGAGGTCCCGCCTGGGCTCAGGGCCGCAGGGACAGGGGCAGGCTGGCCACGGTGCAGAGTAGGGGCAGCAGCAGGGCCGGGCCCAGGGCAGTGGGCCCGGGGCCACTGTCCAGCACCTGTTTGATCCAGTAGAAATAGTCGCTGACGTTCACGTAGATGCCGGGCCGGTTGGGGATGGCACAGCCCTCTCCGCGGCTCACGACGCCCACCTGCACCCAGTGCCCTTGGTCTTCACAGACCAGCGGGCCGCCCGAGTCGCCCTGGGGAGCAGCGACGCTGAGAGCGGGCCCTTGGGGTGGGGAGCTGGTGGGCAGGTGGGTGCGGACCCCACCCCTCCCCAGGGAGTGAGCTCAGGGGGGAGCCAGGTGGCGGCTGGCAGGTGGGTGCGGGCACGGCCTCACCCTGCAGCTGTCTCTGCTGCCGTCCTCCGTGCCGGCGCAGAACTCATTGTCCCGGGAGTGGGGTGAGGGCTTGGAGTACAGGGAGTCACACCAGGAATGATTCATGATAGACAGCATGGCCTCCTGGAGGGTTCTGGAAACTGTGGAGGTGGAGGGAGGGAGAGAGAAGGGAGAGGCCCTGAGCCCTTCCATCCTGGCTGGCCCAACACCCCTCTGCTCAAGCCCACACCCCACCCGCCTCCTCCCTGCAGCAGGGACTCTCTCACATGGGGCTGACATGGACACCCATGGGATGGCTCCCCTCAGCTGAGAGACTCCAAGAAGCCACAGCCAGACCTTGCCATCCCACAGACAAGGACAAGGACCAAGGAGGACAGCACAGTAGGTGCAGCTGCTGGGCCCGCACCTGCCTGCCGAACCCCACCCAGCTCTGGCCTGAGCTCACTCTCTGGGGAGGGCTGGGGTCTGCACCCACCTGCCAGTCCCCCACCCCGAGGTCCCGGGTGACTGGCTAGGTGTCTGCTGACACTGGTGGCCAGGAGCCCCCCCTGGGAGGCACGGGGAGCATCAGCACTCCAGGGCCACCTAGAGACAGGACGCGGATCCGTGGAGGGAGACAGGCGACCCTGGGCAGCTCTGTCCACCTCGGAGGGACAGAGAGGCCGGTCCCCAGAGGCAGAGCCGGCAGCAAGTTTCCAGGCCCAGGACCTCGGCCCAGCCCCCCTTTTCTGTGGCTCCCAGACGTCGGCCCAGCCTGTCCTCACCATTCCACCCCCAGCCGGTGATCCAGCAGTCCTCACGGTTGATGAACTCGGCCGAGGTGTTCTTGACGCAGACGGGCTGGACATACTTTGTGAAGCTCACGGAGGAGGCCAGACGCAGCAAGGTGATGTCGCTGAACTTGCCCGAGCTGAAAACGGGGTGCATCGTAATGGTCTGCACGCGGTAGCGGTTCAAGTAGGCCCTCAGGTTCCACACAGAGACTGGATGAGTGATCTCACCAAACTGGACTGTCCACAGGTAGGGATTCATGTACCTGGCGGTGAGGGGCACCCCAGGGCTCAGCCCAGGAAGGCCAGCCGCCCCCCCCCCCCAAGCACCAGCCTGGGGACACAGCCTCACCCAGCCCACCTGACCTTCTGGCACCCCCAGACCTGAGACTAGGCCCCAGTGGGGGGTTGGTTGGAGGGCACACAGCTCCGTTGCCAAAGCCCCCTCCCCAGACCGGGCTCTGTGTCAGCATGGGCCCCAGTGCTGGAGGGGAGGAGGAGGTGAGGCTGACGTGCCTGGTGGGGAGGGGGGAAGGAAGAAGAGCAAACAGGAAGCCCACATGCATGGAGTGTTCTGGGAGGAATGGACAGAGGCCCCTCCAGGGACACCTGTAGACACAGGCCACTATAGCAAAGGCCAGGACCATGGGAAAATGTGCTGGGGCGGGGCAGGTGGGTGGCAGGTGCAAGTGCGCCTGGTTAAGCACACCCATCACCAGGCTCAAGAACCCGGGTTTGAGCCCGCACTCCTGCTCCCGCGCCCTGCCTGCAGGGGGACTGTTCACAGGCAGTGAAGCAGGTCTGCTGATGTCTGTCTGTCTCTCTTCCTCTCTATCTCCTCTCCACTCTCAGTTCCTCTCTGTTTAGTCAAATAAAATAGAAACAAACAAATGGCCACTGGGAGCAGTGGATTAGTAGTGCTGACGTGAAGTCCCAGTGATAATCCTGGTGGCAAATAAATAAATAAAAATAAAATTTAAAATAAATAAAATTTAAAAATTGTGCTGGTCGAGTCCCCGGCTCCCCACCTGCAGGGGAGTCGCTTCACAGGCGGTGAAACGGGTCTGCAGGTGTCTATCTTTCTCTCCCCCTCTCTGTCTTCCCCTCCTCTCTCCATTTCTCTCTGTCCAATCTAACAATGACATCAATAACAACAACAATAATAACCACAGCAACAAGAAGACAACAAAAGGGAAAATAAATAAATAAAAATTTTAAAAAATCGTGCTGGGGGGGGGCGGGGGGTAGTGCAGCGGGTTACATGCAGGTGGCACGAAGCCCAAGGACCAGAGTAAGAATCTTGGTTCAAACCCCCGGCTCCCCACCTGCAGGGGAGTCGCTTCACAGGTGGTGAAGCAGGTCTGCAGGTGTCTGCCTTTCTTTCCCCCTCTCTGTCTTCCCCTCCTCTCTCCATTTCTCTCTGTCCTAGCCAGTAACTAGCGACATCAACGATAACAATAATAACCACAACGAGGCTACACCAACAAGGACAAGAAAAGGGGGAAAAAATGGCCTCCAGGAGCGGTGGATTCGTGGTGCAGGCACCGAGCCCAGCAATGACCCTGGAGGCAAAAAAAAAAAAAAGAGAGAGAGAAGGAGAAGGAGAAGGAGAAGGAGAAGGGCTGTTTCCCATTCTGTCTCCCCTTATCAATTTCCCTCTAATAAGTAAATTAAAATTATTTTAAAAATACACTTCAAAGAGAGAGAGAACCCGCACATCATGTACTCAGGGGTGGAAGTCAGGGCCTGCAAGCCCCAGGCTTCATCCACGGAGCTCCCAGGCTACCCCCCAGGCCATGTGCCAGTAAACCCGGAGCAGACCCCCAACTCCACAGCACGCCCCCCCACCCCCCGCACCGGCAGCTCACTTGGGGTACAGGCAGTGGGTGGCCGTGAGCACCCAGTGGTGGTTCAGCAGGGTGGCACCGCAACTGTGGCGTCGGAGCCTCTGCAGGCTGCCCATCCAGGGCCAGCGCCCAGGCGACGTGGGGGACCCGCCAATGATGCGCTCGCTCTGGGAGGTCAGGCCACAGGGGACTGCGGGACAGATGGACAGAGAGACTCGGGCTGCAGGACGCAGGCCCCGGGGGTCCGCCCCCATCCCACTCGCACCCCTGTCCAAGGGTACCTGAGATAAAGGGAGGGTCCTCCAGGCCTGGGGAAGAGGAGGAAAAGATGAGGAGCGTCTGCGCTGGGCCCGCCCCTCGCCCACACCCCGCGCCCCTGGGCGCCCGCACCCACCCCGCGCGCCTGGCGCCATCGGCACCCACAGAGTCGCCAGCAGCCACCACGCGGCCATGGCCCCCCCCACACCGGGCGACCCCTGGGGGACAAAGGCAGAACCCTGCGGCCCCCCGGGGCCCCTTCCCTTGACCTCTGACCTGGCTCTTTGATGACTCTTTTTTTTTTTTAAATATTTATTTACTTATTTTCCCTTTTGTTGTCCTTATTGTGTTTATTGTTGTTGTAGTTATTGATGTCGTTGTTGGATAGGACAGAGAGAAATGGAGAGAGGAGGGAAAGACGGGGGGGGGGGGGGAGGACAGACACCTGCAGACCTGCTTCACCGCCTGTGAAGCGACTCCCCTGCAGGTGGGGAGCCGGGGCTCGAACCGGATTCCTTACGCCTCTTCTTGTGCTTAGCCCCACGTGCGCTTAACCCACTGCGCTACCGCCGACTCCCTTGATGGCTCTTTTATGGTGTCCGTGTCGCAAGCCCGCCTTTTCCTGCCTTCACCCCCTGAGGCCTGCCCCCTCTTCCACCAGGAACCCTGGATGTTAGCTACTGCGGAGACCCTTGTGCATCCTGAAGGCCCAGGTTTGAGGTCCAGCACTTTAGATCGTAGTAACGTACTGGAGTTTCTTGCTCCTAAATCAATAAATTAATTCAAATACTCATAAACTGGTGGCCCAAAAGGTGGTGCAGTGGATTGAGCCTTGGACTCTCAGACACGAGGTCCTGAGTCCCGGCACTGCATATGCCAGTGTGCTGCTCAGGCTTTCTCTCTCTCTCAGAAGTAAATTAAAAAGCTTTGCAGCGGCTTAAACGCACGTAGCGCAAAGCACAAGGACCGGCATAAGGATCCTGGTTAGAGCCCCGGCTCCCCACCTGCAGGGGAGTCGCTTCACAGGCGGTGAAGCAGGTCTGCAGGTGTCTGTCTTTCTCTCCCCCTCTCTCTCTGTCTTCCCCTCCTCTCTCCATTTCTCTCTGCTCTATCCAATAACAACGACATCAATAACAATAACTACAACAATAAAAAACAACAAGGGCAACAAAAGGGAGTAAAAATATATATATATATATATATATATATATATATATATATTTTAACATGGTTCTCTAAAAAGTGGAAAAGGAACACATAAATAGATATTTTTTAAAAAGCTTTGAAAATAGGCATTACAGTGATGCAAAAGGCTTTCATGTTTGCACTTCTGAGGCTCCAGGTTCAATCCCCAGTACCACCATCAGTCATACCTGAGCAGTGTCCTAGTATCTTTCTTTCATTTTTAAAAATATTTATTTTCCCTTTTTGTTGCCCTTGTTGTTTTTCATTGTTGTTGTAGTTGTTGTTGATAATGTCGTTGTTGTTGGATAGGACAGAGAGAAATGGAGAGAAGAAGGGAAGACAGAGATGGGGAGAGAAAGACACCTGCAGACCTGCTTCACCACCTGTGAAGAGACTCCTCAGCAGGTGGGGAGCCGGGGCTTGAACCAGGATCCTTATGCTGGTCCTTGCACTTTGTGCCACGTGCACTTAACCTCTTTCTTTGATTTCTTTTTTTTTTTTTATTGGGGAATTAATGTTTTACATTCAACAGTAAGTACAATAGTTTGTACATGCATAACATTCCCCAGTTTCCCATATAACAATACAACACCCACTAGGTCCTCTGAATCCTTCTTGGACCTGTATTCTCCCCCGAGTCTTTTACTTTGGTGTAATACTCCAATTCCATTTCAGGTTCGACTTGTGTTTTCTTTTCTAATCTTGTTTTTCAACTTTGGCCTGAGAGTGAGATCATCCCATATTCATCCTTCTGTTTCTGACTTATTTCACTCAACATGATTTTTTCAAGGTCCATCCAAGATCGGCTGAAAACGGTGAAGTCACCATTTTTTACAGCTGAGTAGTATTCCATTGTGTATATATACCACAACTTGCTCAGCCACTCATCTGTTGTTGGACACCTGGGTTGCTTCCAGGTTTTGGCTATTACAAATTGTGCTGCCAAGAACATATGTGTACACATTTCTTTCTGGATGGAAGTGTTGGGCTCCTTAGGATATATCCCCAGGAGAGGAATTGCAGGATCATAGCGTAGGTCCATTTCTAGCCTTCTGAGAGTTCTCCAGACTGTTCTCCACAGAGACCAATTGACCAGTTGGTCTCTGTGTCAACTGGACCAATTGACATTCCCACCAGCAGTGTAGGAGGGTTCCTTTGACCCACACCCTCTCCAGCATTTGCTGCTATTACCTTTTCTGATGTCTGACATTCTCACAGGAGTGAAGTGGTATCTCGTTGTGTTGTTAAAATTCGGAGGCTCTAGCCGGCCGGGCTATCTTCATGGGCGGGTAACAGAGACACGGAGACAATGGCTGGGCAGGGAAGCTGTATTTCTTTATTCACGAACAATGATTCATAAACTAAACCAAACTAATCACCAAACAGAACTCTGCTGTCTCTTTGCGGCGGCGCAAGCACTCTCTCCAACTCTGGAACTCAGGAACTCAGGAACTCTGGTGGGGTTCCTTCGGGGCGGGGCCAAGCAGGCCCGCGAAACTAACTGGACTGATCTAATTCTCTCGGTGGGGGAGAACTAGAACTCAATGTAAAGCATACAACAATTCCCCCTTTTCTTTTTAACTAAATGGCTACAGTATCAAGGGTGTGGGGTGAACAGAAACATATATCATACAGGCATTTTTAAAAAAGAAACTGGCACAAACATGGAGAAACTTGTAAGCAAGTAACAAGAACCAGCGTGTTGCCAAGGGAAGGCCTGAGGTGGCCATATCTGCCTCTGTGGGCTAAACTTTATCAGCTTAAAAAAAACATCTCTTGCCTCTGGGGGGCGTACTTTCTTTGACGGGCATTTGCATGGGGGCGGGAACGGCCTAGAGTCCCAAAGGCAGCTGGCTGCAATTTACTTACTATGAAACAAAACTTGTTATTAGCATATCTCTAATAGAGAAGGAATTTGAGACTTTTACATAGCAACAATGTCTTTTTAACCTTTTGTTACACCCATTCAAGATGGAGTCAGGAAAGGAAACCTCAGGCATGAGAATAATTAGCATAGCCATTGTGCGATCTACCATTTCTAATAGAGAAGGTAATGGAGAGTTTTACATATCAACAAGTCTATTTAACCTTTTGTTTAGCCTAACTTAGTTAAAATATATTGATTGTTAACTAATTTTTACCTCAGACTTTAAATGTAAGTTAATTTTATCTTTATGAGAATTACGTTGAAAACCTTTATTATTTAACTTTGACTAGTAAGAATTTAGCCTTAAAGTTACTGTTTACCAAACTTTAAACATATACATAAACATGGTCATTAATACACAAGGAGAGAAACCTTTGTTACGAAGACATGTCATTTTAAACACGAATTTAAATCTGTACTGTCTTAGTTGTTGGGGGGGGGGTTCACCATCCAGAGGTGGCTTCTCGCGCAGCTTCACTTCTAGGAATTGCAGGTTGAGATCTCTGCACAAATCTCTGCGTACTCCAGCTTGTCTGCCTTCAGACTGGACCGGCAGCTGGAGATCTCGTGTGCCCAGTTTCGGCAGGGAGCCCGGGGGTCCGGGAGGTCTGGGAGCGTTCCAGAATTTATAGCAAGAGGGCAGGCAGGCCAGTTTTGTAGAAGGCGCGGGCCTAGGTGCCCAGGGGTGGCGGCCATGATAGGCCTCTGCGGCCCTGCCCCATGGCCCTGTCATGTCTGCTGCCCTACTCGCAGTGGCCGAGCAGCGTGGAGGGATCACGCGTCCAGTGCCCTGCGCCACGCGGTGGAGAGCCGGCTCCTGTGGGCTGGCCTTGGGCTCTTGCGTGTTGGCATCGGGCTCCAGCATGTTGGCATCGGGCTCCAGCATGTTGGCGTCAGCCTCCTGCGGGCTGCGGGGCTCTTGGGGCTCTTGTGTGCTGGCGTCAGCCTCCTGCGGGCTGCGGGGCTGCGGGGCTGCGGGGCTGCGGGCGCGTTGCGCGGGGTTGTGTGGGCGCAGCTGGCTGGCTGGCTGGCTGGCTGTTTAACCAGGTGGAAACAGCAGCTCCGCGCCTCGCCTCCCACCCACTGGCTATTCCCGCTGGCTGTTCTGAGTTTGCCCGAGCGAGTGGAAACCACAGAGTGGTCCAGAGATAAATGTTCCGGAAACAGCAAAACAGTCTCGTGAAGAAAGAGCAGAGGCCTTTGGAGATGTCTTCACAAGCAGAAGAGAAGGCCATAGTGCATAGGCAGCCAAATTGTCTTTACTTATCTGAGAGTTGTGCAGGTCAGCCCCACGTTGGGCGCCATTTGTTGTTAAAATTCGGAGGCTCTAGCCGGCCGGGCTATCTTCACGGGTGGGTAACAGAGACGCAGAAACAACGGCTGGGCAGGGAAGCTGTATTTCTTTATTCAGGAACAACGATTCATAAACTAAGACAAGCTAATCACCAAACAGAACTCTGCTGTCTCTTTGCGGCGGCACAAGCACTCTCTCTTACTCTGCAGCTCAGGAACTCTGGAACTCTGGCGGGGTTCCTTGGGGCGGGGCCAAGCGGGCCCGCGAAATTTAACTGGACTGATCCAATTCTCTCGGTGGGGGAGAACTAGAACCCAATGTAAAGCATACAACATCGTTGTTGTCTTTATTTGCATTTCTCTGACAATCAGAGACTCGGAGCAGTTTTTCATGTGTTTCTCAGCCTTCTGGATCTCTTCTGTGGTGAATATTCTGTCCAAGTCCTCCCCCCATTTTTGGATGGGGTTATTTTTTGTCTTGTTGAGTTTGGCAAGCTCTTTATATATGTTGGTTATTAGACTTTTGTCTGATGTATGGCATGTAAAGATCTTCTCCCATTCTGTGAGGGGCCTCTTGGTTTGGGCAGTGGTTTCTTTTGCTGTGAAGAAGCTTTTTAATTTGATGTAGTCCCATAGGTTTATACTTGCCTTAGTCTTCTTTGTAATTAGATTCGTTTCATTGAAGATGTCTTTAAAATGTATGCGGAAAAGAGTTCTGCCAATATTTTCCTCTAAGTATCTGATAGTTTGTGGTCTAACATCCAAGTCCTTGATCCACTTGGAATTTACTTTTGTATTTGGTGAAATACAGTGATTCAGTTTCATTCTTCTGCATGTTTCAACCCATTGTTTCCAATACCATTTGTTGAAGAGACTCTGCTTTCCCCATTTAATAGTCTGAGCCCCTTTGTCAAAGATTAGATGTCCATAGGTGTGGGGCTCACTTCTGGGCTCTCAATTCAATTCCTCCAACTTAATGTTGAGGGGCTGTCCTTTGCCAAACGCGTTCTTATTGGTCAGTTGGCGAGACAGCATCAGGCAGATCCATCGCTGAGGAGCCAGAGACGACCCGAACTGCCTCTGCGGCTTCAGACAGACTATGACCCACATAGTCAATGACTGCCACCTCTCCAGATTCAAAGGAGGTCTCGAAACTTTACATCAGGCTCAACCTGACGCTGTTGACTGGCTACGGAAGAAGGGCAAACGCTAGAAAAAGAAGAAGAGATATTGGTCTGTAGTTTTCTTTTTTGGTTGTGTCCCTGTCTGCTTTTGGTATCAGGATGATGTTGGCTTCATATAAGCTGGCAGGGAGTATTCCAGTGTCTTCTATCTTCTGGAAGACTTTTAAAAGTAGAGGTATTAGTTCTTCTTTGAAGGTTTTGTAGAATTCATTTGTAAAACCATCTGGTACAGGACTTTTATTTTTGGGGAGATTTTTGATAACTGTTTCAATTTCATTAGCTGCGATGGGCCTGTTCATGTTATCCACTTCCTCTTTACTTAGTTTTGGAAGTTGGTAGGTATCTAGGAAATTGTCCATTTCTTCCAGGTTCTCTAGCTTGGTGGCATATAGTTGTTCATAGAAGCCTCGCATGATATGTTGAATTTCTGCAGTGTCTGTTGTGATATCTCCTCTTTCATTTACTATCCAATTTATTTGGATCTTCTCCCTTCTTTGTTTTGTGAGTCTGGCTAAAGGTTTGTCAATTTTGTTCACTCTTTTGAAGAACCAACATTTACTTTTGTTGATCTTTTGTGTGGTTTTCCTATTCTCAATGTTATTTATTTCTGCCCTAACTTTAGTGATTTCTGTCCTTCTCGTTGCTTTAGGGTTCCTTTGTTCTTCTTCTTCTAGGTCTTTAAGATGTGCAATCAGGCTGTTTATTTGTGCTTTTTCTTGTTTCCTAATGTGTGCTTGTATAGCTATGAACTTCCCTCTCAGTACTGCCTTAGCTGTGTTCCAAATATTTTGATAGCTTGTGTCTTCATTTTCATTGAAGTCTCGAAACATTTTGATTTCTTCCTTTATTTCCTCTTTGACCCAGAAGTTGTTAAGAAGTGTACTGTTGAGCTTCCACATTTTGGGACTGTTACTAATCTTTTGTTGATTGTTAAGTGTTAGTTTAATTCCACTGTGGTCTGAGAAGATGCTTGGGATGATTTCAGTGCTCTTGAATTGGCTGATGCTGTCTTTGTGGCCTAACATATGATCTGTCCTTGAGAATGACCCATGTGGATTTGAGTAAAATGTGTATTCCAGTTTCTTGGGATGAATGACTCTGAAAATGTCCAATAGTTCTAGTTTGTCTATCTCTTCATTTAGCTCCCTTATGTCTTTATTGATTTTCTACCTGGATGATCTGTCAAGTTGAGAGAGTGGGGTGTTGTAAGTCCCCTATTATGACTGTGTTGCTATTAATATATTGCTGTATCTCTTTCAGTAGATGTTTGATGTATTTAGATGGCTTCTCATTGGGTGCATAGATGTTAATAATTGTTAAGTCCTCTTGATTGACTGATCCTCTGAGCATTAAGTAGTGTCCATTCCTATCTTTTTTAACCTTATCTATTTTAAAGTCTGTTGTGTCAGATATGAGAATAGCTGTTCCTGCCCTTTTTTGTGGGCCATTGGCTTGTATGATAGTTTTCCATCCTTTCACTTTAAGTCTGTGTTTGTCTTGTTGAGTTAGGTGGGTTTCCTGTAGACAGCATATTGTTGGGTTGTATTTTCTGATCCATCTTCCTACTCTGTGTCTTTTAATAGGTGAGTTCAGGCCATTGACATTTATTGATATAAAAGATTGAAGATATTTTAACGCCATTCTTGTAGAGTTTTAGAGTGTTCTGATATATGTCCTATTTATGATGATCTGACTGTTTATAGGAGACCTTTCAGAACTTCTTTCAGGGCAGGCTTGGTGATAGTTGATTCTTCAACTGTTGCTTGTCTGAGAAGGTTTTGATGCCTCCATCTAGTCTGAATGACAGTCTAGCAGGATATAGTATTCTTGGTTGAAAGCCTTTCTCATTGAGCACTCGATAGATATCTTGCCATTCTCTTCTGGCCTGTAGTGTTTGTGTGGAGAAGTCTGCTGCTAATCTTATGGGTTTTCCTCTGTAGGTGACTCTTTATTTTTCTCTTGCAGCCTTCAGGATCTTTTCTTTTCTTTTTTTTTCCTCCAGGGTTATTGCTGGGCTCGGTGCCTGCACCATGAATCCACCGCTCCTGGAGGCCATTTTCCCCCTTTTTTTTGTTGCCCTAGTTGTTGCAGCCTCGTTGCAGTTATTATTGCCATTGTTGACGTTGCTTTGTTGTTGGATAGGACAGAGAGAAATGGAGAGAGGAGGGGAAGACAGAGAGAGAGCGGAGAGAAAGATAGACACCTGCAGACCTGCTTCACCACCTGTGAAGCGACTTCCCTGCAGGTGGGGAGCTGGGGACCCGAACCGGGATCCTTACGCCGGTCCCTACGCTTTGTGCCACGTGCACTTAACCCACTGCGCCACCTCCTGACTCCCCAGGATCTTTTCTTTATCCTTATTCCTTTCCATTCTAAATATGATGTGTCTTGGTATCTTTAAGTCTGGGTTAATTCTGTTTGGGACCCTCTGGGCTTCTTGAATATTTATGTCTTTGATGTTGTCTAGACTAGAGAAGTTTTCAGCTATTATGGCCTAAAGAATGCTTTCTTCCTCTCCCCTCTCTTTCTTCCTCTGGTAAGCCAATAATGTGTATATTGTTTCTTTTGAAGTCATCCCATAGGTTTCTGTTGTTGTTTTCAGCATCTCTTAATCTTTTTGAGATCTCTTCTTTTTTAGTTGTCTCTAATTCATCCTCAATCTTGCTAATTCTGTCTTCAGCCTCACTGATTCTATTCTCTCTGCCCTCTACTGTTTTCTGGAGTTCATCTATTTTGTTACCCTGTTCTGATACTGTTTTAGCTTGTTCAGCTAGTTGTGTTCTTAGCTCAGCTATTTCAGCTTTCAACTCTCTAGCAACCTTGAGAAAGTTAGTGTTTTCTTCCAGAGTCTCATTTGTTGTTCCTGTATTTCTGATGACAATTCTTTCAAACTCTTTACTCACTCCTGTGATTATTTCCTTAGCTAATGTTTGGATGTTGAACTCGTTGTTTTGTGCTTCACCCTTTGGGGGGCTTTTAGCCGGACTGTTGCCCTGGTTCATTTCTCCAGTATTTCTTCTTGTTGGTTTACCCATTTTATATATTATGTTATGAGTTCCCTCTCTTAGTACTTTTTAAATTACTGATCACTATTTCCTGGATTGACTTGTGTCTAAGTAAGATAATTAAAGGGTTCACAGTGGTGGAAGTTAATAGTTGTTTCAAAAGTATTTTAATCCCTGAGTTGGAGCTCAGTGATTTAAAAGCCTCTTTTTTTTTTCTTCTCTGTAGGCTATGGGAGCCTGAGGGCTTCTAAACTATAAGTAGGCTTCTTCTTCTTCTAGCGTTTGCCCTTCTTCCGTAGCCAGTCAACAGCGTCAGGTTGAGCCTGATGTAAAGTTTCGAGACCTCCTTTGAATCTGGAGAGGTGGCAGTCGTTGACTATGTGGGTCATAGTCTGTCTGTAGCTGCAGGGGCAGTTCGGGTCGTCTCTGGCTCCCCAGCGATGGAACATAGCGGTGCAACGCCCATGGCCTGTTCGATAGCGATTGAGGAAGGCCCAATCATAACGTGCTAGGTCAAAGCCGGGTTGATGCTTGCAGGGGTCTGTGATGAGGTGTTTGTTCTTTACCTCAGCTGAACGCCAACTCTGTTTCCAAGAGTCTGGAACAGAGAAGTTCAGTGTAGGCGTAGGGGAGCAGATTGGGTGACGAGACGTCAAGCGTTGGATAGGGTGGGCGAAGATATCCACGTATATTGGCAGGTCCAGTCGAGCATAGACGTGGGAAATGAACTTAGATGATGCCGCATCCCGACGAATATCTGGTGGGGCGATGTTGCTAAGAACTGGCAGCCATGGAACCATGGTGGAACGGATTGTTCCAGAAATTATCCTCATGGAGGAATATAATTTGGAATCGACCAAGTGGACATGGGGGCTACGGAACCATACTGGGGCACAGTATTCTGCAGTGGAATAGCATAATGCCAGAGAGGATGATCGTAGTGTGGAAGTGCTCGCGCCCCATGAGGAGCTGGCCAGTCTTGCAATGATATTATTCCTCATGCCCACCTTTGCTGTAGGCTTCTTAGCTTAATCACTGACTCCTGACCAAGAGATAAGGCAGGGTGTGGCAGAGATAGTTCAGTGGTTATGCAAAGGGACTTTCACAGCCCCACAGCTCTGCCACCGAGGTGTAGGTCTTCTCCTGAGTTTCCTGGTTAGATCTCTGTCCCCTGGAGTCCCTCCCTGCCACTGCTCCAGATTCTGAGGGCAGTAGCAATGGAGACTCAGGGTTACACTTGGTGAGTCTTTGGGGAGTCCTCTCCTCCCTTTAGCTGTCCCTTTGTTGGTGGAACAGACTGGAGGTGGTGTCTCAACTGACAGACCCTCGGACTGTTACCAGCCACTTAGTTTTTCCCTAGGCTCCTCTCTGTCACCAGCCACGTGTGTTTGCACTCACAGGTGATTTGGTGAGTTCCTGTGGTCATTCTAGTCCTGCCTTGTTGCGGTCCCAGGTGGTCTCCTTCGGTATTCCTAGTTGATCCGGGAGAGGGAAGGACCCTTTCTTTGATTTTTAAAAACATATTTATTTATTTTGGATAGAAACAAATGATAAATGAATAGGGGAAGGGGAAATAGAGATCCGCATCATTGCCTTCCCCCAGCAGGTGGGGTCTGAGGGCCTGAACCCGGGTCTTTGTGCACTGTAACATGTGTGCTCAGTCAGTTGTGTCACTACCTGTCCCTTTCTTATCTATGTTTCATTCATTCTGTATCGCTTTCATTAAAATAAGTTAAAGTATTAAGTAATAATGATAAACATTCCTGAAGGAAACATTCTAGGTAGAGCGGTGAGTAGTGAGGGCCCCGCTCCTTCCAGCCCAGGCAGCCCCCACCCCACCCCGCCCCGCAGGTCCGCCATAAGGCATGGCGCAAGGTGCCGGCTCCTGGCAGAGAGACATGGGCGTCTGCTTTGAGGTGAGAGTCCGGACCGCCTCCGCTGGCCTTGAACACAGGGTCGCTGCTCTCAGGCACCTCCCGACCCGGTTCTCTGGCTGCACCTGCCCTGCCCGCCCTCCCAGGGCAGAGGCTCTGGCTGCACCCCCTGCCCCCTTGTGCAGATCAGGCTGCCCTGTAAGTCCGGGTTCCTCTGTCCTAACCCCCTTCCCGTCGCCTGGAGGGCGACTCCGGGAGCCCCCTGATGTGGCTGGCGGGGGGCCACCTGCCTGCTGGTCCTGCGGGGCGCGCTGGGGATGCGCGGGCTCGGGCCGCCCGGCCTGTGACGCCGCCGCCGCCCGCTGGGGGCGCCCGCGAGCCGGCAGCCCGCTCGTGCATAGCTGCTCTGTACAGTCGTTTGTAGCCGCGCCGCCTAGTTCTTCTCCTCAATAAATTATTCACCCCCCACGCTGCTGTCTTCACAGTGCTGAGGATCTCGGGGGTCAGGTGGGGTGAAAGCGGGCAGGTTGCATGTGTCCTGGCCGGGGACCAGCTGTCTGTCCCCCCCTTTCCACATCCTGACCTCTGTCCCCTCCCCACATGCGGAGCAGACAGGTGCCCGCCCCCAGGCCTGGAGACCCAGCTGTGTCCCCTGAGTGCACGGCGGAGCTTTGCTGGGCCCCAGGGACCTGAGTAGGGGTGGCTTGGAGCACCCCGTGTGGGAGTGGGGTCCCCTCCCTCCAGCCCCGGCTCCCCCACTCTGGCTGAGCCGCCTCGGCCTCCGCCCCCGGAGGTGACTCAGGAGTGACTCAGTGGGTTCCGGAACTTTCCAAAGAGGGTGGCAGGTGCAGACACCCAGCAAGTCATCTTCCTGCGCCCACAGAGCTGACAGACTGACACCTGACCACGCGGCTTGGAGCAGCAACCTGGCTGAGACTTCTTGGGGGGGGGGGGGGGGGGATGCTGAGGCCAGGCGCCTGCAGGGGGCGCTGCAGGCGGGGCTGGGAAGCTACTGAGCCCCTTGTCCCGACCTGGGGCGCCCCTCAGGGCAAGCTGGCTGGTTGCAGCAAAGGCGGCCAGTGCTGCCTGCTCTGGGGCTGGGGAGTCAGTGCAGGCTGTCCTGAGCCGACCCGTCACCTGGCCCTCAACCTCCCGCCCTCCCTGCTTCCAGGGCTCCTCAGGCCCCCTCTGCTCGCTCCTCCGTTTCTGTCTCCTCCACAGCCTCCACCCGCAGGCATCCCCCAGCTCTGCCCTCCCTGAGGTGTGTCTGGAACATTCCGTGGAAGGAGTCTGTCAAGAGTCCTGCCCAGCTCAGTGTTGAGAGCATTCAGTGTAGTCAGCTGAGGTCAAGAACAAACACCTCATCACAGACCCCTGCAAGCGTCCACCCGGCTTTGACCTAGCACGTTATGACTGGGCCCTCCTCCATCGCTATCGAACAGGCCATGGCCAGTGCGCCGCTATGTTCCATCGCTGGGGAGCCAGAGACGACCTGAACTGCCCCTGCAGCTACAGACAGACTATGACCCACATAGTCAACGACTGCCACCTCTCCAGATTCAAAGGAGGTCTCGAAACTTGACATCAGGCTCAACCTGATGCTGTTGACTGGCTATGGAAGAAGGGCAAACGCTAGAAGAAGAAGAAGTGTAGATGCTGGGCTCCAGGTAGAGGAGTGGAGGGGGGTGAGGGGCAGGGTGCCAATTGGGTGTCCTCTCAACCTCTCCTCCACCCCACATAGCACAGCAGCCCTGGGGAGCTGCTGTCCGGAGTCTCTGGACCTCAGGACATGCCCCTCCATCACTGAGTCCCCTCCAGAAGCCTCTGCCCCGCTGCCCTTCTGTCCTGACGCCACAGCAGTGGACTCTTGTCCTCGACCACAGTCTCAGGCCTGTGTGTCCAGGGGGGTCTCTCTACCCCAGTTGCTGCTGTGTGACCCCACCTCTCTGAGGCCTCCTGGTGTGGGCTCCCTGGATGCTTCCTCCTCCCCATCCTCCCTGCAAAACCAACGCTGGGGCTGTGACCTGGGGTGACTTTATTAGAGAAATCACACGAAGGACTTGGCCTAGGAGGGACTTGAACCCGGGGCCAGCCCCTGCAGTGCTTGGAAGGAGATGTTTCCAGCCTGGGTCCCATGTGGGCTGTGTCCAGGCAGGCGAGCTTGGTCTGGCCCAGCCCCGGGCTGGGCTGTGCGGGGCACCCAAGGGGGCTGGGGGTCGCTGGCCCATCCTCAGTTGGGGTTTGGGATGCGGCCAGCCCTTGGCCCCAAGCCTCTCCGGGAAGCTGGTGGTTTTGGGCTGACGTTTTTGCGGTCCAGGTGCCCTGACCACGTCCTGTCCATTCCGGGGAGCCTCTGGGCCCCCCGTCTGTTGGGGAGAGCACAGAAGGAGGCGGGCAGGGTGGGGCGAGGCCAGGCTATGCACACAAGGCCCCTTTGTCTCAGGACCTTTGCTGCCTCTCCTGCCCCACCGCACTGTCCTGGCTGCGGCCCAGCCCCAGGCTCAGCTGGAGTGCCACCCCCACCAGCCTTCACCACCCCGAGAGCCTCAGAGGACCTGGCAACTACAGCAGAGATGTGCAGGAGAGTCTCCTCCCAACCCACGCCAGACCCCCCACATCCCTCCCAGTGCACAGTTTCCTCAGACGTGGGGGACAGTGGAGCATAGCGCCTCCTGCTGGGGACCACGGGGGGCCTGAGCGAAGGGGCTGCTGCTGGGACTGGCCGCCACCCTGCTGCCCCTCCACCAACTCCCACCCCGGGGAGGCCCTCTCTGAGGGACAAGGACAGTCTCTGCCTACCACAAACCTCTCTTTCCAGCTAGCATGTGGTCACCTTCACTGTGGGGCCTCTGGACGCTCTCCTCCCCAGTCTTTTGTCCGGTTTCCCCACTGAACCCCCAAACCTCATTGCCCCGGTTCCTCCACTCCAACAGGCAACCTCCTTTATTAGTAATGAGCGGAAGGCAGGAGCGGGACCGGGTGGTCCTCGAGTCAGGTCTGGGGGTGCAGCAGCCAGAGCACAGAGCCGAGCAGCAGTAGGAGGCAGGGGGCCTGCCCAGCTGAGCTGCTCCCGCTGAGGAACGACTGGATCCAGCGGAAGTGCTGGCTGACGTTGGTGTAGATGCCAGGCCGGTTGGGGCGGCCGCAGCCGATGCCCCAGCTCACTACGCCCACCTGCACCCACAGCCCGCGAGTCTTGCAGACCAGGGGTCCCCCGGAGTCGCCCTGAGGAGCAGCACGCCTGAGCCCCTTACAGCTGCCCCACAGGGACCGTTACCCCCCCCCCCCTCGTGTGACATGAGGGCGAGGGGGCCGAGGGATGTGGGGGCACTCACAAAGCAGGCGTCCTTGCCGCCTTCAGCGTCCCCGGCACACACCATGTCCCCCCAGACGTCCTGGCGGAAGTCGGGCATGGAGAGCAGGTGGCTGCACACGGAGTTGTTGATCATGCCCACCTGCACCTCCTGGAGGGTGGAGGGGTACGGCAGGGCTGCAGGGGAGGGGACGTTAGCTGGGCCTCTGCTTAGCCCGGCGCCTGTGCTGACCCGCTGGAGGGACAGGCCTCAGCCCCTTGACCTCAGGCTCCCCTGCCTGGGGCAGAAGCCAGTTCCTGTCCCAGGTGGGGTGATGGGTCTGAACCCAGGCCCCCCTTGAGGTTCCTATTTCCCCCTCACCACCTCCACTTTCAGGAGAAGGGCTCAGGCATAGTGTCCCCCGGGCATGGCTTCAGGACCCATTCCTGGCCCTCCCAGTGTGATCTTCAGCTGCCCCCAGCCTCTGTGGCCTGGGCAGTGTCCCTGCCTGACATGGGGCTTTGTCCCCTGTATATGTCATTGACCTGGGGAGCACCATGGGGGGGAACCTCTCTCCCTCTCTCTCATAAAAAGCATGGAGATGAGAGCCAAGTGGTGGTGCAACAAGTCAAGTGTACATGATGCGAATCTCAAGGACCGGCGTAAGGATCCCGGTTCGAGTCTCTGCTCCCCACCTGCCGGGGGGAGTCGCTTCACAGGCGGTGAAGCCAGTCTGCAGGTGTCTGTCTTTCTCTCTCCCTCTCTGTCTTCCCCTCCTCTCTCCATTTCTCTCTGTCCTACTCAATAACAACAGCAACAATAACAACAAGGACAACAAAATGGGAAAAATGGCCTCCAGGAGCAGTGGGTTCCTAGTGCAGGCACGAGCCCCAGTGACAACCCTGGAGGCAAAAAAAAAAAATGGAGATGGAGATGGAGATGGAGATGGAGATGGCACTGGGCTGGGGAGATGGAGATGGAGATGGAGATGGAGATGGAGATGGCACTGGGCTGGGGAGATGGAGATGGAGATGGAGATGGAGATGGCACTGGGCTGGGGAGATGGAGATGGAGATGGCACTGGGCTGGGGAGATGGAGATGGAGATGGAGATGGAGATGGAGATGGAGATGGCACTGGGCTGGGGAGATGGAGATGGAGATGGAGATGGAGATGGAGATGGCACTGGGCTGGGGAGCCGACTGTGGTGGGTGTGTAGAATCAACCTATCTTCTCGTCAGAGACAGGGAGCTCCCGGCTCAGGGGCTGACCCTGAGAGCTGGATGGGGCAGAGCTGACCAGGAGAGCCAGGGCTCAGAGCAGCAGGGTGCACGCTGCCAGTCACTGCTGCACTGGGGGATATGGAGGGGAGGGGAGGGGGCTGGGCATCCAGGAGGAGAGCCTGCCCAGCTCGGGCATCTGGGGACAGGTGCCACTGGGTCAGGGAGAGGCTGTTAGCAGAGAAGGGTGGCAGCTCCCATGGGGGAGAGGTGAGATGGCTCAGTCTGGGACCACAGTCTACCAAGGGGCTGGGCCCGCCGGGCATGCTGGAAGCAGCTGCAGTCAGTGGTGAACCGGGAGACAGCATGGCGGTTTAGTCTCTGGGCCCACCTCCAGGCAGAGATAAGCAGGGGTGGGGCAGGCAGAGGAGAGCCTGTGAGCGCCCCCCAGAGGGCCCACTGCACAGAGGCCAGTGTGTGTGGGGGGTTGGGTGGCAGCGCCCTCAGCCCCCCTGCACAGCCTCACAGGTGCCCTCCCAGCCCCTGCACAGCCTCACAGGTTCCCTCCCAGCCCCCGCCCGGTCTCACAGGTGCCCTTCCAGCCCCTGCCCGGCCTCACAGGTGCCCTCCCAGCCCCTGCCCGGCCTCACAGGTGCCCTTCCAGCTCCCCGCCCGGCCTCACAGGTGCCCTCCCAGCCCCTGCCCGGCCTCACAGGTGCCCTCCCAGCCCCTGCCTGGCCTCACAGGTGCCCTCCCAGCCCCCGCCCGGCCTCACAGGTGCCCTTCCAGCCCCTGCCCGGCCTCACAGGTGCCCTCTCAGCCCCCGCCCGGCCTCACAGGTGTCCTCTGCGATCTCCCCCCAGCCCGTGATCCAGCAGTTGTTCTGGTTGCGCAGCTGGTACGTGGAGGGCAGCACGCAGATGGGCTGCACAAAGGAGTCGTAGGTGACGGGCGAGGACAGCTTGAGCAGGGCGATGTCATAGGGCCCCGTGCCCAGGAACTGGGGGCTGAGTATGATCTGCTCCACGCGGTAGCGGTTGTTGTAGGCTTGCAGGTTGAAGAAGGATGGGGACGAGGAGATCTCCCCGAACTGCACCGACCAGTCAAAGGGGTGGCTGCTCCTGGCGGGAGGGGGGTCCCCGTGAAGGAGGCTGGAAGGCCAGCCCCCTCCCCCCACCAACCCATGCACCAGCCTGGGGACACAGCCCCACCCAGCCCACCCAGGGCCTGATCTTCTGGCACTCCCAGAGCCCCAGTGGAGGGGGGAGTTGGGGGCACACAGCTCCCTTGCCAAAAATCCCACCGCACCCCACGACCAGGCTCTGGCTCTGTGCCAGCATAGGCTCCAGCTCTGGAAGGGAGGAGGCTGTGAGGGAGGGGGGAAGGGAGCAGAGGTTCAAGAAGCCCCAAGTGCATGGAGTGTTCTGGAGGAAACAGACAGAGACCCTCCAGGCACAGCTGTAGGACCTGGATGCAGCCCCGGCCTGGGCACAGGGAGGGGAGTGTCCCCCCCACCCTCCCGCACCCCCAAGGCCTCACTCACTGCTCGAAGCAGTGAGCAGCAGATAGCACCCAGCGGCGGTTGAGCAGGCTGGCCCCGCAGATGTGCGTGTCCCAGTAACGCAAACTGCCCTGCCAGGGCCAGCGCCCCAGCTCCGAGTCCTGGCCGCCGATGATGCGAGTGGGGACTGTCTGCTGGCCGCACGGCCCTGAGATGGACAGACAGATCCGCAGCTGAGGCACAGGAACCGGACCCAGCCCTCACCCACCGCAGGGGAGGGGGTTGGGGGCTCCCAGAGTCTTGGGGTGGAGACAGGGAAACTGGAGGACCAGTATTCACAGGAGAGCAGCGAAGAATTCTTGTATCCTGTAGAGAGAGGAGAGCCAGGGAGGGAGGTGGCCTGGCTGCGGGGCAAGACCAGCCCCTGGGCTGCCTGCCTGCAGGCCCCCCCCCCCCCCCCCGCCTTACCTGGTAGCACAGTGTCCACGTCCTGTAGGTCTGCGGGAAGCCACAGGTGAGCCACGGCCCTGTCCACCCCCACCCACCCCCACCTGCAGCCTGCTCACCTGGCCGCCCTGGCCGTGGCCACCCAAGCAGCAGCAGCAGCAGCAGCAGCAGCAGCCAGGCCCGCCAACCCATGGTCATCTCTCAGGACGTCGTACCGCCAACACCAAGGCCGAGGCCTGTGGGAGATACAGCTGGCCTCAGGGGCACCCCACTGGCTGGGTCAGGGGCCTCCCTGGCACAGAAGCCAGTGGCCAGCACAAGTTCTTTCTTGGAGTGCTTTGTTTTCCCTTTGTAATTTTTGTTAAGATTTTTTTCTCTCTCTCTCTTTTAATATTTATTTATTCCCTTTTTGTTGCACTTGTTTTTTATTGTTGTAGTTATTGTTGTTGTCATTGATGTTGTCGTTGTTGGATAGGACAGAGAGAAATGGAGAGAGGAGGGGAAGACAGAGAGAGAGGGGGAGAGAAAGACAGACACCTGCAGACCTGCTACACTGCCTAGGGACTCCCCTGCAGGTGGGGAGCCGGGGGCTCGAACTGCGATCCTTATGCCAGTCCTTGTGCTTTGTGCCACCTGCGCTTAACCCGCTGTGCTACCACCCGACTCCCTCTCTCTCTTCCGTGTATTATCTTTATTTACTTATTGGATAGAGACAGCCAGAAATCGAGAGGGGAGGGGAAGATAGAGAGGGAGAGAGACAGACACCTGCAGCCCTGCTTCACCACTTGGAAAGCCTCCCCTCTGCAGATGGGGACCGGAGTCTCGAACTCGGGTCCTTGTGCATTGTAACATGTGCACTCAAACAGGTGTGCCACCATGTAGCCCCCAAGATTTATCTCTTTTTCACAAACTTTTAAAAATTATTTATTTGGATAAAGACAGAAATAGGGAAAGGGGAGACAGAGAGAGAGAGAGAAAAACACCTGCAGACCTGATTGCTGGTGGAGCTTCCCCCCTGCAGGTGGGGCCCAGGGGCTTGAACCCAGGTCCCTGTGCGTGGCTACATGTGTGCTCAACTAGGTGTGCTGGCTCCTCTTTTTTCATTTACTTTTGATGAGCTGGGACCTCACCCATGTATGACCTCACCACTCATACACCATTTCCATTGAGAGACAGACAGAGAGAGAGAGAACCAGCGACCAGAGCTTCCCCAGGCACCTTAGTGCCTTCTGAGTCGGGGGACTCTAGCTGGTATGACAGGGCAGGTGCTCCAGCAAGTGAGCTAGTCCCTCTGGCTCACATTTGTTTAGTGACAGAGAGAGAAAGGAGAGAGAGAGAGAGAGAGAGAACACCGATCACACTGGGTGCTTGCAGGGTATCTAGAACCAGCAGCAGGACCTCTCACCCGCAAGTCCTGTGTCTGTCTGGCTCCCTGCCCCAAAGCTCCTCCCTCCCTGCTCCTTCCTGGGAAGGACTCCAGACCTGGCTGCAGCTGAGCTGGGGGGCAAGCCCCTGGGGATGGGCATGGAGGGGTGGCTCTTCCAGGCCAAACTGAGCTGGTGTCTGGCAGGGTGCCCCCCTCCCTGCAGGGCTGTCCACTCACCGGGACCAGCAGAGCTCTGGCAGGGAGTGCCCCTCTAGCTGTCCCAGCACTGCTAGCGAAGTGACGGCATTTGAGGAGCAGCGAGCCCTCCAGCATTGGCTTCTGGAGGCCCCTCGAGGCAGGGGTCAGTCTGACTGGCAGGAGTGGCCCTGGATGCCCCCTGTGGGGCCTGGGTGCTGGGTGCAGAGTCAGTGCGGCCTCGGGAGCACCAGAATCCTGGTGGAGAGAGTGAAGGGCGAGGCTGGGGCCCTGAGGCGGGTGCTTGGTGACCATGGAACCCCTCCGGACAATGGTGGCTAGGGGTGGGGACGGGCGAGGGCGGGAGGGTCCCCTGGGAGGCCTGGCACTACACCCAACGGGACGCTGAGCTGAGGTTCTGCCATAAACTGTGGGGTTACCTCACACACACAGGACCCTAGAGAGCCCTCCTGAGGCTCCCTGTCACCTGGTACACATGGTGCCAGGGCTTGAACCAGGAGCCTGAGGTGTGCAGGTCCTGGGCTCTGAGGCTGCACCACTTCCCCAGCTGCTCTTCCCTCTTTGAATGTAGCACCGGGAAGGAACTCAGGACCTGCACCACAATGCTGGGCAGCCTCCCTGCGCCTCGCTTGCCTTTCTCCCCCTCTCTCTCTTTTTTGCCATCAGTGGTATTGCGGGGCTCCGTGCCTGCACTGTGGGGAGATAGAGACACCTGCAGTACCTGCTTCTCACTACTCGTGAGACTTGCCCCCTGCGGGGGGGGGGGGCAGGGATTCAGCTTGGATTTCTTGAACATGGTGACATATGTGTTCAAACAGGTGTGTCACTGCTGGGCACCCTCCTTTTTCTACCAGAGCTTTTTTTTTTTTTTTTTTTTTAAACCAGAGCACTGCTCAGCTCTGGTTTATGGTGGTGCTGGGGATTGAATTTGGGACTTTGAAGCCTTAGGCATGAAAGTCTCTTTGCATAACCACTATGCTGCTCCCCGCCTCCAGCACTTTTCTTTCTTTCTTTTTTTTAATATTTATTTATTCATGAGACGGATAGGAGAGAGAGAAAGAACCAGACATCGCTCTGGTACATGTGCTGCCGGGATTGAACTCAGGACCTCATGCTTGACAGTCCAATGCTTTATCCACTGAGCCACTTCTTGGACCCCCTTTTAAAATGTTTTTTGCACTTTTCTATTTATCTTTTAATGTTTTATTTATTTTAGTGAGACCTAGATAGCACTCAACCAGAGCCCTGCTTAGCTCTGGCTCATAGTGGTGCTGGGAATTGAAAGCCTTGCATAGCTGTTATGCTGTCTTTCCAGGCCCTATTCTTTATTTCAGAGAGATATATAGAGAGAAAGAGACCCGAGCACCAGCCCACCTGGGGAGCTCCCATGTGGTGTCAGGTCTCTAACCCAGGGAGGGGAAAGTGTGCACTCTACCAGGTGTGCTGTCTCACAGCGCCATGTTTTGTGTCATGGTAGTTGTTCTCACCTGGCCTGGGTTTGATTCTGGCTGGGTTGGGGGGAAGGCTGACATGGGAAGTGTCACAGCCTGTCCTCTTTGTCCTGGGCACCAGCACCAGTGCCCACAGGGGTTAAGCCAGAACAGAAAAGCCACCAGGGGGCTGGGCAACCTCAAACACTGAGGCCCTAGTCCCAGCCCCGGCACCAATGGGAGCCCCACAGATTGGGTGGGTGGTTGAGTGTGCTGCAGTGTCTGTCTCTCCCTCTGTCTGTCTCCCCTTCTCACTCTTTTTTAAAAAATTTTTTATTGTATTTACTTAAGTTATTTTCCCTTTTGCTTCCCTTTTTTTATTGTTGTTGTAGTTATTATCGTTGTTATTGATGTCGTCATTGTTGGCTAGGACAGAGAGAAATAGAGATGGGAGTAAGACAGAGAGGGGGAGAGAAAGATAGACACCTGCAGACCTGTTTCACCGCCTATGAAGTGACCCCCCTGCAGGTGGGGAACCGGGGGCTTGAACTGGGATCCTTACACTGGTCCTTGTGCTTTGCACCACATGTGCTTAGCACCACATGTGCTTAGCCTGCTATGCTACCGCCAGACTCCCTGCCCTTCTCACTTCCTTATGTACGTCAGATTGGGGCTCAGCCATGTCACGCATGTGCCAAGCTCTGGGTTCATTCCTCCAAGTGGACCTTGGCTTCTATACGTGGACCTTTCTCCTAGCCTCAGCTGTGCCACTGCAGGGACACTTTAGGATTCAGGCTTTTGACTAAAGTGTTTATTTTCTCCTTTATTTTTTTTCTTCAAGTTTTAAATATTTATTTGTTCTTTTTTGTTGCCCCCCTTTTTAAAAATGACTTCTTTTTTTTTAGATTTTATTTATTTATTAATGAGAAAGATAGGAGGAGAGAGAAAGAGCCAGACATCATTCTGGCACTTGTGCTGCCAGGGATTGAACTCAGGACCTCATGCTTGAGAGTCTGATGCTTTGTCCACTGTGCCACCTCCCAGACCACTTGTTGCCCTTTTTATTGTTGTAGTTATTATTGTCATCATTGTTGGATAGTACAGAGAAAAATGGAGAGGGGAGGGGAAGACAGAGAGGGGGAGAGAAAGACAGACACCTGCAGACCTGCTTCACTGCTTGTGAAGCGACTCCCCTGCAGGTGGGGAGCTGGGGTTTGAACCAGGATCCTTACGCCGATCTTTGTGCTTTGCACCATGTGCGCTTAACTCGCTGTGCTACCACCCGATTCCTTCTTTTTAAATAATTTTAATTATTTTTATTTATTAATTGGATAGAGACAGCCAGAAATCAAGAGGGAAGGGGGTGACAGAGAGGGAGAGAGACAGAGAGACACCTGCAGCCCTGCTTCATCACTTGTGAAGCTTTCCCCCTGTAGATGGGAACCGGGAGCTCAAACCTGGGTTCTTGCGCACTGTAGCATGTGGGCTCAACCAGGTGCGCCACCACCTGGCCCCCTTTTCTTCTTTTATTAAAGTTTATTTATTTATTTATTAATTATATTTATTTATATCCTTTTGTTGCCCTTGTTGTTTTGCTGTTGTAGTTATTATTGTTGTTGATGTTGTTGTTGGATAGGACAGAGAGAAATGGAGAGAGGAGGGGAAGACAGAGAGAAGGAGAGAAAGACAGACATCTACAGACCTGCTTGACCGCCTGTGAAGCGACTCCCCTGCAGATGGGGAGCTGGGGACTCAAACCAGGATCCTTATGCCGGTCCTTGTGCTTTGTGCCACGCGCACTTAACCCACTGCGCTACAACTCCCCCCCCCCTTTTTTAAAGAATTTATTGTGCTGGGGTAGATAGCATAATGGTTATGCAAAACAGACTGTCATGCCTGAGACTTCGAAGTCCCAGGTTCAATCCCCTGCACCACTGTAAACCAGAGCTGATCAGTGCTCTGGTAAAAGAAAATTATAATAAATAAATAAATTAATTAATAAAATTATTTAATTATTCATGAGAAAGATAGGAGGAGAGAGAGAAAGAACTAGACATCACTCTGGCACATGTGCTGCCGGGGCTCGAACTCAGGACCTCATGGTTGAGAATCCAATGCTTTGTCCACTGCGCCACCTCCTGGACCACTTCTTCTTTTTCTTCTCATTTCTTCTTCTCCTTCCTCCTCTTCCTCCTCTTCTTCTTTTTTCTTTTTTAAGATTTATGTCTTTATTAGGAAGGTAGGAGGAGAGAGAGAGAACTAGACATCACTCTGGTACATGTGCTGCTGGGGATCAAAATTCAGGACCTTATGCTGGAGAGTCTAGTGCTTTATCCACAGTGCTACCTCCAGACCGCTTTTTTTTTTTTTCTTTTTAACTCCAGGGTTATTGAAGAAGCTCTGTGCCTGCACTATAAATCCACCGCTCCTGGTGGCCTTATTTTTTTTTTCTTCTTCTTCTCATTTTACTCAATAGGACAGAGAGAAATTGAGAGAGGAAGGGAGAAGAGTTTCTTTTCTCTCTCTCTCTTTTTTAAAGATTTTATTTATTGATTCATGGAAAATGATAGAGAGAGAGAACCAGACATCACTCTGGTACATGTGCTGCTGGGGATTGAACATAGGACCTCATGCTTGAGAGTCCAATGATTATCCACTGCACCACCTCCCAGACCCTGGGAAAAGGGTTTCTTAAATGCTCAGACACCAGCCCTCTGCCCATTTGCCTCCTTTCCTGCTGCCAGGCCCTGCTCAGCCTCTCCAAGCCTGGGGCCTAGGCCCAGTAGCTGGGCTGAGGGACCCTGCATGTGTGTGGGTTTGGCTCCGCCTTTGGGGGAGGAGGGGGGAACCCAGCACACAGGCGTGTCCAGTCAGCCCAGTGTCCACCCCACACAGGTCCAGAAAAAGCTGGGTGTTCTGGGTCAAAGGTCAAGGGGAGGAGCCCTGGGGGGGTCGCAGGGCTCTGCCTCTGTCCCCCAGGGGCGCCCCGTGCTGGGGGGACCCTGCCGCAGAAGCCGAGGTGGCGCCGGCAGCTGGAGGAGGCCATGGCCGCTGGAACCATATGTTTGCTGCTGCTGACTCTCTGGGTGCCCATGGCGCCAGACACACAGGGTGGGTGCAGGTGTCCGCGGGTTCTGGGTGTGGGGGCGGGGCGGGGCCCAGCGCAGACCCCCCCTCATCTTTCTCTCCTCTCCCCAGGCACAGATGACTCCTCCTTTATCTCAGGTACCTGGCCTTGGGTGGCGGTGGGTCCCCAGAACCCTCCCCCTGGAGCCTCCACAAGCACACAGGCGGGGCCCTGGTCCTACAGCACCACCCTGTAGATCTGGTCTCTGTGTGTGTGTGTCTGTCTGTCCCACAGTGCCTTGTGGCCTGACCACTGCAAGGAATCGCATCAAGGGTGGGAAAATTGCTGCCCAGGGGACCTGGCCCTGGATGGGCAGCCTGCAGAAAGGCGATGTGCACGTGTGTGGGGTCACCCTGCTCAGCCAGAGCTGGGCGCTCACCGCCTCGCACTGCTTCCACCACGAGTGAGTCAGTGGGGTGCAGTTGCCGGCCTGGGTCTGTTGCCCCCGACCCACGCACCCACCCACCTGGGCAGCTGCAGTGGTGGTGAAGGGGGTTGTCCTGAGCCTGCGGTGCCCGGGCTCCGACCTTTTCTGGTGGTTCTCTTGGCCCCACCCTCTGCCCCGCAGGTTCACGAACCCCTCCCTCTGGAAGGTGCAGTTTGGTGACACGTTGGCAGTGCTGCCCTCCTGGGCCTGGGGGAGGCAGCTGAACCGCTACCGCCTGCAAAGCATCATCAGCTACCCGCTGCAGCATGAGGCCACCATCACCGACATCGTGCTGCTGCGCCTGTCCAGCAACGTGCGCTTCTCCCGGTACATCTACCCCGTCTGCGTCAAGAACACGTCGGCCGAGTTCATCAACCGCGAGGACTGCTGGATCACCGGCTGGGGGATGACGGGTGAGGACATGCTGGGCCAGCAGGTCTGGGAGCCACGGTACTTGGGTACTTGGGGCAGGAGTGAGGGGGTGGAGGCCATGTGGTAGCGTGTGCACACACATTATCACAAGCAAGGACCTGGGTTCAAGCCCCTGATCCCCACCTGCAGGAGGGAAGCTTCACAAGTGCCAAAACGGTGTCCCTCCCAGGTGTCCCTTCAAGGCAGACACAGCTGGCCAGGGTCACCTGTCTCCCTCCAGGGGTCCCCGTTCCCTGTCTCTGGGTGTCCCTGGAGTGGTGACGCTCCCCGTGCCTCTCAGGGTGTCCCCTGGGCTCCTAGCCACAGGTGTCAGCAGTCTCCTGGCTGTCCACCCTGGGCCTGACAGCTGCATCCTGGTGTGCTGTCCCCCTTGGTCCTTGTTCTTGGCTGTGGCCTCTTGGAGTCTCTCAGCTGAGGGGGGCCATCCAGGGATGTCCCATGTCAGCTTCCCCCTGAGCGTGAGGGGTGTCCCTGCCTCAAGGAGGAAGCAGGGTGCAGGGCTCAGGGCCTCTCCTTTCTCTCCTCCTCCCGCCAGAAAGTGGGATGGTGCCGAATCAGGGGCCACTGGTCCAGGCGCAAGTCTCAGTGCTAAACGAGAGCAGGTGCGAGTACCTATGGCACAAACCCACCTACCGGGACCTGCAAAGCCAGTTCTGCGCCGGCACGGAGGACGGCAGCAGAGACAGCTGCTGGGTGAGGCCATGCCCGCACCCACCTGCCAGCCGCCACCTGGCTCTCCCCTGAGCTCACTCCCTGGGGAGGGGTGGGGTCCTCACCCACCTGCCCACCAGCTCTCCACCCCAAGGGCCCGCTCTCAGCGTCGCGTCGCTGCTCCCCAGGGCGACTCGGGCGGCCCGCTGGTCTGTGAAGACCAAGGGCACTGGGTGCAGGTGGGCGTCGTGAGCCGCGGAGAGGGCTGTGCCGTCCCCAATCGGCCCGGCATCTACGTGAACGTCAGCGACTATTTCTACTGGATCAAACAGGTGCTGGACGGTGGCCCCGGGCCCACTGCCCCGGGCCCGGCCCTGCTGCTGCCCCTGCTCTGCGCCGTGGCCAGCCTGCCCCTGCCCCTGTGGCCCTGAGCCCAGGCGGGACCTCCGTCTAATAAACAAGGCTGCTGTGTGCTGGCTGACTCCCTTGGAGCCGAGTGTCTGGGCCCGCCCCCTTCCCCCCTTCCTGCCCGGCACCCCAAACCCTTCCTCAGCACCCAACACCCATCTCTGCCCTCCACATCAGCCCCAGCCCTGACCCCCTCTGTTGTTGTGGCCAGGTGTCGGTCCCCCGAGGCCCAGCCCAGGCTGCCAGGGCGTAGAGGCCTGGGCAGGGAGGGCAAGGGGCTCCTGGAAGGGCACAGGCCTGGCTCGTGGGGTCTGGGAAGCCGGAGGGGGGTCCCCGGGGGCAGCCCCCCAGGTCAGGCCAGTGCCCATCACACACTACCAGGTGCGCCAGGTCTGTGGGCTCCTCACAAAGCCCCTGACTCAGGCTGGGGTGTGGGTTGGTTGCCCCTTAGGTGACACAGGAAGCTGCCTTGGGGAGTGGGGAAACTGAGGCTGGAAGGGAAGGAAACAGAGAGGAGGTTCCTATGGGGCTCTGAGCACCGGAGCCAGTCTGGCCTGAGCAGGAAGACAGGGAGCTGGGCTTGGAGGAGGGCCTAGCTTGCGCGTTCAGTGACTCCAGCTTCCAGGAGGAAGCCAGGACTGTGAGGCTGCCTCCTGGGTCACTATTGTGGGGACCCAGGCACCTGGCGGCCCCCAGCTGTAAATGGGCCCTCAGAGAATGACCCAAGGAGGTAGACCATCCATCTGCCCACAGACCTGAAGAGATGTCCCTCAGGGGGACAGAGAGGGAGCCAGCCCCAGCTCCAGGCACAGGCCTGCTGGCCCAGGGCCTTAGCTGCAGAAGGCCCTATTGTTCAGGTCTGGGAGGGAGGTCTGAGTTGTCTGCCCTTTGAGGGATTTTGGCTTCCTCAGAGCTCCCTAATCCCCCTCTGGGAGCCCTGATCCCTGGGCACAAAGAGCCTGTGTTGTGTTTCCAGATCTTAAGCCCAGGACCCACTTGGAACCAGGTCAGGGCATCCTGCGTGTGCTGTGGGGAGCTGGGCGGTGTGTGCCTCAGAGTGTGTGAGCTGCGTGTTCTGCACCTTGGGACCACTGGCCTGCAACATCCTTAGTCCTCTCTCCTGACCTTTGACATGCCAACCTCCTGATATTGGCCCCTCCAACCTGGCCCCTCTGTCCCAGCTTCTGTGTCCAGCCCCCTCGGTCTCATCTGCTCTGTCCCTCTGTCCAGGCCCCTCTCTCCTTCTCTCCTGGCCCCTCTGTCCCAGTCAGCAACATGTCTTTTTTCTGCTGTGGCCCAGCACTGCTTCCTGGAGTCCTGGCCCAGACAGACCCTCCCTCTGGGCATCTCTCCGTGTCCCCCCCACACCCCCCAGGGCTGGAAAGACGCCTGAGTTGGCCTGGATTGGCAGCACTACCTGCACAGGTTCCCAGAGCAAGACAGGCGGGACACAGTCCCTTTTGTGTGCTGGGACTCCTCCCACCTCTTCCTCCTTGGCCTCCTGCAGCGGGTGGGGGCACTGCCCACATTCACAGGGTAGGGAGCTGGCCTCCCCTACAACAGCAGTCTGGAAGCATCTGGTCTTTCAGCACTCCCTGGGGAGACCGGTGCCCTGCCGCCTTCCCCAGGACTGCTGATGGTGGGGTGAAGGGCCATGGGGCACACAGCTCAGGCCTCCTGGGTGGCAGGGGGAGGGGGCGTCACCGGACAGCCCAGTGCTGCCCTGTGGCCCAGCCAGCGGGGCGGGGGTGGGGGACACAGTTCCCTTTTGGAAATGTATCTACTGAGAGCCGGGAGATCACTCACCTGGTTGGTTCTGTTCATTCACTGCTGCGACTGTGATTCAGGTTCAAGCCTGAGCAACAGAGGAAGCTCTGGTGTTAGAGTGTTCTCGTTTTCTCTGTCTCCCTCCTCATCTCTCTTGCTATTGAAAGTAAAAAGAATGAAGACATGGGCCTGGGAGCATTGAAATCATCATGTAAGGCCCAAAATAGTTAAAATAGTTTATATTTATTTATTTATATTTATTTTATTTATTTATTTTTGCCTCCAGGGTTATTGCTGGGGCTTGATGCCTGCATTACGAATCCACTACACCTGGAGACCTTGTTGTTGTTTTTTTAAATTTTTTATATTTATTTTCCCTTTTGTTGACCTTGTTTTTCATTGTTGTGGTAGTTATTATTGTTATTGATGTTGTCATTGTATAGGCCAGAGAGAAATGGAGAGAGGAGGGGAAGACAGAGAGGGGGAGAGAAAGATAGACACCAGCAGACCTGCTTCACTGCCTATGAAGCGACTCCCCTGCAGGTGGGGAGCCAGGGCCTCGAACCAGGATCCTTATGCTGGTCCTTGTGCTTTGCGCCACGTGCACTTAACCCGCTGCACTACCACCCGACTCCCCTGCCCTTGTTATTTATTGTTGTTATTGCTGTCATTGTTATTGGATAGGACAGAGAGAAATTGAAAGAGGAGGGCAAGACAGAGAGGGGGAGAGAAAGACAGACACCTGCAGACCTGCTTCACCACTTGTAAAGTGACTCCCTGCAGGTGGGGAGCTGCGAGCTCAAACCAGGATCCTTATGCCGGTCGTTGTGCTTTGCGCCATGTGCGCTTAATCTGCTGTGCTACCGCCTGGCCATTTATTTATTTATTTATTTATTTATTTATACCAGAGCAGTACTCTGATCTGACTTACAATGGTGCTGGGAATTAAATTTGGGACTCTAGAGTCTCAGGCATGAGAGTCTTTTGCAGAACTACTGTGCTATCTCCCAAATGCCAACATATTTTATTTAAAAAACTGTTATGAAAGGGGAGGAACAGGTGGTGACCTACTTGGCTAAGTGCATACTTTACCATGGGCAAGGATCTGGGTCTGAGCTCCCATTCCCTGCCTGCAGAAGTGACACTTCATGAGCAGTGAAGTAGGTCTGCAGGTGTCTGTGTCTTTCCCTCTGTAACTTCTCTCTCAATTTCTCTGTATCTAATAAAAGGGGGAAAAAAAAGGTGGGGGAAAGGGTGAGGTGGAGGAGTGGCCGCCAGAAGTGGTAGGTTCCTTGTCCAGGTGCTGATTTTCAGCAATAACCCTGGTGGAAAAAATTATTAACAAGAGGGAGAGAAGACCAGAGTGTGGCCTGGGTATATACAGTGCAAGGAATCGAGCTTAGGACCTCGTGCTTGCAGGGCCTGTCCTCTGCTACCAGGTCATAAATATGGCAACATAAAACACTCCTTCTCTTCTGATCAGCCCCTCCCCATTTAGAAACGCAGCCAGGGGTCAGATGGTTGTGTGGTACCTGGTAGGCCGAACATATTACGATGCGTCAGGACCTGGGTTTGAGCCCCTGGTCCTCACCTGCAGGGGGGAAGCTTCATAAGTGGTAAAGCAGGGCTGCAAGTGTCTCTTTTTCACTCCTTACTTCTCCCTTCCACTTGATTTTTGTTTCTATCTAATAAGGAGGGGGAGAGGGGGAGGGAGAGGGAGCACAAGAGACACCAGCAATGCTCCTAGCTGGGCCATGGGCAAGCAGGTGCCTGGCCACAGGGGCGGCCCCCTGCCCAGAGTCACAGTTGGGGGTTCCCCGGGAGCCATCGCAGCCCCAGCTCTGGCTCCACTGCCCACCAAGTCCCACATGAATCTGCCCACCCCAAGGTCACGCTCTGCACCCTTTTTCCTCGCATTCTGATGGCGCCCTCACAGCCCCCTGGATCTCGGTCAGGAGCTTCCTCCGAGGAGCCCTGCCATGCTTGCACCCAGGCCCTGCCCGGCCTGCCAGGAGCATTCTAGTTCTTCACTTCAGATCAAGCCAGGGAAGCACACAGAGGCAGCAGGGGCAGCCCGGAGCTGTGCCAGGCTCTTGACAGAGGAGTTGTGGGTCAGTGTGGGGAGCCCAGGGTCCTCTGGCCACTGGGAGTCAGCTGGAGCTCAGGGTATCCCCTTCTCCACCGGAGCCTGACATGGGGTCCACACAGCAGCCCCCTCGTCTGCTATGGGCACCTGGCTTGCCCCGCTTCTGGGGCACCTGCCTGGTTCTCTGAGCCCCACCCTGAGGTCAAGATGGCGCCCAGGCACTCAGCAGAAGCCCAGAAGTGACAGGGACAGGCCGTCACTGCTCTGCGGTGTTTGTGTAAGCCACCAGCCAGGACAGCAAACACAGCGCGTCCGGCAGGGGGTGTCCCCAGGAAGAACCCCCAGGCCCCTCGCTCCTTCCTCCTGGAGGGGAGCCCGGAGCCCAGGAGGGTATAAAGGCCGGTGGCAGGTGGCAACAGCACTGGGCAACAAGCTTCCTGCCAGGTAAGGTGCTGCAGCCCTCCTGGGCGGGCCGGGGAGGGCCCCCCTGAACCTGTGTCCCATCCTCTCCCAGGCGCCGACATGCTGCTGTGGCTGTGCCTGCTGCTGTGGACTGGCTCCTGCTGGGCGGGGGGTGAGTCCCTCCCGTCACCGGGGTCTAGGGTACACATCACTTGCCGTCTGGGCCACCACTCTGTCACCTGGGCCCCTCTCCTGTCACCTGCGATGTGGGCCACCCTTTCTGTCACGCGGGACAGGGCCACTCCTCCTGTCACCCGAGGTCTGGGTCATCCTTTCTGTCACCGGGACTGGGTCACCGCACGTGTGCCCTAGTGACAGGCCTGTTCTGTCTGTGCCCGGGTGGCACTGAGCTGATGGTGGTGGCACATGGCTTTGTGTCCCTGGCCAGAGATGTACGGAAAGGGGACATGGCTGGGCAGCGACTTCTACATGCCTGAGGACAACCTGAATGACATCAATGCCATAGAGTTCTACTACAGCGCTATCGGCATATTGAAGGGGTGAGTTGGGGGGCGCTCAGGCCACAGTGGGGGACTCTTCCAAGTGCCCTCCTGGGCTTGCCAGGGCTCTCAGAGGGGCTGAGCCCTCAGTCCGGAGCTGCTGTCACTCCTGCCTCGGGCCCCCTGGCGCCATTGCTTTCTGGGTCTTGCAGGGAGGATCTGGTGTCTCTGCCCTCAGCCCTCATCCAGCTCAGCTCCTGCCCCCCCCCCCCAGGGATATGGGGAGAGAGCAGTGAAGAAGGAGGGGAAGGGGAGAAGGAAGGGGAGGGGGGAGGGGAAAAGAGGGAAGAGGGACTGAAGAGGAGGGGGAGAGAGGGGGGGAGAGAAGTAGCAGAGGGGACACAGGCTGGGCTCAGTGAGTGGAGAGTGGGTGGCATCCTCACTGGAGGTGGAGGGGATTGAATCTGCACTTCTGGCCTCACACACCAGGAAGGAGGGGCCCCAGGGGGCACAGAGATGGTGATGGGCCCGGGGAGTTACCTGCCTGCCCAGGACCCACGCAGGGGCCTCTGTGACTGCTCCCAGCACTCATCCCCCACGTGCAGACCGGGACACTAGGGTCTGGGGTGGCTGGGGGAAGCCCCAGACCCCGGATCCAACCGCCTCTCCCGTGTTGCTCCAGGTTCAGGGTGAGGATAGAGTCCTACTGGAGCGAGGTCTACTGCCACGAGGGGCCCATCAGGCAGCTGCTGACGCTGGAGGAAGGCGAGTACGTGGTTTCCATCGAGGGCGACTTCAAGATCTACATCCTCTCGCTGGTCGTCACCACCAGCTGGGGCCGACGGATCCCCTTTGGGAGTCGGGAGGGGCACAAGTTCAAATCTGGGAACCCCCTGACCGGGAAGGTGCTCACCAGTCTGTACGGCCACTGTGGGCCCCTGGGCATCTCGAAAATCGGCTTTGGCTGGAACTTCCCTCTGGTCCAGGAGTATGACTCCATGACCCCTCCCTCAGAATCCACCTCTGCCCCATCTACTACTTCTTAAAGGCCCATAGGTTTGGGGGCCCGAGTCTGACGACCAATAAATGAAACTGCACCAAGGCCGTGTCCAGGCGTGTCTCTGGGTCTGGCCCTTGCAGGGCACTGGCCTTGGAGGGCGAGGCTGGGGCTGCTGGGAGGGGAAGACAGAAGGCGCCTCTCCAGGCCTTGTGACAGAGCTGTCCCCACGCAGACCCCAGATTTCCAACCACTAATGTACACACTCCCTAGCGGTCTGGCTGTGCAGGCAGGGGCAGCCTGTCTGCTCACTCACACATACATCTTCCTAAAGGGGTGCACACTTGCCAAGGCTGGGGCCACGTGGGACTCCCCTCGGCAGCAGGGTGCAAAGCGGCCGGCCAGCCAGCTAAAGGGGTCCAGTGGGGAACAAATGAAGAAACACTGGTGGTGGCTTCTACATTGGTGTGGACACTCCCAGGGCATCTACCCAGAGGAGGGAGTGGGGGTGTGCGTCAGGGAGACCTTCCTAGAATGGGCAATGTACAGAAATGTCCCAAAGACTGGGTGAGAGAAGTGGCCAGAGGGGAGCAAGAGGAGGTCACCCTAGCCCCAGGGTCACGCTTCTCTGCAGCCCTGCCCCACATGCTGGTGGTGAAGGTCTGCGTTCCAGAGTACTGCAGGTCCAGGCTGACCGTGGGATAGACGCGGCACTGTGTGTGGGTGGAGGAGTGGCAGGGCTCCTGCCAGGCCCCTCGCTGTCCCTGGCTCGTCAGGGGCCACCAGGGTAGTGGAGGCCAGTGTGCCCCTCCTAGCAGAGCCTTGGGCTGGGCCGCAGCAGGGAGCCCTGGGCTCAGGGGAAGCAGCTGTCAACGCTAAGTTGCTAAAGCCTCCATCAAGTCACAGAAGACAAAGGGCCTGTGTGTGCAGCCCAGCCGTCACTGGGCAGGTGGGGGCGTGGAGGTTCCCCAGGAGTGGAGAGGGCATGGCACAGACACCCACAGAAATCAGCCTGAAACCCCCAGCTTCCCCGGGCCGATGCCCAGGCCCAGATGGTCTGCTCCAGCAGCCTGGACAGAGCAGCTGAAGTGGGGGTGGGGGTGGATGTGGGGTGGGGTCCTGAGGCTTTGGGGTGCACACCTATCATTGAGCTTGGTCCCTGGCACCTTGGGCAGATGTCCCCACTCCCCAAAATAAACAGCACTTAAAAAAAAAGAGGGAGTTGGGCGGTAGTGCAGCAGGTTAAGCGCAGGTGGCGCGAAGCACAAGGACTGCTGTAAGGACCCCGGTTCCAGCCCCCGGCTCCCCACCTGCAGAGGAGTCGCTTCATAGGCAGTGAAGCAGGTCTGCAGGTGTCTCTCTTTCTCTCCCCTCTCTGTCTTCCCCTCCTCTCTCCATTTCTCTCTGTTCTATCCAACAGTGACGACATCAATAACAACAACAATAATAACTACAACAATAAAACAATGAGGGCAACAAAAAGGGAAAAATTAATAAATAAATATTAAAAAATAATAAAAAGATGAAATTCAAGGGCTGGGGAGACAGCATAATGGTGTTGCAAAAAGGCTTTCATGTTTGAGATTCCAAGGTTCCACGTTCAATCCCCCACACCACCATAAGCTATAACTGAGCAGTGCTCTGGTAAAAATAAATAAATGAATAGATTCTTTTTTCAAATTGTGGGCTGAGTGTTTGAACCACAGATGCTCAAGCCTTGCGGTCTGAAGGCTGAAAGTTTAAGGACAAGGTAGAGAAGAGACATGCTTAGCCATTGATTTGTATATTTAGTTATTTTTGCCACCAAGTTACCACTGGAGCTTAGTAGCTGTACTATGATTCCACTGCTCCAACAGCCTGGTTTTTTTTTTTTTTTTGGCCTCCAGGGTTATTGCCGGGGCTCAGTGCCTGCACCATGAATCCACTGCTGTTGGAGGCCATTTTTTCCCTTTTGTTACCCTGGTTGTTTTACCACTGTTGTGGTTATTATTATCGTTGTTATTGATGTCGTCGTTGTTGGATAGGACAGAGAGAAATGGAGAGAGGAGGAGAAGATGGAGAGAGGGAGAGAAAGACAGAAACCTGCAGATCTGCTTCACTGCCTGTGAAGCGACTCCCCTGCAGGTGGGGAGCTGGGGGCTCGAACCGGGATCATTCCACCAGTCCTTGCACTTTACGCCATGTGTGGTTAACCCACTGTGCTACCGCCTGCCACCCTCCAACGGCCTTTTTTAAAATTTAATTTTATTTCTATTTTACTTGATAGGGCAGAAAGAAATTGAGAGGGGAGAGGGAAAGAGAGAGACAGAAATGGAGATACCTGCAGACCTGCTTCAACGCTCATGAAGTGCCCCCCTGCAGGTGGGGAGCCGGGGCTCAAACCAGGGTCCCTGTGCACAGTGACATGTATGTTCTACCGGGTATGTCACACCATAAAAAGCAACCCTCAGCTGCTGCTTTTTAAATTATTTTATTTATTTTTTTTTTCAGCTGCTGCTTTTTAAACTACTTATTTTATTTATTCCCTTTTGTTGCCCTTGTTTTTTATTGTTGTTGTTATTGATAGGACAGAGAGAAATGGAGAGAGGAGGGGGAGAGAAAGATAGACACCTGCGGACCTGCTTCACCGCTTGTGAAACCACACCCCTGCAGGTGGGGAGCCGGGGGCTCGAACCAGGATCCTTAAGCCGGTCCTTGCACTTTGCACCACCTGCGCTTAGTCCACTGTGCTACTGCCCGACTCCCAACTGCTGCTTTTTAAAAGGGTTCCAGGGAGGGGGCCAGGTGGTGGCACACCTGGCTGAGCACATATGTTACAGTGAGCAAGGATCCAGGTTCAAGCCTCTGGTCCCCACCTGCAGGGGGAAAGCTTCACTAGTGGTGAAGCAGTGCTGCAGGTGTCTCTCTCTCCCTCCCTCTTTCTCTCAATTTCTGGCTGTCTCTATCAAATAAGTAAATATAATAAAATTTTTTAAAGGGTTCCAGGAAGATCACCCATGTGCCCCTTAACATGCACCCCTTGCTGAGTGCCCCTTCCCCCAGCTGGCCTCTCCACAGCGGTCTCCTTCCTCTGTGTCCTCCCTGTCCATCCCTGTCAGTATATGTGGGGACACTTCCACTCCCGCTGCTCCTGCGGAGGGTCAGAGACTCCAGCTAGTTTCCTGTAGCCGGACACCTCCCTCTGCTCAGGTGAGGGCTTGGGGTGACTGGGGAGGCCATGTGGACGCTGGCACTGATCCTTTTGTAAAAGGTAATAAAGTCGTGGTCCGGGAGGTGGCGTAGTGGATAAAGCAATGGACTCTCAAGCATGAAGTCCCAAGTTCAATTCCTGGTAGCACATGTACCAGAGTGACATCTGCTTTTTTCTCTCTTTCTTCCTTTCTCATTAATAAATAAAACATTAAAAAAGGGGGGGGTCTGGCGGTAGCGCAGCAGGTTAAGCGCACGTGGCGCAACAATGACATCAATAACAACAACAATAATAACCACAACAACAAAAAATAACAAGGGCAACAAAGGGGAATAAATAAATTAATAAATATAAAAAAATAAATAGAATAAATAAATAAATGGTCCGCGAGGTGGTGCAGCACAATGTACCAGAGTGATAGCTGGTTCTTTCTCTCTCTCCTTCTATCTCTCTCATGAATAAATAAGTTAAAAAATAAATAAGGGGGGAGTCAGGTGGTAGCGCACAGGGTTAAGTGCATGTGTCGCAAAGTGCAAGGACCGGTATAAGGATCCTGGTTCGAGCCCCCGGCTCCCCACCTGCAGGGGAGTCGCTTCACAGGCGGTGAAGCAGCAGGTCTGCAGGTGTCTGTCTTTCTCTTCCCCTCTCTGTCTTCCCCTCCTCTCTCCATTTCTCTCTGTCCTATCCAACAACGACGACATCAATAACTACAACAAAGGCAAGAAAAGGGAATAAATAAATAAATAAATATTTAAAAATAAATAAATTAGAGGGGCCAAGTAGTAGCGCACCTGGGTAAGCACACACTTCACAGTGAGCAAGGACCCAGGTTCAAGCCTCTGGTCCTCACCTGCAGGGGGAAAGTTTCATGTGTGGTGAAGCAGGGCTGCAGGTGTCTCTTTGTCTCTCTCCCTCTCTATCTCCCCCAACCCTCTAAATTTCTCCCTGTCTCTATCCAATGATAAATAAACAAAAATATTTAAATAAAAATAAATACACTTGTAACATCAGTGGCTAAGGGAGACAGCTCAGAAGTATAGTGTAGGACTTAAAAGCTCAAAGCCATGGGTTTGATCATGCCCAACACCCAACACCACATATGCCAAAATGCTCCTTCTCTCTGTCTCTCTCCGTCCCATGTGAAGCTCACTAGTTTATATGAAAGGAAAAAGGTATTTTATTTTATTCACTTATTGGGCAGAAGCAAAAGGAAATCAAGAGTGAAGGGGGAGATAGACACCCATAGACTTGTTTCACTGCTTGTGAAGTTTCCTCCCTGCAGGTAGAAAGACCAGGGACTTGAACCCAAGTCCTTGTGCACTGTAATGTATGCACTCAACTAGGTGTGCTGCCACTTCCACCCCCAAACAAATAAAAGAGCTAAAGGATAACAAATAGGACCGGCGAGACAGGCCACTTGGACAGTACACTGCTCTGTCTTGGGCCTGATCCCCACCACACTGAGGGACCAGAGAAAGAGACAGTGATAAGCTGAGAGTGACGGAGAAATGGGGGAGAGAGAGAGAGACCTGCCGCACTGCTTCACCATTCATAAAGCTTCCTCCCTGCAGGTGGGGACCAAGGTCTTGAACCCTGGCCTTGTGCATGGAAATGTGCACTCTACTGGGTGCACCACCACCTGCCCCCCCCCCATCCTTTTATCTCTGCCTTTGTATTTCTCTCTGAAAAGTTTACCTGGAGTGGTGAAATAAAAAGAAGAAGAAGAAAAAACAAAGGAAAAGGAAGGGGAGGGAGAGGAGAAAGAGGAGGAGGAGAGAAGGGGGGCAGAAAGGGAAGATAGGGAGGGGGCAGGAGGGAGAAATAATAAAAATGAGGGTCGGGCGGTAGCACAGTGGGGACCGGCGGAAGGATCTGGTTCGAGCCCCCGGCTCCCCACCTGCAGGGGAGTCGCTTCACAGGCGGTGAAGCAGGTCTGCAGGTGTCTGTCTTTCTCTCCCCCTCTCTGTCTTCCCCTCCTCTCTCCATTTCTCTCTGTCCTATCCCACAACGACGACATCGATATCAACAACAACAATAACCACAACAAGGCTACAACAACAGGGTAACAAAAGGGGGAAAATGGCCTCCAGGAGCAGTGGATTCACGGTGCAGGTGCTGAGCCCCAGCAGTAACCCTGGAGGCAAAAAAAAAAAGTTGCAAAAAAAAAAAAGAAATAATAAAAATGGTTCAACAGACTTCTATTTACTCTGCTGAGAGGCTTGTACTGATGGTGCAGACTCTGATCAGACAAAGGGCCTGTCAGGGGGGTAAGCTCCCATGGAAACTTCACTGAGGAGGCGGCTGAGTGGCTCCCTGGGCCACACCATGCCGACCAGGCCAGGTGGGTGGAAGTACTGACGTTTCTCTGGACTGAATGGCCGACCACTTGGGGACGGTGACTGTCTCTGGGAGAGGACTGACACACATACTTTGGTGATAACCTGGGGGACTCTTTCAAAGGGGCTGGGGGAGCAAGTCTGGGTTTGAGCCCCAGCACTAAGCAGAGTGCCATGGATAGCAGAGTGGTGCTGTGGTGTCTCTCCTCTCTTTGTGTCTCTTTCCTCTCTGTCTTTCCCTCTCTCCTCTGCCTTCTCTCTCTTTCTCTTTTGTCTCCAGGGTTATCATTGGGGCTCAGTGCCTGCACTAGGAATCCACTGCTCCTGGAGGCTATTTTTTCCCTTTTGTTGCCCTTGTTGTTTCTCATTGTTGTTGTTATTATTATAGTTGTTGTCATTGCTGTCACTGTTGTTGGATAGGACAGAGAGAAATGGAGAGAGGAGGGCAAGACACAGAGGGAGAAAGACAGACACCTGCAGACCTGTTTCACCGCATATGAAGCGACCCCTCTGCAGATAGAGAGCTGGGGGCTCGAACTGGGATCCCTACTCCAGTCCGTGTGCTTTAAGCCATGTGCGCTTAACCCACTGTGCTACTGCCCAGCCCCCCTTCTTTCTCTCTGTTTGAATGAAAATTAGGTTTTGAAAAGCCACTCTGGTATCACACAGGCATGCTCAAATGCTGAGTGCAGGGGTGCAAGGGCAGAGCTCTGGCCTTGCAGGCATCAGGTCCTGAGTTTAGTCCGTGGCACCACATGTGATAGAGTGCTGCTCTAATCTCTATTGCTCATGATATAAATAAAAATAAATATTCCTTTTTATTCTAGTTCATCCCCTGGAACTACATGAAATAAAAAATGAAACAGACAGGGAGTGGCCTGGGATGTGGCACAGTGGCTGGGGCGTCAGACTTCAGAGCAGGAGGTCCTGAGTTTGATCCCTGGCATCGCTGTGCCAGAGTGATGTTGTGGTTCTTTCTCTCATGTTAATAAATATGCAAAAGTATATAAACAAACAGACAGGGAGATCCAAGTTCCTAGCAGGGAGCAGGGAAGGGTAGGAAATGGGCCCTTATGCCCCACACCTAGGGCAGAGAAGCAGGAGGGTACCCACTCAGGCAGACAGGGCTGGGGGGGGTCCCATCAGTCGGCAAACAACAGGCATGGCCTGGAGGGTCCAGGTCCAACATCCTGGGTGCCCGTCCAGGGAGGGAGCCAGAGAAGGTGGGGAATACACAGCCCTTCTCAGGTCTGGCCCTGCAGAAGAGGCTATGGGGAACCTCATTCTTTCTGCTGCAGCCTCCCCCCCATCAGTATCTCCACTCACTGTTGACGGGTCTCCAACTCTCCCCCCCATGAACTTCAATGGGGCCTGCACACAGACCAGCAGAGAAGGGAGGAGGGGAACCACTCTAGTAAACAGGATGGTGACATGGTGACCCAGAAGACCAGAGTTGCAGGAAGTGAGGGTGTGACCATCCTTGGGGAAGAGGAAGCATGTGTAAAGGCCCTGAGGCAGAGCAAGAGGATGGGAAACCAGAGAGGTGACATCACCTCCTTGAGGAAACCGGGAGCCATGGAGATGGGCCTGGCCTGACAGACAGTCAGGAGAGTCAGGCTGCTGTGCTGAGAACAGACTGGGAGACTGGAGGAGGGAAGCTGCTGGGAGACCTGGCTTAAAGCAGCGGGGAGAGGGGCCGGCTTGACGCCAGACTCGCACCAACAGGACATGTTCAGGGCTGCTGCTGTCCCGTTTCTCTGTGTTATTTTTTTGTAATTAGTTGGTCGACTGATTGATTGATTTGAGAAAGAGGGAAAGCACTGTTCAGCTTTGACACAGGCTGGGGTCAGGAACTGAACCTGCAGCTTCCAGAGTCATGGGCCTGAGCTCTGGTGCTCTGACAGGCTGAGCTGCTCCCGGCTCTGTGTGTCACTGGGGAGTCAGGTGGATGGGGGTATGGGATACACAGTGATATTCGTCACTCAGTGTTCCTGTCTGGCTCTTGCAGTGGAGCGGGACAGAGGTCCTGGCCGGTGCACCAGTGCACAGAGCAGCCTCCAGCACCCCGCACTTCACTGGCTGTGCACGTGGTCCCTGTGCTGCAGGGAAGTGAGATCAGGCCCCTCGTGTGGAAGGCATACGCTCTACTTGCTGGGCTGTCTCTCAGACCGAACATCATCATCATTATTTAAAATATTGATTTATTTATTTCCTTTTGTTGCCCTTGTTGTTTTATTGTTGTAGTTATTGACATTGTTGTTGTTGGATAGGACAGAGAGAAATGGAGAGAGGAGGGGAAGACAGAGAGGGGAAGAGAAAGACAGACACCTGCAGACCTGCTTCACCGCTTGTGAAGAGACTCCCCTGCAGGTGGGGAGCCAGGGCTCAAACTGGGATGCTTACATCGGTCCTTACACTTGGCACCACATGCACTTAACCCGCTGTGTTACCGCTCGACTCCCAATTTTTCATTTTTCTTTTTGATAAAGGGAGAGAGAGAGAAAGAGAGAGAGAAGGATAGACACTTGCATCTTTGCTCCACTGCCCATGAAGCTTCCCCTGCAGCTGGCAACCAGGTTGAGCCCAGGTCCTTGCGCATGGTAACATGTGAACGCTACCAAGTATGCCACCACCCACTCCCGCTTTATTCATTTTTATACAATTTACAGGATCAGACTGAGGACCTCACACTCCACTCCACTGAGTCTCAGCCAGGGAGCTTTGCCCTGCAACCCAGCCCTCTGTCCCCATGTCACTGTGGCCCTATGTGAGGGACAGGACCCAGCAATGGGCAGGGGCTGCCAGCATGCACAGGAAGGGAGGTGGCTGGGAGGGGAGGCTGGGCGACTGGAGAAGGGTCTGGAGGGGAGGGCAGGTCCAGAAGGGGAGCTTGGGGCTGGGGAGGGCAGGAAGCCATGTCTCCCTGAGGGGACACTGCTGTCACCCAGCCCCATGGGTGCAGGCAGATGACTTGCTGGGTGCCTGACACCAAGAGAGACCGGCTGTCCTGTCCTTCCTTCTTAGAAGGTTCTGGAACCCACTGAGTCACTCCTGAGTCAGCTCCGGGGGCGGAGGCCCAGGCGGCTCAGCCAGAGTGGGGGAGCCGGGGCTGGAGGGAGGGGACCCCACTCCCACACGGGGTGCTCCAAGCCACCCCTACTCAGGTCCCTGGGGCCCAGCAAAGCTCCGCCGTGCACTCAGGGGACACAGCTGGGTCTCCAGGCCTGGGGGCGGGCACCTGTCTGCTCCGCATGTGGGGAGGGGACAGAGGTCAGGATGTGGAAAGGGGGGGACAGACAGCTGGTCCCCGGCCAGGACACATGCAACCTGCCCGCTTTCACCCCACCTGACCCCCGAGATCCTCAGCACTGTGAAGACAGCGGCGTGGGGGGTGAATAATTTATTGAGGAGAAGAACTAGGCGGCGCGGCTACAAACGACTGTACAGAGCAGCTATGCACGAGCGGGCTGCCGGCTCGCGGGCGCCCCCAGCGGGCGGCGGCGGCGTCACAGGCCGGGCGGCCCGAGCCCCGTCACCCCGCGCCCCCCGCGCCCCCCGCGCGCGCCCGGCCAGCGGCGCCCCGGGCACGACCGTCCGCACCCAGGGCCCGAGCGCCGCCAGGCTGCTGTAGACGCCGGGCCGCTCGCGCTCCGCACAGCCCTCGCCCCAGCTGATGATGCCGGCCAGCAGCCAGGCGCCCCCGGCCCGGCACATCAGGGGACCCCCGGAGTCGCCCTGCGGGGGACGGGAAGGAGGTTAGGGCAGAAGGCTCCCTCCTGGGCACTGCAGGGCGAGTGGGGCACCTCCTCGCTACCCTCTCCCATGTCTGGACTAGTGTTGGGGGCCGAGGCCTTGGGGGGGGGGGCTTGCTGGCTGCAGCCTGGCTTTCAAGTCCAGCCCTGCGCTGACCACTGCACAGCACTGCCACCTGCCGCCCAGCTCCCAGGGATGCAGCACTGGCACAGCACTGGGGGTACCCCAGCTCCCGGGAGCACCCTCCTACACACACACACACACACACACACACACTGGCACTGGGGTGGAAGTCAGGGCTCACCAGACAGGCATCGCGCTGGCCCTCCAGGTATCCCGCACACAGCATGTCGTCGGTGATGGCGTCCTGCCCCGCGCCGCGCCAGTACAGGCGGCCGCAGACCTCGGGGTCAATGATGGGCACCTTCAGCTTCTGCAGGGTCTGTGGGGGTGCCAGGGGCACTGCGGAGGGACACACAGTCAGCGTCCTGCTGCCACTCCCCCTGCACCCACCCTCGAGTGGGTGCACTGGGTCTGCTCTGATGTCTTCCCGAGGCCTGCAGTGACTGGGACCCAGGGCCAGGTCTGCATGCAGCCTCCAGAGCCTGACCTCTGATGCCACGAGACGTGACCCAGTCTGCAGGCTGTCCCTGGCACAGATGCCGTTTGTGAAGTGTGGGGACAGGGACAGGTCACGGCCATCTCCTAGGACTAGGCACCCTCCCCGAACTGGGGGGGCTGTCTGTGGAGCACCCCTGCTCTCATCACAGCCCTGCAAGTTCAGGAACTTCCCACCAGTGGGCGCCCACACCCCCCCCCCCCCCGGCCGCTGTCTTTCCTCTCATGTCTTCTTGAAACTGGTTCAAGTCTAGTTTTTTGTTTTTGTTTTTTTGTACATTCGGCTGTTTTTAGTCTGTCTCTCTCCTATCAATCTATCTTCAATATATCCATCTGTCATCTCATTTCCTTTTCTATTGCATTGCTCATCTCTGGCTTATGGTGGTGCTGGGGACTAAACCTGGGACCACTGGCCTCAGGCATGTTAGACTTTGCAGAATCATTATACTACCTCCCCTGAGGCCCTCTTCTCTGTTTCTAATTCTCTGCCTTTCCCCCACCCCCAAAAGCAGTGTTCAGCTCTAGCTTATGGTGGTACAGGAGGGAGGTCGAACCTGAGCCCTCCAGCCTCAGACTTGAGAGCCTTTTTGCATAACCATTATGCTATCTCCCTGCCCTTTCTCTGCCTCATTGTCTCCTTTGCTTTGGGTTTCTAAACCTCCATTTATTATTTTGCCCGAAATTACAGTACATCGCCACTTGAGGGTGCTCTCTTCCTTCGGGATCTCAGGGCCCCAATCCTGTTGAGCCTGTAAACCTTTGATGCTTCCTCGCTCCGGCTTATATCCTCAGAACACACACCATTCAGCTGGAAACGAGGTGTGTGTCTGGGGCCCATGGCTGCCCCTCTCCCAAGTGCACCGCCTTCCCTCCCCTTCCCCTGTCTGCAGGGCTGGTCACCTGTGCCCCCCCCACCGGCCCCGGGGAGAAGCCGCACCTCCGTCGCTCACGCTGCCCCAGCCCGCGATCCAGCACTCGGTGCCCGGCGGGAAGCGCACGGAGGCGTCCGGCAGGCAGATGGGCAGCACTCGCTCCGAGAACAGGATGGGGTGTGCCAGGCGCACCAGGGCGATGTCTGCTGGGGAGGCGTCCCGCCAGGAGTACACGGGGTGGGGGTGCACCCAGGCCACCCCCACCTCCTGAGACCGTGGGCCAGGGTTCCCCAGCTGCCAGGCTCCCAGCAGCACGGAGAACTGGGCCGGCTGGTCGAGGCTGCTGCAGGGCACAGGGGAGTGGGGTCAGCAGGCATGGGCGGGAGGGTGGGGGAGTCAGGCGGGCGGGGTGCTGCGTACCCCTTGAAGCAGTGGGCGGCGGTGACCACCCAGCGGTTGGTGAGCAGGGAGCCCGCACAGTGGTGGGTCCCGTTCTTCCTGATGCTCACCACCCACGGCCACTCAGCATCCGAGCTGTCCTCTCCACCCACGATCCGGTTCAGCTGCTGGCGCTTCCCGCAGGCTGGGGGGGCTGGCCGGGAAGCGGGGTGTCTGTCTTCCCCTGAGGCATGGCTCAGCCTCCAGCTTCCTGCACCACCTGCCGCCTCTGCTCTCTGCCTGCCCACCTGCCCGGCCTGCCTGGCCCTGCTCACCTGCACTGCCCGTCCACCCTGCCCTCCTGGCCCTGCCCGCCTGGTCCCACCCACTTGCCCCTGCCCCTTTCTGCCCAGGCCCACAGACAGACAGACAGACCCTGCCGCCTCACAGCCCTCCGTGCACTCACCAGCTCTCTCAGGCATGCAGGAGGCTGAAGGCAAGAGAAGACAGGATTAGGCCTGTGGAGGGGAACCCCAGTGCCCAGGGAAGGGGAACCCCAGCATTCAGGGAGGGGAGCCCCCAGATGCTGCTGCCCAGAAAGAACTAGATGTGGCAGTGGGAGTGTCAGAGCCCTTGCATACCCTGCCCTGGCTGAGTGGCCATTGGAGGGCTGGGAAGGGGCTGCAGGTCCCACACCCACAGAAGGCAGTGCTCAAGGGGCCAGGACATAGATAGAGAGTAGAGCATGGTCAGAAAATAGACAGACAGACAGACAGACAGGTGTGGGCCTCACAGACAGACTGGCAGTGGGTGAAGGGAAGCTAGGAAGAAGGCAGGCAGGTAAAACAGACAGAGAGAAGACGCGATAGGCACATGACAGATGGACACACAGAAGGAAGGGTGGCAGTGGCAGGTGGCTGGGGGGTGGGTGGGGAGGGGAGGGCTAGAGGGTCTGCACTCACCTACAGGAGCCAGCAGCAGCAGCAGCAGTGAGCGGAGGGTGCCCAGGGGGGCCCGGGCAGCCGCCTGGGACTCAGCCATGCTGTGGGGTGGGCCCAGACAGTGTGTGCTGGCCCAGGGCACCCCAGGTTTTATCCAGGAGAGAGGTGGAATGCTGTCAGACCTGTCCCCCCAGTGAGTGGCCCAGCCACCCGAGCAGTAGGTCAGGGCCAGGGAGGTGCAGGAGGAAGTGGGGCCGTTAGCAGCCTGGGGGCTCCCACTGAGACCCCCCTCACTGGCTGGGTCCCCCTCTGGGCTGGGTGGCAAGTCCAAGCCGGCAGAATGGGGCAGGGCGGGGCCCTGGGCCCAGGCGGGAGCTGGGGTGTTCTGGGGTGTTCTGGGCTCTTCTCTCATGGGGGCTGAGCAGGGGCACAGTAACGGCCCCTGCTACTCTCCAGCCCATGACTCATGACACCCCGTTACCCCATTTCCTGGAGCTGTGAATCAGGCCCCCGTGGCTTCCAGTCATCCTGGGCCACCTTCCCCAGGCTCTGGGCAGCCAGACACCCACACACAACCGGGGGGTCCAAGTGCCACTCTCTGGAGCACAGAGGGGCTGAGGGAGGAAGATGACCCCCACCTGCCCTCCTAATCCCCAGGCCTCCAGCCCTGGCTCTGTGCTCCCTGCACAGTGCCCACACCCTTGCACCCCATATCAGGAGGAGGAGAGGGCACCGTCTTCCACGCAGTCAGGTAGATGGATGGACAGGAGTGTCCTTGTCCTTATCTTCCCTGGACACCCAGGGGGACGAGACCCCTATAGAGATACCCTCAGCTCCCCTCTCCCCTCCCCTGAACGGGGACCTGCCAACCACTGCTGCTTTCATCAAGGAAGCCCATGTCATTAAGAAAATATTCGTGAGTCGGGTGGTAGCGCAGCGGCTTAAGCGCACGTGGCGCAAAGCACAAGGACCGGCATAAGGATCCCAGTTCGAGCCCCCGGCTCCCCCCTGCAGGGGAGTCGCTTCACAGGCGGTGAAGCAGGTCTGCAGGTGTCTGTCTTTCTCTCCCCCTCTCTGTCTTCCCCTCCTCTTTCCATTTCTCTCTGTCCTATTCAACAATAACGACATCAATAACAACAATAGTAACTACAACAATAAAACAACAAGGGCAACATAAGGGAATAAATAAATAAATAGATATAAAAAAAGGTCATAAAAAAGAGAAAACATTCAAGGGGCCAGGTGGTGGCACACCTGGTTGAGTGCACAGGTTACAATGCACAGGTCCCAGGTTTGAGCCCCTGGTCCCCACCTGCAGGGGGAAAGCTTTGCGAGGGCTGCAGGTGTCTCTCTGTCCCTCTCCCTCTCTATCTCCCCCTTCTCTCTTGATTTCTGACTGTCTCTATCCAACAAATAAAGATAATTAGTGATCTGGGAGGTGGCGCAGTGGATAAACATTGGATTCTCAAGCAGCAGGTCCTGAGTTCAGTCCCTGGCAGCACATGTACCAGAGTGATGTCTGGTTCTTTCTCTCTCTCCTCCTATCTTTCTCATTAATGAATAAATAAAATCTTAAAATAAAAAAATAAAGATAATTAATTTTTTTCTTTTATTTATTTTTCATTTTATTTACTTTATTATTTATTATTGGACAGAAACAGAGAGAAATTGAGAGGGGAGTGGGAGATAGAGGCCCCAAAATAATTCTTAAAGAAAATATTCAAACAGGGGCAGGGGTAGATAGCATAGTGGTTATGCAAAGAGACTGTCATGCCTGAGGCTCTGAAGTCCCATGTTCAATCCACCGCACCACCATAAGCCAGGGCTGAGCAGTGCTCTGGTGTTTCTCTGTGTCTTTCTTTCTCTGCATCTCTCTCAAAAAATAAAATAAATAAAATACTTTAAAAAAAAGAAAAAAAAGAAAGAAGTGGTTCGGGAGGTGGCGCAGTGGATAAAGCATCACATTCTCTCTTTTTTTTTCTAATCTTTTTTTTAAAAAAATTATTACCTTTATTTATTTGATAGAGACAGCCAGGAATCAAGAAGGGGGGTGAAAGAAAGAGAGACACCCTCAGCCTTGCTCTACCACTTTGTGAAGCTTTCCCCCTGCAGGTGGGGACCGGGGGCTAGAACCCAGGTCCTTGCACACTATAATGTGCGTGCTTAACCAGGTGCACCACTGCCTGGCTCTAAGACAGATGTGGGTGGGGAGCCGGGGCTCAAACCCGGATCCTTACGCCGGTCCTTGCGCTTTTCGACATGTGCACTTAACCCACTGAACCGCCACCTGACTCCCAGCATTGGGCTCTCAAGCATGAGGTTCTGCGTTCAGTCCTTGGCAGCACTTATACCAGAGTGATGTCTAGCTCTTTCTGTCTCCTCCTATGTTTTTCATTAATAAATAAATAAAATATAAAAAAAGAAAGAAAATATTCAAGCAGGTAAGATAACATAAAGGTTATGGTAAACGCTCTCATGCCTGAGGCTGCCAGGTCCCAGGTTCAATCTGCAGCACCACAATTAGCCAGAGCTGAGCAGAAAATTATTCATTGGCCCACAAGGTGGCCCAGTAGATAAAACACTGAACTCTCAAGCATGAGTTCAACTCCCGGCAGCACATGTACCAGAATTTTATCTGATTCTTTCTCTCCTCCTATCTTTCTCATTAATAAATACAATCTTAAAAAAGAAAAGAGAGGGAGTGGGGTGGTAGCGCAGCGGGTTAAGCGCAGGTGGTGCAAAGCGAAAGGACTGGCCCGGCATAAGGATACCGGTTCAAGCCCCCGGCTCCCCACCTGCAGGGGAGTCGCTTTACAAGCGGTGAAGCAGGTCTGCAGGTGTCTTTCTCTCCCCCTCTCTGCCTTCCCCTCCTCTCTCCATTTCTCTCTGTCCTGTCCAACAATGATGACATCAATAACAACAACAATAATGACTACAACAACAATAAAAACAACAAGGGCAACAAACGAGAAAATAAATAAATAAAATTTAAAAAAAGAAAAGAAAATATTCAGTTTCTCACTTGGTCATGGAGACAGCATAGTGGTTCTTCAAAAAGGCTTTCGTGCCTGTGGTTCCAAGCTTCCAGGTTCAATCTCTCAAATATCAAAATTCAGAGCTGAACAGTGTTCTGGTAAAAACAGATAGGTGATAGGTAGATAGATAGATAGGTAGATAGATAGATAGATAGATGATAGGTAGGACAGCTTATGAGCACAACCCATGTTCTTTTTAAATTTTTTATTTTATTTTAATTTTATTTATTTATTTATTTTATTAGTTTATTTTTATTTTATATTTTATTTTATTTTTTACTTTTGTCTTCTTTTTTTTTTGGTTAAAGATTTTATTTATTTATTAATGAGAGAGATAAGAAGAGAGAGAGAAAGAACCATACACCACTCTGGTACATGTGCTGCTGGGGATTGAACTCAGGACCTCGAGCTTGAGAGCTCACTGCTTCATCCACCATACCACCTCCCGAATCACATATTTTTATATTTATTTATTTATGGATAGAGACAGCCAGAAATCAAGGAGGAAAAGGTGATAGAGAGAGACACCTGCAGCACTGCTTCACCACTCACAAAGCTTTCCTCCTGCAGGTGGGGACCGCGGGCTCGAACCCGGGTCCTGGCACATTGCAACATGTGCTCAACCAGGTGCTCAGCATAGGGTACTGAGTTCAATCCCTGGCATCACATGTGCTAGAGCAAGACTCTGGCGCCCTCTCTCTCTCCCTCTCTCTCTCCGTCTCTCTCTCTCCCCCATATTTATGAGTAAATAAATATTCTGGAAGGCCGGGTGGTGACGCCCCTGGTCAAGCACATATAGAGTCTGAAGCACAAGGACCTGTGCAAGGATCTGGGCTCGTGCCACCCCCTTCCCCACCTGCAGCGGGGACACTTCACAAATGGTGAAGCACATCTGCAGGTGTCTGTGTTTTGCTCCCCCTCTCTGCCTCCCCCTCTTCTCTCAGTTTCCCTCTGTTCTATTCAATAAAATGGAAAAAAAAAAAACCACACCAGGAGCAGTGGATTCATAGTGCCAGCACTGAGCCCCAGTGGTGTTAGCCCTGGAGGCAGAAACAAAATAAAATAAAATAAAGGGGGTCGGGCGGTAGCGCAGCGGGTTAAGCGCACGTGGCGCAAAGCACAAGGACCGGCTTAAGGATCCTGGTTTGAGCCCCTGGATTCATGGTGCAGGCACTGAGCCCCAGCAATAACCCTGGAGGCAAAAAATAAAAAAAAAAATAAAATACATAAACATTCTAAAGTCATATTTAAGTAGTTATGCAAATAGACACTTATGCCTGAGGCTCCAGGGTAACAGGTTCAATTCCACACACAACCATAAGCCGGAGCTAAGCTGTGCTCTGGTAAAAAAAAAAAAAAAAAGAAAGAAAGAAATAATATTTAAAAATATACTTGTCAGTGGCCTCTACTGAGTACTTGACCATTTCTAGCACCCCCTGTACCCCCGTGCATAGTCACCTCACCCCATCCTCAGACTTTTAAAAAATATATATTTATTTATTTATTCCCCCTTTTTGGATCCTTACACTCATCCTTGCGCTTCGTGCCACGTGTGCTTAACCTGCTGCGCTACCGCCCGACTCCCCAGACTTTTTTTATTATATTTTTAAAATATTTATTTATTTATTCTCCTTTGTTGCCCTTTTTGTTTTAGTGTTGTCATTGTTGCTGGATAGGACAGAGAGAAATGGAGAGGAGGGGAAGACAGAGAGGGGGAGAGAAAGATAGACACCTGCAGACCTGCTTCACCGCCTGTGAAACGACTCCCCTGCAGGTGGGGAGCCGGGGGGCTCGAACCTGGATCCTTATGCCAGTGTTTACACTTTACGCCACGTGCACTACTGCCTGACTCTTTTTTTTTTTTTTTTTATCAGCTCTGGCTTATGGTGGTCTGGGGGGATTGAACCTGGGACTTTGGAGTCTCAGGCATGAAAGTCTCTTTGCATAACCATTAGGCTGTCTACCCCCTGCCCCATCCTCAGATTTTCTAGGTGCAGAGTCCCTTTTGTCTTGAGCCAGGTGTTGAATTCCCACTAAATTCTGGGTCTTCCCTCAGGGCTGAGCTCTTCCCGGAAAGCTGAGCATTGTGGTCCAGATCTGCAGGCTGTATTTTTTGTTGTTGCTTGTTTCTTTTTCCCACTCCCAAGCCGATTTCTGCACCCCTTTCACATCATCCGCAGACAGAGGGAGAGACAGCACAGCACCCTCAACATCCCTGGTGTCCTGACTTGGGTGGGAGGATTAGGACTCAGCCCCAGCTCCTGGCCGTGAGACGCCTGCCTTCCCTGAGCTGCAGGCCTGGTTTTCAGCTGGACCCAGGCCACCTCGGCCACCCCCTGCTGCTCTCTTCCCTTCCACCGGTGTCCTGCTTTGTTGTTTGGTAGATAGAGACAGAGACAGAGACGCAAGGAGGCAGAGGGAGAGACCACAGCACCAAAGCTTCCTCCAATGTGGTGCGGGCCAGGACTGAACCTGAACTGTGCACATGGCAAAGCAGGGCACTACGCAAGTAAGGGTCTTCGAGTGAACCCCAGCCCCCAACTCTAGAACAGCCGCCTCCAGCCTGGGCTGGGCCTCTGGGTTCTCCGCTGCTCCACCTGGGGCCAGACATCCTCAGCCCCCACGCCTGTCCCCTGGCTCTGCCCTGGCCGGTGCTCCTGGAGCTGAGCGCCTCCCCAACCCCGGTTTCCACGGGTCTGGCTTTGCCGTGCGGGCAGCCCTCCACCCCCACCCTCACATGCACTGGTTGTTTGTTTGCACTTCTGCACAGGACGTGGGTGCTGGGCTCTGCGGAGCCCGTTGTGGGACTTTGAGGAATTCTGCAGGCGGGTGACATCACTCCAACGTTGTGAAACCAGCTGCACGTGGTGGGGACACCTTGCACCCGGGATGCAGGAAATGCCACCAGACACCCTGAGCTGTCCGGTGCTGGAGGGGGCCTGCCCCGCAAACCCCAGGACCCCTCCCCCCAGCTCTAGGTTGAGACTGTCCTTCCAGGAAGCAGGCGGAGCCGGCCTGGTGGACCTGCTGGGTCTAGAGGGAGCAGGAAAGAGGACTGGGAAGCCACACACCAGCCCCGTGACCTGCCGCTGCCAGAACTCTCAGTGACGCACTAGTGACAGGGCGATTGGGAGAGAGGGCAGGAGCCTGCAGGCTTGAGGTCAGAGGTCATGGTCAGCTGTCTGACGGAGCCTGATCCCCTGGCTGGGGGTGGTGCAGAGCCAGGCGCCCCAGGTCAGTGGAGCTGAGCAGGTCCAGAACTGCAACCCCCTCACCTCCCAAGTCACCTGACTGGCCCCACAGGTGACATCCTTATGCCCTGGAGAGGAAGCCAGGAGAGAAAACTCCCCCGCAGGGCGGGGAGGCACTTCCTCCCCCATCCAGGGAGAATGAGTGGCCAGATAATTGCTGCTGATGAAGGGGGACCGGCCACAGGGCCCTGGTGGGGACACCCTTCCTTGGGGCCTGAACCTGACCCTGTACCAGATGTCCAGTCCAGGGACAGACAGCTCCAAGGAGGACTGTGGAACCCAGGACTCCCCCAGGCCCACTACTGAGCCAAATGCTCAACCCAAGTCACAGTCACTCTGAGTCACCTCCCCTCTGCACCCAGCCCAGCTGAAAGGAAGAACTCTCCCTGTGGGGCAGGGGGGAAGGGAGGGCAAGAAGGAGGCTCAGCTCAACTGGGCTGCTGTTGGCAAGGGGCCCAGGGGAGAGGGTACTATCAGCCTAACCCTCTCCTCAGCCCCCAGCCCTGGGCCTCCCTGGAGGATCAGATTAGAAGCTGGCAGGAGGGGCCAGGTGGTGGCACACCTGGTTGAATGCACGTTACAGTGCCAAGGATCCAGGATCCAGCCCCGGCTCCCCACCTGCAGGGGGAAAGCTTCACGAGCGGTGAAGCAGGTCTGCAGGTGTCTGTCTTTCTCTCCCCCTGTCTTCCCCTCCTCTTTCTCTCTGTCCTATCCAACAACGACGACATTAATAACAACAACAATGAAACATCAAGGGCAACAAAAGGGAGTAAATAAATATTTTTAAAAAATTAAAAAATAGGAAAGCTATCAGGGGAAGGGAGGGGATATGGAGATCTGGTGGTGGGAATCGTGTGGAGTTGTTCCCCTCTTATCCTATGGTTTTTGTCAGTGTGTCCATTTTATAAATAAAAATGTTAAAAAGGGAGGGGGCCTGGGGAGGCAGCTTAATGGGTCTACAAAAGACTTTCAAGTCCCAGGTTCAATCCCCAGTTCCACTATGAGCCAGAGCAGAGCAGTGTATCTCTCTATCTCTGTCTCTCTCATAAAAGTAAGTAAATAAAAGGAGAAGGAGAAAGGCCAGGTGTGCACCTTGTTAAGTGCTCACACTACAGTGCAGAAGGACCCAGGTTCAAGCCCCTGGTCCCCACCTGCAGGGAAAAGCTTCACAAGTGGTGAAGCAGGGCTACAGGTGTCTCTCTCCCTCCCTCTCTACTTCCCCCTTCCCACACAATTAGTGTCTCTATCCAATAATAAATAAATAAAAGATTAAAGAGAGAGAGAAGGAGAAGGTGCAGCAGCTGACAGGTCTAGCATGTGAGGAGTGGGCAACCCTGCAGAAGGATGGACAGAAAGACAGAGGGAGAGTGGTCCAAGAGATGATTCAGTGGATGGAGCATTAGACTCTCAAGCATGAGGTCCTGAGTTCAATCCCTGGCAGCACATGTACCAGATTGATGTCTGGTTCTTTCCCTCTCTCTCTCTCTCTCTCTCTCTCTCTCTCCTTTCTCATAAATGAATAAAAATCTTAAAAAAGAAAAAAAATGAACAAATGTAGTTTTTTTTTTTTTAAAAAAAAAGAAAGACAGAGGGAGGGAGGGAGACAGACATGAGCCTGGGCAGGCTTGCTGCCCTGATTCTGTCTCTGATGAGAAGGTGTCTGTCGTCTCTGCAGAGCCACCTCCCAGAGCGGTGCATCTCTGAGACAAGCCCCTCACTCAGGGAAGAGGACCTTCGGCCAGGACAAGGCGGCCGCTTCTGCCAGCCAGTCCTCAGATTCCAGACCGTCGATAGGGCTGGAGAGAGCTCACCAGCGGGCAAGGGCCCGGGCAGCCTGTGGGAGAACTTCCAGTGCTGTGACGTCTCTCTGTGTCCCTTGTTCTCTAGCTCCCTGGCTGAATGAGAAACAAAAGCTGAGTGGTAAAGTCAGGCAAGGCCCAGGTTCTGCAGAAATGAATGAATGAGTGGATGTGTGAGGGAGTGAATGAGTGAGTGAGAGAGTGAGGAGGCTGCTGCACCACACCTTGGGGTGGCCTGCCCTGGGCCCGGCAGTGACACCAGCTGGGTGCCCTGTGCTGTGACTCAGTCATGATGCTGCCTGTGGGCACAGAAGCCACCGGTCTGGACTGAAACCTGCCCCCTCTGGTTACTCACGGCTCTGTGACTTGGTTCCAGGTTGGGGTCCCCCTCGGGACTGGACGCCCACCCAGGCGGCTCTCTGGGAACGCAGGGGACTGTGTGCTGAGAGTGGGCGTCTTGTCCCCGCGCCCGATGCTTCCTGCTGAGCTGTGTCTTGGAGTCTGGACAAAGCCACCAGGGCTGGTCTGGGGTTCAGGGTGCGGGGCATGTGCTGGGTTCCCCTGCAGAGACTGCAAGCATCTCTCTAAGCCAGGAGACTGGGGGGAGGCCAGGGGGAGACAAAGCTGTTTATTTGGGACCAAACCTTGCAATTCAGGGTCTGCAGACTTAGGGAGGCCCTGGAGGGAGGGGGTCAGGGCCTCCTGGGAAGGAGCACGTGATTGGAGGAGGTGTGTGGAGAGAGCTGACAGCCGGCCACCATGAACAGAGAAACCGGGGCAACTACACAGATAAAACGAACTCTTTGCAAGCCTGAGGACCTGGGTTTGAGCCCCACAACTATACTTAGCTGGAGTGGCACTCTGTCTGTCTGTCTGTCTCTCTCTCCTTAGAAAACAATAAATAAGGGAGCTGAGCAGTGGCACAGCAGGTAAAGTGCATATGACTTAAAGCACAAAGACCAGCACAAGGATCCTGGTTCCCCACCCGGCTCTCCACCTGCAGGGGAGTCGCTTCACAGGCAGTGAAGCAGGTCTGCGGGTGTCTGTCTTTCTCTCCCCCTCTCTGTCTTCCCCTCCTCTCTCCATTTTTCTCTGTCCTATCCAACAACAACAGCAACAACAACAACAATAAAACAACAAGGGCAACAAAAAGGGAATAAATTAAGTAAATATTTTTTTAAAAAAGGAAACACTGACAAAACCGTAGGATAAGAAGGGTACAACTCCACACAGTTCCCACCAGAACTCCGTGTCCCATCCCTCCCTTGATAGCTTTTCTACTCTTTTTTTTAATTTCTTTATTGGGGAATTAATATTTTACATTCAACAGTAAATACAATAGTTTGTACATGCATAACATTCCCCAGTTTCCCATATAACAATACAACCCCCACTAGGTCCTCTGTCATCCTTCTTGGATCTGTTTTTTTTTTTTTTAATATTTATTTATTCCCTTTTGTTGCCCTTGTTGTTTTATTGTTGTAGTTATTATTGTTGTTGTAATTGTTGTTGTTATTATTCTTGTTATTGACATCGTTGTTGTTGCATAGGACAGAGAGAAATGAAGAAAGAAAGGAGTGAGGCTGTAGCGCAGCGGGTTAAGCACACATGGTGCAAAGGGCACATGACATGAAGCACAAAGACCAGCACAAGGTTCCCGGTTCGAGCCCCCGGCTCCCCACCTGCAGGGGAGTCGCATCACAGGTGGTGAAGCAGGTCTGCAGGTGTCTGTCTTTCTCTCCCCCCTCTGTCTTCCCCTCCTCTCTCCATTTCTCTCTGTCCTACCTAACAATAATGATATCAACAACAACAACAATAATAACTACAACAACAATAAAAAGACAACAAGGGCAACAAAAGGGAAAATAAATAAATTTTTAAAATGGAGAAAGAATGGAGAGACAGAGAGGGGGAGAGATAGACACCTGCAGATCTGCTTCACCGCCTGTGAAGCAAACCCCTGCAGGTGGGGAGCCAGGAGCTCAAACCGGGATCCTTATGCCGGTCCTTGTGCTTTGTGCCATCTGCGCTTAGCCCGCTGCTCTAATGCCAGACTGCCAGCTTTCCTGTTCTTTAATAGGAAAGTATGGGAGCATGGACCCAGGGTCATTGTGGGGTGCAGATGGTGGAAGGTCTGGCTTCTGTAATTGCTTCCCCGCTGAACATGGATGTTGACATGTTCATCCATACTCCCAGCCTGCCTCTCTCTTTCCCTAGTGGGGAAGGGCTCTGGGGAAATGAGCTCTAGGACACATTGGTGGGGTCATCTGTCCAGGGAAGTCTGGTTGGCATCAGGGTAGCATCTGGAACATGGTGGCTGGAAAGAGAGTTAATATATAAAGCCAAACAAGTTGTTGAACAATCATGGACCTAAAGTCTGGAATAGTGCAGGTGAAGAGTTGGGGGGTCTTCCATTTTGTAGGTAGCTAGTAGGCAGACTCTCCCTTTGCTTGGAAGGGTGTCGGTGGCCCAAGCTTAAGCTTGATAAAAGGCTCTTGCATGTGATTCTGGTCTTCTTTGCGTGAGATCGGGACTCGAACTTCTGGGCATAACATGTGGGGCCTCACCCGGGATCCCCATCTCACTAAAAGGACGCCAGCTTCACTAGCCTTCAGGACCAGTCGAACTTCAGGTATCTGTAGCGAGAGACCGTTGGAGTTGAAGGCAGACGCGCTGGGCGACTCCGGGTCCAGAGTCCTGGGAGACGTCTCAGGCCCTGCTGTAGGGGATCGGATCCCCTCGCAAATTTGGAAGGGGAGAGTGGGTCGCACCCACGAAGCAGCGAGAGACTGCCCTCCCATCTGTAGGGAAGCGGCAGCAAGAGGCCGTCCTCCCATTTGTTGGTTTAGAGTGTTGGCAGCTGGGCTGGGCCTCCTCTCTGGCCAGGTCAGTTCCAGAGAGGCCCAGCAGAGAGACCAGGCTGTGAACTCAGGGTTCTGGCCAGGCTGACTGCCCATCCTTGTCAATCTTTAGCTCCCACAGCAAACAGCCCTCATCCCTGGGTGGCAATTGGGTGTCCTTCAACTCCCTAGCCCTGAGCCCCCAGCCCTGACTGACTCCATTGTCCTGCCACCCCAATGCCCCCTCCCCTTGAGCCCCCATGGACACTCATGGAGGGTGTGTGGCCCCATGACATGAGCCTCCCTGCCTGCCCTGCAGTGGTTGTGCACTGCGAACCACCAGTTCCTGCAGAAATGCCTCCAGTCAGCTTCCGACCTTCCTGGGAGGAGGATGTGGCCACTCTCTCCTCAGCAGTGCATCAAATCTCCCAGAGAATGTGGAGGACCCTGATTGCTGAGGCAGGTGGAAGGTGGGTGGCTCAGGACAGCAGGGCCTGCTGGGAGCCACTTGTTGACTCAGGGGCCTCAAGAGGACCGGGCTTTCCAGCTCCAGAACTCCCTCAGTGACTGTGACTCAGCCAGGGCCGGTACTCGGGAGCCCCAGACAGCTCTGTAGGCCTGGGGGCTGCCAAGAGACCCGAGACAGGGACTGGCAGGTCTCCCCACACCCATCCACAGAGCAGCTGTGCAGAGGCCTCCGTGCAGGGCTCCGAGGAAGCTCTTAGCACCTGTCTGCTCCACCGTCCCAAACCCAGCTTCATGGAACTAGTCCATGCTGACCTGGCCCAGGAATTCACTATCACACAACTTGGCATGAATAGAAGTCGGCTTTATTGGTTTTCTTGGTGTCCACAGATGAAAGGAGGAGCATCACAGAGGAAGTGAGGGGCATGACTGGAATCACACAGGCACGTCTGCCCCCCAGGCACGTCCCCTCTTTGTGCAGGTGGGAGAGGGTCCCAGGAAGACCAGGGGCTCCATTGGACACGGGCAGGAAGGGCCTGAATCCCCCAACCTTGCTGCTTCCCATGACTCTTAAGAAGAAAGACCAGGACTGGAAGTGGGGGCTCATCTCTTTATCTGTAGGAAGCTCCTGACCCCCCACCTCTGGCCTGGATTTCCAGGGGGCTTGGGTTGGGTTTCCCCAGGGCTTGGCAGCCTAGGCTGAGTGGGGGGTCGGGGCAGTCCCCAGGCCTGGAATGCAAGGGCCTGGCCCCTGGTGCTGGCCCTGGAGTGCATTCACCCTGGCCTCCAGGCTGTGGGCCAGGCGCGTCAGGCCCCAAAGTGTGTCGAGCAGGGCCCGCACCTCCAGGGCCAGAGTGGAGACAGTGGCCTTCTGGGGCTCCTGGGCTCCCTGCCGACTCTGGTGGGACTCCAGGAGGCTGTGCAGGGTGGTCTGCGACTGGCTGAGAGCATGAACCAGGGCCTGGCCCTCCTGGATCAGGCTGTGGAGACGAGGGTCGGGGCTGGAGGACTGGTTTCGGAGGCGGCTGACATTTTGCAGGTGGGAGATGGCGGACTCCTGCAGTCTGCGGAACTGTGGGGGTGGGGAGGACACAGGGTCACAGTAGGTAGGAACCTGCCACCACCCAGCTGACCTGATCCCGTGAGAGGGCACCAAGCTCACACAGTCACCAGCACCCCAGGCTACTGGCTGTCCTCCCCACACTGAGGCCCAGCTGTCCCTGGACTGTAGACACACAGCTGGGCTCCTCTTGTGGGGCACCCCTTAGGCCTCATGCAGCAGGGTCCTGGGGAAATCATCATGACCCACACAGGAGTTCCAGCTCCAGCCCCAAACACCCCACCTTCCCACAGCCCCTCCAGTCTCCAAGCCACCCAGCCTAAGTCCAGGTGCTCAAGCGCTGCCCACATCCATGCCCAGTGGTGCCTCCACGGAATCTGCCGCCAGACCCTCACTTGCCCACTGAGGGACTGACCTTCAGCACTTTCTCCTCAAGTCTGCGCAGGCCCTCCACGAAGGGCTTCTGGGTCCCAGCAGGCTTGGCTTCCTGCGACAGGGCCCCATGAAGACACAGGACCACGGCGACCAAGAGCGAGGCCCACAGCCTGGCCTGGCAGTTCATCCTAGCAGCAGTGAAGTGGGAGTCGGCTAGGTGATACTCCTTCTGGAACTCTCCCTGGTCCTGTCTTCCCGTGCAGAGGCAGCCTCGCTTCTGTGGCTGTCAGGCTGGGAGTCCTTAAAGAAGGCTGGGCCTGGAGCCCCCAGGCTCTGCATTATCCCTTCAAGCCCCCGGGCTCTACAGAGTCACAGATTCCTCAGGAGACTAGCTGAAGCAAGGCAGCGTCTCTGGAAACCCATCAGGGTTCAATCTGGGTGACCTGATCAGGGTAGTGGAAGCTCTTCCAGGAGCCTCAGGCACATGTCACCACCAAGCAGGGCACTGGTAGAAGCCAGTTCACCCCTGGAACCCAGCTCCTGTCTGCACACAGGGAAACCTGATTCACCCTGAAAGGAGGTGTGGCACAAGGAGGGAGCCATCTTCACTTCTTCTGGGGTGTGCAGATGGAATTGAAGGGTGTCCCCTAAAGAGAGGCTCACTCCCCACCTTGTCCTTTGTGAGTGCAACTCCATTTGGATCGAGGGCCTGGCTAGCGTTGGAACACAATAGCCTGAGCCTGGCTTGGTCCCACTAGTTCCCATCACCTCAAATAAGAAATAAGGCTCTTTCCTCCCCTTACACAAGCTGATGATCCCCCCACTCTCACTCCCAACTTTCTTTTGAAAAAGAGTTTATTCCCCACCTGCAGGGGAGCCGCTTCATAGGCGGTGAAGCAGGGCTGCAGGTGTCTGTCTTTCACTCCCCCTCTCTGTCTTCCCCTCCTCTCTCCATTTCTCTCTGTCCTATCCAACAATCACAACACCTATAACAACAATAGTAAGTACAACAATAAAAATAACAAGGGCAACAAAAGGAATAAATAAATCGGTATTTTTTAAAGAACAGAAAAGAAGAAAACAGTGTCCTAGGAGTGGCTAGACTGTTCCTCCTCTGTGTCTCTGTGCAGACATCAGCCATCAGCCATGAGGTTTGGGCTCTTGCAGTTCATTTAGGGTGATGTTTATCTAGAAGTCCCCAAATTTACTATGTCTTTATTTATTATTATTATTGTTATTTATATTTTGTCATCTCCAGGACTACACTGCTCTGGAATGGCTTTTTCAGTTCGAGACAGAGACAGAGAGAAGAACCATAGCACCAGGCCAGCCAGATTGATGACTTGGGTATTCTGCTGCTCTGCCATGTGCAAGACACAGGTTCAAGGCCGGCTCCCACCCCATTGAAAGAAGCTTTAGCGCTGTGGTCTCTCATCCTCTCTACTTCTATTAAAAAATGAAGTAAAATAAAAGGGGGTATATGTCATTATGGTTATGCAAAGAGACTCTCCTGCCTGAGACTCTAAAGTTTCAGCTTCAGTCCCCCACATCACCTTAAGCCAGAGCTGATCAGGGTTCTGGGAAAAAAAAAATCAAAAAACTCTCCCCCTCTGTCTTCCCCTCTTCTCTCCATTTCTCTCTGTCCTATCTAACAATGACAACATCAATAACAACTACACTAATAACTACAACAAAATAAAAAACAACAAGGGCAACAAAAGGGAAAATTAATTAATTAATTAACTTTAAAAAAAGAATGAATAAGGGAGTTGGGCTGTATCTCAACAAGTTAAGTGCAGGTGGCACAAAGCACAAGGACCAGCCTAGGTATCCCGGTTCGAGCCCCGGGCTCCTCACCTGCAGGGGGGTCGTTTCACAGGCTGTCAGCTGGTCTGCAGGTGTCTGTCTTTCTCTCCTCTTCTCTGTCTTCCCCTCCTCTATCGATTTGTCTCTGAGCTATCCAACAACAACAGCCAAAACAACAACAACAACAACAAGGAAAAACAACAAGGACAACTAAAGGAGGAAAAAATAGCCTCCAGGAGCGGGGAATTCATAGTGCAGGCATCGAGCCCCAGTGATAGCCCTGGAGGCAAAATAAAATAAAATAAAATAAAATAAAATAAAATAAAATAAAACGAAAAAATAAGTTAGAGAGAGAAAGGAAGAAAGTAGAAGTGCACGAACCCCAGCACACGAGGAGACATGTAGGGTATGGGTTACATAGCACACATGACAAGCTTAGCCTGTGGTTATCTTCTTTACAGATCTGGGGGAAATGTGGGGAATTGTTTATCAGTCTCTCTCTATCTCTCCGGAGATGCCTTTCTTAATGCTTAATGGTCGCTGTCTCTGTTCCTGTTGACTCAGGGACATGGGTTCAACTTCCAGTAATGGTCCTGAATTCCAGGACCTGTTTTTCTGAAACTGGGGCCTATGTCATTTCTGCAGTTTTTGGAGCCTGTCGTGGAGTCACTGCAGTCTGCATCCATCAACACCTGCAGAACTGCTTCACAGCTGCAGGTCTTGGGGTTGGGGGCTAAACCCAGATCCTTGCGCATGGTGATATGTGCATTTAACCAGGTGCAACACTGCTCAGATCTCTTACTGTCCCATATATAGAGAAAAGATGGTTCTTGTCCCTCACACCAAAAGCAATGAGAAGAAAAGAGGAACCTGAGCCATTGAGGATGGTGAGTGTCAAGCACCCTGGCAGAGGGATCCAGCTGAGACTCCGGGCAATTGAGGCACGGCCTCCTTTGGTCTGAGACCATGTGCCCTGACCCCACAGGGGACCTGCACCCTCAGCAGTGACTGGCTGCCAAAGGCTGGGAACTCGATCCTGAGATGCATGAGCGGGACGGCTACCACTTGAAAGTGGGCAGCAGGGTAGAGCAGGACTTAGAAACCTGTGCTGTGGTCCTGAGTTTGATCCCCAGCATTGTGTGTGCCAGAGTGATGCTCTGATTCCCTCTGTTGCTCTCTTGTTAATAAATCTTCAACAGTCTGGGACCTGTTGAGTGGATAATGTATCAGGAGTCCTGAGCTGGATCCCCCACATTGCATGTGCCAGAGTGATGCTCTGGTTCCCTCCCTCCCCCACCTCTCTCCACACCCCCCACCTCTCACAAATCTTTCTTTTACTTTTTTATTATCTTTGTTTATTGGATAGAGACAGTCAGAAATCAAGAGGGAAAGGGGTGATAGAGAAGGAGAGAGACAGAGAGATCCCTGCAGCCCTGCTTTACCACTTGCAAAGTTTCTCGCTGCAGTTGGGGACCTGGGTCCTTGTGCTCAGCCGGGTGTGCCACCATGCCACCCCATAAAATTTTCTTTTAAAAAAAAACAATAACAAAATAATAACAATAAAATTAAACAGAATGATAGGGCCAGAGAGGTAGCTCAGGCTAAGGCCTCAGAAGTCCCAGGTTCAATCCCCAGTACTTATGTGCTCTGGTCTCTCTCCCCCTCTCCACTCTCTTGTTTATTTACTCTGTTAGTAAATAAATCTTAGGGCTGGGGACACTGTACAATGGCTATATGAACAATAGTCATGCCTGAGCCTCTGAGGTCTCAGGGTCCATCTTAATAGCATGATCAGCCAGAACCAAGCAGTGCTCTGGTAAAGAAAGAGTTTTTTTTAAGTTTATTTTACCGGGACCAAGTGGTGGCTTACCTGGCTAAGCGCACATGTTACAATGTGCAAGGACCCAGGCTCAAGCCTCTGCTGCCCACCTGCAGAGGGGTCGCTGCACAAGCAGTGAAGCAGGTGTCTATCTTTCTCTCTCCCTCTCTCGATTTCTGTCCTATCCAACAACAATAACAATAATAACAACCAGGGCAACAAAAATGGGAAAGATAGCAGTGGATTCATAGTGCAGGCACTGAGCCCCGGCAATAACTCTGTAGAAAAAAAATTTATATATATATATATATATATATATATTAGAAAGAGGGGGCCAGGCAGTAACACAGCTGGTTAAGCTCTTGTGGCACGAAGCATAAGGACCGGCAGAAGGATCCTGGTTCGAGCCCCTGGCTCCCCACCTGCAGGGGGGTTGCTTCACAGGCCGTAAGCTGGTTTACAGGTGTTTCTCCCTCCTCTGTCTTCCCTTCCTCTATCGATTTATCGATTTATCTCCAACAACGACAGCCAAAACAACAACAACAAGTAAAAACAACAAGGACAACTAAAGGGGGAAAAATAGCCTCCAGGAGCCGTGGATTCATAGTGCAGGCACCGAGTCCTAGAGATAGCCCCGGAGACTAAATAAATAAATAAAATTAGAGAGAGAAAGGAAGAAAGTAAAAGTGCACGTATCTAAATTCAAGAGGTTGTATATTTCAGTTCTGTGTTCAAGGACTCTCATTGCTATATATATATATATTTTTTTCCCTTTTGTTGCCCTTGTTGTTTAACATTGTTGTGGTAATTGATTTCGTTGCGGTTGGATAGGATAGAGAGAAATGGAGAGAGGAGGGGAAGACGGAGAGGGGGAGAGAAAGACAGGCACCTGCAGACCTGCTTCACCGCCTGTGAAGCGACTCCCCTGCAGGTGGGGAGCCAGGGGCTTGAACCCGGATCCTTACACCAGCCCTTGCGCTTTGTGCCACATGTGCTTAACCTGCTGCGCCACTGCCTGACTATATATTTTAAATAAACTTTATTTGTTCATTTTTCCCTTTTGTGGCCCTTGATGTTTATCATCATTGTTGTTAATATTGTTATTGGATAGAGAAATGGAGAGACGAGGGGAAGATAGAGAGGGGAGAGAAAGACAGACATCTGCAGACCTGCTTCACTGCCTGTGAAGCGACTCCCCTGCAGGTGGGGAGCCAGGGGCTCAAATGGGGATCCTGATGCAGATCCGAATGCTTTCCGCCACGTGCGCTTAACCTGCTGCGCCAATGCCGGGCTCCCTCTCATTGCTCTATTTTACATCTCTTACCAAGGATCTACATTATGTTGTCTGAAAGACAACAACCAGATAGTTTTCCGCATATGTACAACACAAAGCATTGAAACACATGAACTTTTAATATTTCTTAATGAGAAAGCGTAGAGACAAAGAACCAGGCATCACTCTTGTACATATGCTGCTGCGGATGGAATTCAGGACCTCATGCTTGAGAGTCCAATACTTTATCCACTGCACCACCTGACAGGCCATAAACTTTTTTTAAAACTTTATTTATTTATTTTAAAAAGGAGACATTAACAAAATCGTAGGATAAGAGGGGTACAACTCCACACAATTCCCACCACCAGTTCTCCATATCCCATCCCCTCCCCTGTTAGCTTTCCCATTCTTTATCCCTCTGGGATAAAGACCCAAGGTTATTGTGGGTTGCAGAAGGTGGAAGGTCAGGCTTCTGTAATTGCTTCCCCACTGAACCTGGGTGTTGACTGGTCAATCCATACTCCCAGCCTGCCTCTCTCTTTCCCTAGTAGTGTGGGTCTCTGGAGAAGCAGAGCTCCAGGACACATTGGTTGTCTGTCCAGGGAAGTTTGGTCGCCATCCTGCTGGCATGTGGAACCTGGTAGCTGAAAAGAGAGTTAACAAAGAAAGTTACAAAGCCAAACAAAGTGTTTAACAATTATGGGCCTACAGGCTGGAATAGTGCAGATGAAGTGTTGGGGGGTACTCAGTGCAGACTCTTGCATACTTTTGCTTTCAGGTATATGTTTTGCCCTAGTTTATGGATACGTGTGGACATATGCTCTCTCTCATGGGACCGGACCTGGTCTCTATCTAGATTTTGGGACTTTGTTAGGAAGTGAACTGCCTGGAATGGAATTAGAGAATACTATGAAAGGAACGGTCTCACCCGAGTAATGAAGCTGAAGGGTTGTCATTCCACACCTGGAGTCTCTGGACACAGTCTGAAGTGAAGCATGCTGAGGTGGTACTCGTTGTGTTGATTTTTTTTTTTTCCAGAGCACGATTCACCTCTGGCTTATGGTGGTGATGGGGACTGAACCTGGGACTTTGGAGCGTCAGGCATGAGAGTCTCTTTGCATAACCATTATCCTACCCCTGCCCAAAACACATGAACTTGGGGCAGGGAAAGCAGTCAAACTGTTGCTAAGACTTTGTGCAGAATACTATGGTGGCGGTGAGGGGCAGAAAGCTACAGTGGTGGGAGCAACACTATAGACCTGTAATATTTTTTCTTTTTTAATATTTGTTTATTTTCCCTCTTGTTGCCCTTGTTGTTTTGTTGTTGTGGTTATTGTTGTTGTTGATGTCGTTGTTGTTGGATAGGACAGAGAGAAGTAGAGAGAGGAGGGGAAGACAGAGAAGGGGAGAGAAAGACAGACACCTGCAGACCTGCTTCACCGCCTGTGAAGGGACTCCCCTGCAGGTGGTGAACCAGAGGCTCGAACCGGGATCCTTACGCCAATCCTTATGTTTTGTACCACGTGTGCTTAACCTGCTGTGCTACCACCTGACCCCTGAAATAATTTTTTTTTCCACTGACCAAGATTTTATTATTCAAAACTGCTGGGTGACAATGTGTGTGTGGAAACTATGCTAGAGGGTCAGTCCTGCTGCAGGTCCTCGAGGCCTCAGTGTTGGCACGGAACCCAGCCCCAGGGGACAGGTAAGGCCGCTGCTGGAACAGGGGTCCGGCGGCCGTGGTGTGTCCGCCCCAGTCTTGGCCTCATTCCTCTTGGGGAGTCCTGTTGACCATGTGCCCCGGGGTGCATCTGAGTATGAGCTGAGGTCCATGGGGTCTAGCTCCTCATCCTTCTGGCTTGCCTTCTTGCTTTTGGGGTAGGGAGCTAGCTCTTCCTCCCGGCAGTTGTGGCGCCTTTCCTAGCTGTCCTCTGGGTCAGCCTTGTCATAGCCTCAGTCCTAGTCCCGATCCCGCTCCTGTTCCCTCTCTCTCTCCACTTTGTCATAGCTACGCTCTCTGTCTCGCTCTGATTGCTCATGGCTCCGATCTGACTTCTCATGGCTTCTCTCTGACTTGTCAGGGCTCTTCTCTGAATCTCGTGGCTCCTGTCCAACGTCTCCTCAGCATCTGTGTTACTGCTCCTGAGATTCTTTTTTTTTTAAGTTTTTTAAAAAATATTTATTTATGTGGTCCGGGAGGTGGCGCAGTGGATAGAGCATTGGACTCTCAAGCATGAGGTCCTGAGTTTGATTCCCGGCAGCACATGTACCAGAGTGATGTCTGGTGCTTTCTCTCTCTCCTCCTATCTTTCTCATTAATGAATAAATAAAATGTTTTTTAAAAAATATTTATTTAATTTATTCCTTTTCTGTTTCCCTTGTTGTTTTATTGTTGTAGTTGTTGTTGATGTTGTCGTTATTGGATAGGACAGAGAAATGGAGAGAGGAGGGGAAGACAGAGAGGGGAGAGAAAGATAGATACCTGCAGACCTGCTTCACTGCCTGTGAAGCGACTCCCTTGCAGGTGGGGAGCCGGGGGCTCGAACCAGGATCCTTATGCCGGTCCTTGCGCTTTGCGCCATGTGCGCTTAACCCGCTGTGCTACCGCCGGACTCCCTGCTCCTGAGCTTCTTGGCAGATTTAGTCACAACAGAGTTGGGGTTGTGTGGTGAGAGCCAGGACATGTGGTCTGTGTCCACATTCCAGTAATAGGGGAGACCGTAAGATGGGTCAAACACCTCGTACCAGCTTGGTGGCAGGCCCTCCAGCCGGGTGGTCTCGTAATCCACAGGGTCATCATCATAGTCTTCACTATGATCTCCTACTCTGGTTCAGGTGCCAGATGTTTGAGGATGCCTCTTTTGGCCAGGCGGGTCTGCAGCGCCACGGGCAGTGGCATAATCGATAGCTAAAGGACTGATCAAGCCGGGAAGGAAGCAGAAGGCTGTCACCCGGTTGTCCCCAGCTCGGTGCTGCTCTGATACCCACCACGATGCCATCTCAAACTGAAAAGCCCTGAGCACGGTCTCCTCTCACCGAAATAAATTTTAAATATAAAATTTCCTTTATTTCCACCTGAGAGTGACTGAGGGTGTGTGACTCTACCTCTAGCACTCCTGGCAGACATTGTTTTGCCACAGCGAGAGAGACAGAAGAGATGTCCGGCAGCACTGCTTATGAAGCTGCCCCATTGTGTGGTGCCCCCGTGTGCTGGCCAGGAGCTCACAGCCGAATCCTCCTGCGTGGTGAGGTGTACACTCCAGCGCGCGAGCCAGCGGCTGGGCTTAGAGATGGAGCCTAGGATTCCGGAGCATTCTTGTGAGTGTGACCTGGCTCTGCCCTGTGCTGAGAGTGATGGGGCCACTGTGGAGGGAGGACTTGGAGACAGGGTGCTGGCAGCTCCCTCAGGGGTGCCCCTGTGCGGACAGCAGACTGTGCTGGGGAGGCTGGGCCTTCTCTCTGGCCAGGTCAGTCCCAGAGAGGCCCAGCAGAGAGACCAGGCTGTGAACTCAGGGTTCTGGCCAGGCTGACTGCCCATCCTTGTCAATCTTTAGCTCCCACAGCAAACAGCCCCTCATCCCTGGGTGGCAATTGGGTGTCCTTCAACTCCCTAGCCCTGAGCCCCCAGCCCTGACTGACTCCATTGTCCTGCCACCCCAATGCCCCCTCCCCACGAGCCCCCATGAACAATCATGGAGGGTGTGTGGCCCCATGACATGAGCCTCCCTGCCTGCCCTGCAGTGGTTGTGCACTGCGAACCACCAGTTCCTGCAGAAATGCCTCCAGTCAGCTTCCGACCTTCCTGGGAGGAGGATGTGGGCCCTCTCTCCTCAGCAGTGCATCAAAGCTCCCAGAGAATGTGGAGGACCCTGATTGCTGAGGCAGGTGGAAGGTGGGTGGCTCAGGACAGCAGGGGCTGCTGGGAGCCACTTGTTGACTCAGGGGCCTCAAGAGGACCGGGCTTTCCAGCTCCATAACACCCTCAGTGACCGTGACTCAGCCAGGGCCAGTGCTCGGGAGCCCCAGACAGCTCTGTAGGCCTGGGGGCTGCCAAGAGACCCGAGACAGGGACTGGCAGGTCTCCCCACACCCATCCACAGAGCAGCTGTGCAGAGGCCTCCGTGCAGGGCTCCGAGGAAGCTCTTAGAACCTGTCTGCTCCACCGTCCCCCACCCAGCTTCATGGAACTAGCCCATGCTGACCAGGCCCAGGAATTCACTGTCACACAACTTGGCATGAATAGAAGTCGGCTTTATTGGTTTTCTTGGTGTCCACAGATGAAAGGAGGAGCATCACAGAGGAAGTGAGGGGCATGACTGGAATCACACAGGCACGTCTGCCCCCCAGGCACGTCCCCTCTTTGTGCAGGTGGGAGAGGGTCCCAGGAAGACCAGGGGCTCCATTGGACACGGGCAGGAAGGGCCTGAATCTCCCAACCTTGCTGCTTCCCATGACTCTTAAGAAGAAAGACCAGGACTGGAAGTGGGGGCTCATCTCTTTATCTGTAGGAAGCTCCTGACCCCCCACCTCTGGCCTGGATTTCCAGGGGGCTTGGGTTGGGTTTCCCCAGGGCTTGGCAGCCTAGGCTGAGTGGGGGGTCGGGGCAGTCCCCAGGCCTGGAATGCAAGGGCCTGGCCCCTGGTGCTGGCCCTGGAGTGCATTCACCCTGGCCTCCAGGCTGTGGGCCAGGCGCGTCAGGCCCCAAAGTGTGTCGAGCAGGGCCCGCACCTCCAGGGCCAGAGTGGAGACAGTGGCCTTCTGGGGCTCCTGGGCTCCCTGCCGACTCTGGTGGGACTCCAGGAGGCTGTGCAGGGTGGTCTGCGACTGGCTGAGAGCATGAACCAGGGCCTGGCCCTCCTGGATCAGGCTGTGGAGACGAGGGTCGGGGCTGGAGGACTGGTTTCGGAGGCGGCTGACATTTTGCAGGCGGGAGATGGCGGACTCCTGCAGTCTGCGGAACTGTGGGGGTGGGGAGGACACAGGGTCACAGTAGGTAGGAACCTGCCACCACCCAGCTGACCTGATCCCGTGAGAGGGCACCAAGCTCACACAGTCATCAGCACCCCAGGCTACTGGCTGTCCTCCCCACACTGAGGCCCAGCTGTCCCTGGACTGTAGACACACAGCTGGGCTCCTCTTGTGGGGCACCCCTTAGGCCTCATGCAGCAGGGTCCTGGGGAAATCATCATGACCCACACAGGAGTTCCAGCTCCAGCCCCAAACACCCCACCTTCCCACAGCCCCTCCAGTCTCCAAGCCACCCAGCCTAAGTCCAGGTGCTCAAGCGCTGCCCACATCCATGCCCAGTGGTGCCTCCACGGAATCTGCCGCCAGACCCTCACTTGCCCACTGAGGGACTGACCTTCAGCACTTTCTCCTCAAGTCTGCGCAGGCCCTCCACGAAGGGCTTCTGGGTCCCAGCAGGCTTGGCTTCCTGCGACAGGGCCCCATGAAGACACAGGACCACGGCGACCAAGAGCGAGGCCCACAGCCTGGCCTGGCAGCTCATCCTAGCAGCAGTGAAGTGGGAGTAGGCTAGGTGATACTCCTTCTGGAACTCTCCCTGGTCCTGTCTTCCCGTGCAGAGGCAGCCTCGCTTCTGTGGCTGTCAGGCTGGGAGTCCTTAAAGAAGGCTGGGCCTGGAGCCCCCAGGCTCTGCATTATCCCTTCAAGCCCCCGGGCTCTACAGAGTCACAGATTCCTCAGGAGACTAGCTGAAGCAAGGCAGCGTCTCTGGAAACCCATCAGGGTTCAATCTGGGTGACCTGATCAGGGTAGTGGAAGCTCTTCCAGGAGCCTCAGGCACATGTCACCACCACGCAGGGCACTGGAAGAAGCCAGTTCACCCCTGGAACCCAGCTCCTGTCTGCACACAGGGAAACCTGATTCACCCTGAAAGGAAGTGTGGCACATGGAGGGAGCCATCTTCACTTCTTCTGGGGTGTGCAGATGGAATTGAAGGGTGTCCCCTAAAGAGAGGCTCACTCCCCACCTTGTCCTTTGTGAGTGCAACTCCATTTGGATCGAGGGCCTGGCTAGCGTTGGAACACAATAGCCTGAGCCTGGCGTGGTCCCACTAGTTCCCATCACCTCAAATAAGAAATAAGGCTCTTTCCTCCCCCTACACAAGCTGATGATCCCCCCACTCTCACTCCCAACTTTCTTTTGAAAAAGAGTTTATTCCCCACCTGCAGGGGAGTCACTTCATAGGCGGTGAAGCAGGGCTGCAGGTGTCTATCTTTCACTCCCCCTCTCTGTCTTCCCCTCCTCTCTCCATTTCTCTCTGTCCTATCCAACAATCACAACACCTATAACAACAATAGTAAGTACAACAATAAAAATAACAAGGGCAACAAAAGGAATAAATAAATCGGTATTTTTTAAAGAACAGAAAAGAAGAAAACAGTGTCCTAGGAGTGGCTAGACTGTTCCTCCTCTGTTTCTCTGTGCAGACATCAGCCATCAGCCATGAGGTTTGGGCTCTTGCAGTTCATTTAGGGTGATGTCTATCTAGAAGTCCCCAAATTTACTATGTCTTTATTTATTATTATTATTGTTATTTATATTTTGTCATCTCCAGGACTACACTGCTCTGGAATGGCTTTTTCAGTTCGAGACAGAGACAGAGAGAAGAACCATAGCACCAGGCCAGCCAGATTGATGACTTGGGTATTCTGCTGCTCTGCCATGTGCAAGACACAGGTTCAAGGCCGGCTCCCACCCCATTGAAAGAAGCTTTAGCGCTGTGGTCTCTCATCCTCTCTACTTCTATTAAAAAACGAAGTAAAATAAAAGGGGGTATATGTCATTATGGTTATGCAAAGAGACTCTCCTGCCTGAGACTCTAAAGTTTCAGCTTCAGTCCCCCACATCACCTTAAGCCAGAGCTGATCAGGGTTCTGGGAAAAAAAAAAATCAAAAAACTCTCCCCCTCTGTCTTCCCCTCTTCTCTCCATTTCTCTCTGTCCTATCTAACAATGACAACATCAATAACAACTACACTAATAACTACAACAAAATAAAAAACAACAAGGGCAACAAAAGGGAAAATTAATTAATTAATTAACTTTAAAAAAAGAATGAATAAGGGAGTTGGGCTGTATCTCAACAAGTTAAGTGCAGGTGGCACAAAGCACAAGGACCAGCCTAGGTATCCCGGTTCGAGCCCCGGGCTCCTCACCTGCAGGGGGGTCGTTTCACAGGCTGTCAGCTGGTCTGCAGGTGTCTGTCTTTCTCTCCTCTTCTCTGTCTTCCCCTCCTCTATCGATTTGTCTCTGAGCTATCCAACAACAACAGCCAAAACAACAACAACAACAACAACAACAAGGAAAAACAACAAGGACAACTAAAGGAGGAAAAAATAGCCTCCAGGAGCGGGGAATTCATAGTGCAGGCATCGAGCCCCAGTGATAGCCCTGGAGGCAAAATAAAATAAAATAAAATAAAATAAAATAAAATAAAATAAAACGAAAAAATAAGTTAGAGAGAGAAAGGAAGAAAGTAGAAGTGCACGAACCCCAGCACACGAGGAGACATGTAGGGTATGGGTTACATAGCACACATGACAAGCTTAGCCTGTGGTTATCTTCTTTACAGATCTGGGGGAAATGTGGGGAATTGTTTATCAGTCTCTCTCTATCTCTCCGGAGATGCCTTTCTTAATGCTTAATGGTCGCTGTCTCTGTTCCTGTTGACTCAGGGACATGGGTTCAACTTCCAGTAATGGTCCTGAATTCCAGGACCTGTTTTTCTGAAACTGGGGCCTATGTCATTTCTGCAGTTTTTGGAGCCTGTCGTGGAGTCACTGCAGTCTGCATCCATCAACACCTGCAGAACTGCTTCACAGCTGCAGGTCTTGGGGTTGGGGGCTAAACCCAGATCCTTGCGCATGGTGATATGTGCATTTAACCAGGTGCAACACTGCTCAGATCTCTTACTGTCCCATATATAGAGAAAAGATGGTTCTTGTCCCTCACACCAAAAGCAATGAGAAGAAAAGAGGAACCTGAGCCATTGAGGATGGTGAGTGTCAAGCACCCTGGCAGAGGGATCCAGCTGAGACTCCGGGCAATTGAGGCACGGCCTCCTTTGGTCTGAGACCATGTGCCCTGACCCCACAGGGGACCTGCACCCTCAGCAGTGACTGGCTGCCAAAGGCTGGGAACTCGATCCTGAGATGCATGAGCGGGACGGCTACCACTTGAAAGTGGGCAGCAGGGTAGAGCAGGACTTAGAAACCTGTGCTGTGGTCCTGAGTTTGATCCCCAGCATTGTGTGTGCCAGAGTGATGCTCTGATTCCCTCTGTTGCTCTCTTGTTAATAAATCTTCAACAGTCTGGGACCTGTTGAGTGGATA